>NC_139344.1:115340943-115882369 GCF_055883805.1 Amblyomma maculatum
AAGCTGACTTTTTCCACAAAGTATTTTTTTTTTCAAGTTTACTGATATTTCGGACTGTTCAATTATTCGGACCATTTCAAGGATCCCGCAAAGTCCGAAAAAACGGTCAGTGACTAAATTTGAAAGAATAGTTTTTAAGCCACCAGCGACGCAGATATGTGTTTCTTTACACCACAGAAGGACAAGTTAACATAAATTCATGGTTATTGATTATCCCAAGCTACGTACGTTGTCGAAACAACCACACTGGCAGACAGAAACTGGCGAAGACGCACCAGAAGCAGCTGACGCACGCTTCGCAGGATTCCTGACAGATGGAGCAGCCATCACAATTGCGCGGCGCAGTGTAATGATTTTAAAATGCACTACACTAACGCCGTACTGGCTTTTATTGTAGCACAGTAGTGAAGTATTAATGTGACTAATTCTGTAACGTTATAGTCCAGATCACGATCCGCGAAATTTCTGAAGAGAACAGACCAGAATATGGAAGGTAAAGTGAATGCCGCCATTTTGAAAGTGCTTAAGTGCCATCTGTAGGCACAGCAGTGAAACGACGGCTCTGGACTGTCAAACAAGGCAGCCACGGATGTAGTAGCGCTTTTTTTTAACCACTCTGCTTGCACGACCTGAGAGCCAGACGAGTGCATGGCGGTTCACCAATTTCACTTAGACACCGGTCTCACTGATAGCCGCCGCACCGGATCCAATGCGCGGAGTCCATTCGATATAGCAACAATCTGGCCTAAAAGCGTGCATTGCTCGAGCGATCTACGCCGGACGCACCCGCTGATGTTGTGTTACGATGTGAAGCCGCTTATCAAGCAGACATTTGTGGGCCTTGTAACGAGCGTTACACTCTACTAATAGAAGGACAAGCTTCAATTCTTCAAATACAACAGAACCCCTGAAATAAAAATGAAACAACAAACTCAGTTTTTTACACTATTGAAGCATTTTGCCTTTTATTTGGTGTCCGCCGCAGAACCCAATATAGCGCCAGGACTAAAATAAATCTAATGTCAGTAATCTTTGTTGTTTTTTTTTAAGTTTGAAACTTCAAAAAAAAAAGAGAAATAGAAAGAAACACCCAGTATATCACATCAGGGTTTGCAGCCACCGTCTATCGTTGAGAAAACGCGACTGCCTTATAGAAAAATTCAGTTCTAAATGGCTGCACCAGAGTCCTTCAATACTTTTTTGGTCCAACCACTCAGCCGTAACTCTATGCGGAACCATTGAGCGCTGTTAGCGGCGGCCACTGTACGGCGCTACGTACTTTCCGGGGGCATCGGGCAGGCTGCAGCGAAGGCGGCTGCATATGTATTGTGGCTAGTCAGCAAGCAGTTTCTTAATGGTGAGCATTAATAGGATTATGGTACAAATGAATAGACATATAAATAAGTAAATAAACCATCCACAGAAGGCATCCGCAATAGGTGTTGGTGTAGCCGGGGTTCGGGAGCCTAGGCTTCACCGCCGTCGAACCATGAGGAGCCGGGAAGAAGGAGCAGGAGCAGCCAGGGAGGAGAGGCAAAGAAGAGCGTTTTATATAACTTTTTACGTGTTGGGATATTTTCAGGTCAACAGAGGAAAAGAGAGCTCTCTGCGGAGACAATTTCCACCGCTTAAATACGGTCGGTAGTCCCCACTTCCCTAGCTGGGGAAACAAAGGTCACTCGATGTGCCACCCACTGCCGAGGGTGGTGCTCGGACCTCCTCTCACGTCTTTCGGTGGCGAGGGTAAACCTCTCCAGTGTCGATGACGATCTTGTGCAGGCGATGGAGTTTCTGCGCCAAGGTGAAACATCCCGCGAAGTCACCCACTGGCGGGGGTCATTTCCCCCGCGTAATTCCAAGGAGGTCACCCGCTTGCCTCGAGAATTCAGAGAGCGGGGTCAATGCCGCTCGGCGACGCACCTCTTGCCCATTCAACACAAGAATAGGTTCCCTGCCTTCACCGCCGTGGCGCCAAGGGGATTAAGGTCCGCAAGGCAGCTCGTCTCTATCCCGAAGGAGGGGAGGCGGGAAGGGTTGGTCGCCGCAGCCGGAAACAATGGTCACTCTACCACCGTCGCCACCGTCTCGCTGCCCTTGATGGGAGTTGCTTGCCGGCGTCCAGGTTTCTCGCTGCTGCCGCTGTGGGTTCCAAGAGGGTTAATGCCCGAAAGGCAGCCCGTCTCCATCCCGAAGGGCGGGAAGGGTTGGTCGCCGCAGCCGGAAACAAAGCGTCACTCCGCTGCCGTCGCCGCCGCTTCGCTCCTTTCGTGGCGGTCGCTCGCCGGCGTCCGCTATGTGCGCCTCCATTTCCAGCTGCTGGAGTCTGTGCATACCTCGGCCGGAACCCCGGTCACAACAGTCTGCAGAAAGTGAGAGAAGGAAGTGTCTGTCCACACCCCCGCAATTGGCCCTCTAAACCCCTGAAATACGACCTGACCAAATTTGGTGTCCAACCTAATCAGAGTTTGGTCACCTCAGTGACAACCTCCAAATTTTGGTGGACCACTCCAAAAATTTGGCACTCCCTGGAACCTGGAAATTTGACCGCGTCAGGTTTGACCAAAATTGGTGTCTAACCGAACTTGAATACCTGCCCAGCATCAGTATTGGTTTGGCCATGCAGCCATTAACTCTACTCGGTCATCTACAGTGTGAGGTGCAAGACCTTAATTACTCGATGAAATAACTTAATTGCCACTTGCTCACGATGAGAGGTGGCAATTGAAATAGTCAAATAACTTAGTCAACTAATCTTCAACTAACTTATTAACTCCCATTAATGCAGTAGCATTAAAGGCCCTGTTCTCCAGAGAATACAATATCAGCGCTGTTAGTGAAAACTCACGGGCATGGCTCCGGTAGGTGGTTGGAATGACCTATCTGGCACTGATTGTTCGTAGGGATGTCATGTGACGACATGTCACCCGTTAATAATTAGAAGGTATTATTAATGGTGCGCCCTTAACGGTGCGCACACTCCCAGGCACGCTTAGAGTGAGTGGGGGTAGCTGTTCCGGTCGCAACGGAGATGCCCTCGACTTGCGTGGCAAGCTCAGCCGGAATTTAACTACCTTGCAGTGGCAGAAGGGGGTGGCCGTTTGGTGCCCAGCCTTCGCCGGTTCAAGCCAGAGTAAGGGTTGGAGTCAGAAGTAACAAACAAAACACAGTTTATACACAACAAGTGATGATACAGAGGAATACACAAGAACACTTGGAATGCACAGACGAGAGGTTCACAGAATACAAACGCTAAGCATGCAACTACAGAGGTATTCAATAACACAGAGGCTTTAGAATACAGAACAAACACGAGAGAGTCATATAAACAAGCACCAAATTGTTCACCGGGCACTGTTGCAGTCCTACGCCTCGAGACTCACGATGTGGCCGCCATGCAAGACGACCGCCGCTCCCTTGCAGGTCCGTGGGCTTGCCAGCAGCGGGTGATCGCCGAGAGTCCAGCGAGCACGCCGCAACCACTGACTGACTCACTGACTACACAAGCGGCGCGGCCTCAATAAATAGGGCGCGCCGCGTCTGTCTGTTAAGGCGCGCTAAGGCTATAGCACGCACACACACTTAGCTTCGCTGGTTAGAGCGCTCCTTTTTCCTCCCGTCGAGCCGCGCGTCGTCATTGGCTAGGTCCCATATAATGTTTTGGATACGTCTGGCATTTTCCGGACTGATGAATCACTGTCATCGCCGGGTGACGAGAAAGAGGGTAAGGACGTTTTTCTAGAACATTGTGGAAGTTTCGATGCTGCCACGCGCGGGCCTCGCGCCGCGCCGGCTCAATAAAAATATGCACCGATTTTGTGACAATGCCATAGCCACTCTGGCAACTCAGGTCTCTTCTTTCAGATGAGAGGGTGAGGGGACTGGAATAAAGCATCACGGAGTGGAGAAAACTGGCTTCATGGTGCTGTGTCACAGCGGCTACATTTCAAACCTGTGCGTGGTGGTTTTATGTTCTGCGTGCCGTCGGACCCTACACAACTTCTGGAATGGAAGACAGATGGGAAGCGGGTTCTAAAATATTGTTACGGGGATGTACTTAATGTGACGGCACTGCGATGGGCTGAACTGGACGCAAGACTTCGGTAGCCGTGCAGGATCCGCTCTCTCAGCGTCGTTCTTTTTTTCAACGCTTCGTCGTGCCTGCGTTCCTTGATCGTCGTCTTTGTCAGTGAGCACATCACTTTGGTCTCGCGTTTCCCGGTAACACTACCCCCCTCGGCAAAAGGCACCGTCCCGGTGCGTATTAGTCGTGCGGTGTGGAGGGGGAGTAATATGGCTTGAGGCGGGCGACATGTACAATTTCGGAAGTGGGCTTAGCAGTCGGTGACTTTGGGTGAAGCGGTGCAATCTCATAGGTCACGTCGGTCACAGGGCGTAGTACACGGTAAGGACCCGTGTAGTGGGGCAGAAGTTTCTGACACAACCCCACACGACAGCACGGAAGCCAGAGCAACACCAGAGATCCGGGAGGATAGTGCACATCGCGGTGGTGAGCGTCGTAGCGGCGTTTTTGAGCTTCTTGAGAGACGGTGAGATTGTGACGAGCAATCTGGCGAGCAGCGTCGGCTCGGGCGATGGTATCGCGGGCATAGGTGGTGACGGGGCCAGCGGCGGGAAGCAAAGTGTCGAAGGGCAGTAAGGGGTCGCGTCCAAAGAGAAGATAGAATGGAGAGTACCCAGCAGTGTCATGACGCGAAGAGTTATATGCAAAGGTGACAAATGGCAGACTAATATCCCAGTCGCGATGACTGTCGGATACGTACATTGCGAGCATGTCGGTGAGTGTGCGGTTAATACGCTCCGTAAGGCCGTTCGTCTGAGGGTGGTACGCAGTGGTGAACTTGTGCCGAACGGAGCAAGAACGAAGTATTTCCTCAACAACTCGGGAAAGGAAACAGCGGCCACGGTCGGTAAGTAGTTGACGGGGAGCACCATGGTGTAGTATGACGTCGTACAAAAGGAAGTCAGCAACGTCTGTGGCGCAGCTGGTTGGAGTGGCGCGAGTGATCACGTACCGCGTGGCGTAATCGGTGGCCACAGCGATCCATTTGTTTCCTGATAAGGACTCGGGGAAGGGCCCTAGGAGGTCAAGGCCAACACGAGAAAATGGCTCAGTCGGGATAGCAATCGGCTGCAGGTGTCCAGGTGGCAGCACAGGGGGTTTCTTCCGGCGTTGACAGAGGTCGCAAGCGGCTACATAACGTTGGACAGAGCGGTAGAGTCCAGGCCAGAAGAAACGCCGGCGCACGCGATCGTATGTGCGTGAGAGGCCAAGATGACCAGCTGTAGGGGCGTCGTGCATTTGTTCTAGAACGGCAGAGCGTAGGTGTTGGGAAACGACGAGCAAGTGCTCAGCACCATCAGGTCGCATGTTGCGGCGGTATAGCGTATTCCCATGAAGGAAGAACAGGGCGAGGGAAGAGTCACGGCTGTGTGTGCGGAGGCGGTCGATAAGAGAACTGAGGGTTGGGTCCAAGCGCTGTTCGTCGGCTATGTGAGAAAAGTCCGATATAGAGAACACACAGGGGTCCGACTCGTGGTCAGTAGAGGAAGGGGGATCGACGGGATAACGGGACAGACAGTCTGCATCCTGGTGGAGCCGGCCTGATTTGTATACAACGGAAAAGGTATACTCCTGCAAGCGCAGTGCCCAGCGGCCGAGGCGGCCAGCAGGATCCTTGAGGGAAGAGAGCCAACATAGGGCGTGGTGATCGGTAATTACAGTGAATGGTCGGCCAAACAAGTAGGGTCTGAATTTTCCAACAGCCCAGACGAGAGCCAGGCACTCCCGTTCCGTAATCGAATAGTTCTGTTCCGCTGATGACAGGAGACGACTGGCGTAGGCAATCACGCAGTGTTGGCCGCGTTGTCGCTGTGCAAAAATGGCACCAATCCCGTGGCCACTGGCGTCGGTGCGAAGTTCCGTCGGGGCAGACGGGTCGAAATGGGCCAACACAGGAGGATTGGTGAGAACAGCGATGAGGGTGGAGAATGCGTTAGCCTGCTCTGGTCCCCATGAGAAAGGAACGCCTTTCTTCAGGAGATTGGTGAGAGGACGAGCAACAGCGGCAAAGTTTGGGACGAACCGGCGAAAATAAGAGCACAGTCCTATAAAGCTGCGGACATCACGGGGTGAACGGGGAGATGGAAAAGCACTGACAGCACGAATTTTGTCAGGATCGGGTTGCACGCCGGTGGAATTCACCAAATGGCCAAGCACTTTAAGTTCGCGGCGACCAAAACTGCACTTCTTTGAGTTCAGTTGAAGTCCGGCACGGCGGAAAAGTGCCAAGATGGAAGAAAGGCGACGAAGATGGCTTTCGAACGAGGGCGAGAAGACAATGACGTCATCCAAGTAACATAGACAAGTCGTCCATTTGAAGCCGCGGAGTAAGGAGTCCATCATTCGTTCAAACGTAGCAGGGGCGTTGCAAAGTCCGAAAGGCATAACCTTAAATTGGTAAAGACCATCGGGTGTGACAAAAGCTGTCTTCTCGCGGTCTTGTTCGTCAACAGAAATCTGCCAGTAGCCGCTACGAAGGTCGATAGAGGAAAAGTAGCGGGCTCCATGCAAACAGTCCAAGGCATCGTCTATTCGCGGCAGCGGGTAAACATCTTTCCTTGTAATCGTGTTCAGATGTCGATAGTCGACGCAAAAGCGCCAACTGTTGTCTTTTTTTCTGACATCGGCTGACGTCGGCTGACATCGCAGTGACGGCACTGCGATGGGCTGAACTGGACGCAAGACTTCGGTAGCCGTGCAGGATCCGCTCTCTCAGCGTCGTTCTTTTTTTCAACGCTTCGTCGTGCCTGCGTTCCTTGATCGTCGTCTTTGTCAGTGAGCACATCACTTTGGTCTCGCGTTTCCCGGTAACAATATGTTGTCAGATTAGAGCTGCGATTGTTGTGAATGTGGGTACTTTACGAATTTGAAGTTATTCATGATTTGGGTTTTAGGCGTTCTAATTTTCATCGTTGGGCTTTCATTTGCATGACTGTTGTGTTCAAATTTGCACTTTTCCTTAGTTTCGTTGTGGAACAGTCTGATCTTTAGGAATCAACATCAGATAATTTGTTAGTTGTTAAACAAGTAATTCAGTGCCATATGCTTATTTTTTTTAAAAAATTTGAGCAGTGGCTTCAGAAGTGATTGCTTATACTTTAGCATTTCGTGTAGTTGGCCTTTATATGGATTATAATTTAATTGGTACATTTTGTGTTTTATGCAGATTGATATTTTCTTTTGGCTTTTGCCTTTTTTTTCCTTACATAATTTCAGTCACCTAGACACTGCAAAAAAAAATCAAATGTGAGTTAATCTGATTCAGACTATTCTTGGGTTGTTTATCACAATTAGCAATCATCAAAGCAGATGCCAATTACAGAAATATAAAAAATGCCCCTGCTTTTTTGTGATGATATGAAACAATGTTTTACTAACAGCAGCCACGATTAAACTGATAGAACGTCCACATCGCCTCTCTAAAAGTATGGGGCCCACATACTGATAAGGAAACGAGTAGAATATGAAATTTGTGTAATAAATTTAGCACAGACCATGGCTGTTATTTTTCTATTAAAGGTGTCGCATGGCCACAATTCCCACTGTCATCTACTTGTTCCACTAAATGTTCCGTATCGCGATTAAGTTCGGGCAACCGCAGCGATCTCTACACGGCCTCCATCTTGATTCAAGAATTGAGCACAATGAACAGAATATAAACAATTAAGGTTTTTGCATCTGGCTGGTAGTACGCGCTAAACTTTTCTTTTTGGTTTGTGGCACGCTATAAATTGTTGCGAACTCACGGGCTTGCCCAGCAGAAATCACCATGCTGGAGCGACAAAAAAAAAATAGCTATAGCACTGCCGGTGGGCAGACATATTGAATCCGCCACCACTCGGTTTCGGTTTGCGCGGTTTTACGATGTTATGTTGGCAATATGGGTACAGCTAGGTAAACGAGCATACGCTTTTTTAGTTCGCCCGCCGGGGAGCTATCGTTATCGGGACAAGCTGTCCTCTCAAGGAACAGGGTCGGAGAGGCCCGAAAGATCTTCGACACCAGAGAATAGCGCATTCAGAGGAACGGTGCATGCAACAGATGAGAGCGCTGACAAAGCTGCTTCTCCGGGAAGGTACGGGTTTCGGAGATATGATCGGGGACGGGAAGAAGCAGATTTGAAGGGGAGGGAAAATGGCGAGCCGCAACCAGTAGGCGGAAGGCGCCCACCGGACGCACAGCGTGAGTTGAGTCGGAGGAAACGACGCACTGAAGCGGTAGACGGTAGCAGCGGGGAGGGTCTTGAAACTTCTCGGTCGGGTTCCTGAACATACAAGGAGGTCAAAAAATGCAGAAATGGGGGGAGCTGGAGGTGGAACTTTTGAAAAGCCGGATAGACGTTTTTGAGGTGGCAAAAACACATCTTCGGGAAATCGAGATCCCACCAAACGCCAATGGCTATGGGTGGGAAGGGTGTGACCGAAATACGGGCCTGAACGTCGAGGCGGAGGAATAGGATGTTTATATGCGGAAACAGGCTCGTGCAACCGTATCCTGCCCATTTGGTTGAAAGGAACTGTGGGAGATATGCCAGTTGCATTAGCAGTATACATGCGCTCTGATGGACCTATAAGGTACAACGATGGCCTGTAAGAATGCCTCAAGCAGATATCCGAGGGATTCGTGAGCAGTCAGAAGGGTTAATGGTCGGGGACATATCAAAGACCTCGACGGATATATAGACACCAATGGCAAATGGCTGTTGAGGATGGTGGAAGGGGAGCGGCTTATCATGGTTAACGGCTCAGCTAAATGCGAGGGAAGTACAACATGGGCAAGTATGGAGATGTAGTCCTGCATAGACTTCTCTCTGATGACAGAATGGCTGTACGAGCGCCTCGAGATGATGGGATCGATGAGGAGGGAGAAGGAAACTTAGGCAGTGACCACAACTGTTTGCGCCTGGTTTGGGCACATACACATGAGGACAGGAACGGTCCCGGAAACCACAATTAAAGCGGCCCAATGAGACTGAGCAGTGATAGTAGTGAAGCCATCGCAGATTAGATGAATCAGCTGGGGATGCGCAGTGGGCAAACGAAAAGCCATCGAAGGGCAAAAGCTTGGTGGAACGCAGAGGTGGCAGGGGCCATACGCAGGCGTAAAGTGGCGAGTAGGGTACACCGACAGTTGATCAAGGGGCAGGACGAGGAGGCAATTGCTATTGCGTGGGACATATATCGGACACGGAAGCAGGGGGCAGTAGAGTTCGTTCAGTCTAGCATCCACATGTGTAATCGTAAAATGATGGAGGAACTGAGAGCAGCGGGTCGACAGGCACCTCAGCGTTCTTGGCGATGGGTGAGGGAACCAAAGCAGACTGAAAGCCCAGCAGCATTCAAAGCAGCCCCATGGACCGAGGCTGTTACAGGGCTAGCCTGTGTCCCTATACTTGAGAAGTGGTGGTATACAATGCGGGGGGGGGGGGGGGGGTCAGGTGACACGAGCTCGAAGGAAGAGAGGAGCGGAGCGAGCCCGATCAGCAGCCAACGGAACAACTTGCGGCAGACCAAGAACCACCTACGGATCGGGAATGGGAACGGCCGATGAATAGGGTAGAAGCAGAGGTGGGGTGTGAAGGGATACCCATGAACCTGGTAAAGTCACTGAGGCTCAAAGCACAGTGAAGGATGAGGGAGTGTACGTGTTGCAGATGTGCTGGTTAATGCAAAAATGCCGAAAGAATGGAGGAAAACAAAAATCAACCCTCTGTATAAGGGGACTGGGGACAAAATGTTTGAATTGCTACAGACCAATACCAGTGACCCCGGTACTCTACAGAGTGACCGCACAGGTGGCGAAGGCCAAACTGCCATCATGGGCAGAGAGGACCAGAACGTTTGGGGAGGTCCAAAATGGTTTCCGATGGGGAGGCGGATAGAGGACAATTTTTTTTATCCTAACTCAGTGCATGGTAATGGCGGAACAGACGGGGAGTCCACTCTTCGTGGCTTTCCTGGACATCGCCAAGGCGTACGACAATGTGGACCTGACCACTCTGTGGAGCCTCTTGCGTATTGCGGGCCTAGAGGAAACCAGCATCGAGCTACTCCAGGAACTCTACTCTGATTTAGGAGCGTGCATTGAGTGGGGGCCCCAGAGGACCAAATTTCTGAGGATGTCTAGGGGGCTACGACAGGGGTGTCCGTTGTCGTCTCTACTCTTCATGTTATATGTTGCCGGAGTGACGAGACGGCTGGAGGAGTCCAGGTACGGGTGTCTCCTCGAACATCTGGAGGCCGGAAATAATGTTGAGCGACATATACCAGCTCTGGTGTATGCCGATGGTTTTGCGGTCCTAGCAGGGACACCAGAGGAGCTGCAGAAACTTGGTTGGTTGGTTGGTTGGTTGGTTTGTGGGGTTTAACGTCCCAAAGCGACTCAGGCTATTAGAGACGCCGTAGTGGAAGACTCCGACAATTTCGACCACCAACGTGCACTGACATCGCACAGCACACCACGGGCACCTTGCTTTTCGCCTCCATTGAAAAGCGGCCGCCGAGGCCAGGATTCGATCCCGCGTCCTTGGGAACAGTAGTCGAGCGCCGTAACCACGGCGCCACCCCGGCGGGGCGGAGCTGCAGAAACTGCTGGACATCTGCGCTGCGGGATGAGTTTGCTTCATCTGAAGTTTAGCTCATCAAAATGCGTGGTGATGGCATGAGGCGACAGAGAGGTACCGAGCAGCCACAAGTGGGAAATACAGGGGCATCAGATAGAAAGGGTGTAGTCGGAAAAGTATCTTGGTGTCCGGTTTTCAGCAAGGGCAAACTAGCTTGGACAACATGAAAGGGAGATGCGGGGGAAAACGGCGCGTTACCGGGGCGCCGTCTTGGGCCGTCAGGTGCTGTGGGCGTATAACCGCTACGAAGTGACCAGAGCCCTGAGAAAGATGGTGGCGGTGCCGGCTCTGACGTACACCAATGCGATGTATGCATTTCCGTCGGCCCGCGGGAGTTTCTCGAGCGAAAGCAGAGGGCAGTCGGCCGATGTGGCCTTAGGGATTTCGAAACACACGGCAGTGGAGGGAATCCAGGGGGAAGCAGTGGATGGTACTCATTCATAGTGCGGGAAGCGGCAGCTAGAGCAGGTTACGAGGATAAACTGGCACGACTTTCAGAGAAAAACCTGGCACGTCAGGTACTGGTTCACTTGGTTTACGCTGGGATTTCGACCAAGTTGACTCGGACAGCTAGGTTACAGACAAGGTACCACCTGCCAGCGGCATGCCTCTCGAAGGTGCCTGCGGTAAGCCAGAAAAAAAAAAGTGGAGGAAGCGGCGACGGCGGAGTGGGTGCTCAGGGCCTGGGCGAAGCTGTCACTGGCTTTGTATAGCGCACAGAAAATAGGGATTGGCCCGGAGCCATGGTATGACAACTCCATGGGGAGCGAGCTACTGGTGGAGGCCCGGTGTGGAGCTCTGAGGACGCGAGGCCGAAGTGGAGAGCAAAATTCACCAGGTCGAAGGGGTGTCAGCAGTCAGGCGATGGTTCAATTGCTGACGGCGGATGCTTTCGTGCAAGTCTTTCATAGCCGTGGCCGTAATTTTTTTTTTTTTTTTTGAGCACGAGAAGCGTTCATGCCGCGAGCAGCTGCTGCACGAGGTCCTGGAAGCACGTGGGGCGAGACAGTTGCGGCACAGCACTTATAAAGCAAATTGCGAGGCAATTTTGCGCAATTTATACTTGCCTTGTCCTAGCGATTTCCCACACGTCGTCACCATTATCGACGTTATTCCGTCCAACGTACAGCACGGATCGGCGTGCCGTAAGCGCATCCACGTAAGCGCGTAGGCCCGTTAGTGCCGTTAGCGTCGAGCACCTCGGTGACCAAACGCGCCGCATCCACGCCGCAGCGAGATCCACGAACCGAATGCCGGAATCGCTCATCGCGCGCGCGCTGCCAAAGCTGGGGGCGCCTAGCAATTCCCTAAAGCATAGAGTTTCTTACACTCTTAAGAGTAAGAAAATCTATGCCCTAGAGCATCTAGGGTCGAAAAAAAAAATTAAAAAAAAAAAACAAGCAAACCCCTGGAGGTCCGTTCGTTTCACCTGCACCACTACGTGAACTATAGTTCACGTGGTGTTGCACTTCGACATTCGTTTCAGCGGTGCAACATGGCGCCTTCTGCACCACGCCGTTCGTATCAGAAAGTGCAGACGTTGTGCAGGTCGAGTTCACGAAAAGTTCAGCAAAACTGTGCACCTCCTCAATGGTGCAGTGCCGAAATGGTGCAGCTGCAGCCGCCGCATGAAAGCAGAGGCAGAAGACAATTCTTGCGCGATGATGGCTCTCGTGTTGTGATAAACAGTGAAATGACCTGAGTTATTCCACTCGTCAACGAGAATGGTGCCCGTGTTCGTGAAAGATACGACGACGCGTACTTCAAACCATGTCTACGTGCATGCGTGGCTCATGCTGACTTCAATCGTGATCGAAGTTTGCTCTTCGTGCCAGTTGCCGCATGGTGCGCATACACATACATCGAGGCCAGTTCTTGTCAACGCTTCATTGCGATATGTGCTATTTGAAAATTTATCTTATTCGGCATGTTGGCGCCTGTTGATGCGGCAATATAGTTCACAGCTAGCCGCTAGCCGACCATATATATATATATATATATATATATATATATATATATATATATATATATATATATATATATATATATATATATATATATATATACCGGGTGTCCCAGCTAACTTGAACCAAGGGTTACAAAATAATATATTTGAGGTAGGTCAGTGAAACCAATTGCACACAACTGCCAGCCTGTTTGCGCACTACAGGCAATTTTTTTGTTTTGCATTTACTTAATTAGCTAATTATGTTAATTTATCTAATTTATTGAATATCGACTTTAGACCAAACATGTGAATTGAAAAGTTGCAGAGCACCTTCAGATACCCCCATTCCATTAACTGCGATAAAGAAAGTCTCACGTGTATCTTTTTCCGGGCTCAGAAGAAAGCCCGCGAAATACAAATAATACCACGTGACTAGCGCATTTGTGCGCCGCGATTGTGATGCTCTCAGTCGTGGTTTAAGCGAACGACATAAGCTGCGGCCATGACCCGATGGTCCCGTTGCAGCGGCAGGCAGAAATGTTGGCGATGGTTCGAGCGAGCTCCAGCTCGCCCGTCGCCACTGCGATTTTGGCCAGCCTGCGCACCGCAGCAGCCTACATCACGACAGGCGGATGGCGATAAAGAACCGGCAAATGAAGGTTCAGCGCTAATTTTAGTCGAGTCACATGATGTCATCTCGCCCCTGTACCCAAGCTTGTATGCGCAGATTCAGTGGCTGGTACCTTATCGCTCATTCGTTTGTCGTGACGTTCGCTGATGGGAGAGAAGGAGGCCTTGTTAGAATGTCTGTGGTGTCGGCTCGCCGCTCTCGCTGCTACTGCACCGTCACGTGGGCCGGCTGTCTGACGCGGGCGAAGAAGCCATCGCAGGAATATCGGCCTGCCGCTTTAACGGGGCCAAGAAGACACGGCCGCAGCTGATTTCGTTCGCTCAAACCACGACTGAGAGCACCACAATCGCGGCGCACAAATGCACTAGTCACGTGGTATTATTTGTATTTCGCGGGCTTTCTTCTGAGCCCGGAAAAAAAGATACACGTGAGACGTTCTTTATCGCAATTAATGAAATGGGGGTTTCTGAAGGTGCTCTACAACTTTCCAATTCACATGTTTGGTCTAAAGTCGATATTTAATAAATTAGATAAATCAACATAAATAGCTAATTAAGTAATTGCAAAACAAAAAATTGCCTGTAGTGCGCAAGGAGGCTGGCAGTTGAATGCAATTGGTTTCACTGACCTACCTCAAATATATTATTTTGTACCCCTTGGTTCAAGTTAGCTGGGACACCCGGTATTATATATGTATATATATATATATATATATATATATATATATATATATATATATATATATATATATATATATATATATATATATATATATATATATTCGGAGGTCGTGGGTTCAGTCCCCACCATCGGCACGTTGTTTTTCCTTCTACTTTGTGTTTATTTATCTTTCCTCTAAACAGATTACAGTTCTAATTTATGTGATTACCAAGTAAGAATTAAAAAAAAAGACAAAGTACAATTCCCAATGCTTTCCTTGGCCTCGCCGACTGTTGGCTTCTTTCCTTCATGTATTATAACGAGCACCCTCATTTCCTTTTCATTGATCTGCTTGTAGCTTACGGGGGTCTCGGTTCTGGCAGTCTTGCAGCCACAGGTAGCTTAAGAGGGTTCTAGCACCGCTTTCGCCCTCGCTCTTGATCACATTCTACGTGACGCTGGCGGTAACACAGGACGTTCCACGTCCACCGCTATGTTGAGGGTGGCACTGGTGAACACCCTCAAGGGTAGTATACAGACAACATTAATAGCCAAGAAAGCAGCAGGGGGGACAGCGGCCGATGTAGCTCAGTTGGAAGAGCCCCGGACTCGATATTCGGAGGTCGTGGGTTCGGTTCCCACAATCGGCACGTTGTTTTTACTTCTACTTTGTGTTTATTTATCTTTACTCTAAACAGATTACAGTACTAATTTATGGTATAACCAAAGTAAAATTAAAAAAGAAAGACAAAGTACAATCCCCAATGCTTTCCTTGGCCTTGCCGACTGCTGGCTTCTTTCCTTCATATATATATATATATATATATATATATATATATATATATATATATATATATATATATATATATATATATATATATATATATATATATATATATATATATATATATATATTCTACCCTTAAGAATGACGGTCCACCATCCGGAACTGTTGTTTGAATAAATTCTATAATCGGGAAAGTTGTGTGATGATATATATATATATATATATATATATATATATATATATATATATATATATATATGCTTTTTTTGCGGCAGCCAGCGATCGAAGCGCACATGGTTATGATTGAATTATATAATCAGCATGCATCACACCGCAAGCGTGTGTCTACTAATTGTGAGTGTGCGTAGCCGTTACCTTGACAAACTCGATCGTGTTCTCGTTGACAAGTGCCGTTTATTACAACGCACAGGCCAAAAGCATCGCGGCTGGATATGCAAAACGTCGTTGTCATGTGCTGTGTGAAAATTCATCAATTGTTAAGCGGGACGTTGCCGTCGGTTGACGTGAGTTTCACACAGCCGACCGCAGCTTGTTGGCGACACCAAGGCTAGCAGACGGCACGGCCTGCACTCAAACCATAGAGTTCCTTACACTAACTAGAGGGAAAGCTGAGGGCGCTGCACTTCAGCCACCATGGGCGCGCTAAGAATCATGGGCCGTTGTGCTACTTGTTGCGGGACAGTTTGTTTTTCTCGGGTACGTGGAGTGGCATTACTGCGATGTTTCTTTTTCGTCTTCATCATCATCTGAAGTTGCGTACATAAACCGCGAAAGCCATAGTAGCGAAGGCGCAGAAGCAGACGTCGCCAATAAATGGTTTTTGTTTCCCGAAATGCCACTAAAACCTTTCTTAAGTGATTGCACAACCATAAATATTTTTATAACATTTTTTTTATTTCAAAGTTTGCCTATTAAGTGCGAAATATTGGTATTTGTGCTGCTTAAAACTAAGCCAATAGGAGAAAGAGCCATCGCTTATATTGGATAAATCTCACACTGACATGCTGTTTCTCTCTCTCCTTTTGCAATTTATAGTCACAATACTCAATCTTAGGACATTATTTACGGTAGAACAACGTTTATCTTTGCATTAGTTTTGGCCAAAAGTTATAGTTTTGCACTCGGTAGCTCTCCGGCCCATGATGCTTTGCGCGCCCATGGTGGCTGAACTGGCCGTCTGGAAACTCCATGTAAACTTCCATAGACGGCAGGACATCTTTTCCTCTAGGTAAGAGTAAGAAACTCTATGACTCAAACATTCGTTTGGAAGCAGCTGATGCCGGTGCTGCATCTGAACCGCTGGAACTGGCGCTGCACGCTTGCGGCACCGGCGCAGAACTTTACGGTACTGGTGCAAAGAGTGCAGCTGAATCGAACGGACCTCTGGTTTTGAACTACGTCACGTCCGGTTGAGCACTGAGCGCGACGCGGGTCACGCCAGGCCGCTGCGTGCTACGTGTGCACCAATCAGCGTTTCCATTCGAGCTACCCCAATTGATTGGAAAACATTTAATGTCAGCAATGAGCGATTTGTTGGCGCTACACTTAGATGGCCTCAAGACCGTTGCTCTCGGCGACCTTTTGAGCCCACTCAGTAGCCCGAACTTGCGTTAACGGGTCTGAGCTGGCCAGTATAGCCTCCCACCGCTCAAAAGAAGGGACTGGTAGTAGGTGCGCTGGTGGCGGCGCTTTTTTGCAGCTTCATAATATGTGATCATAACCTGCTATTTCGCCGCAGTGTTTACAATTTTGATTGTATTGTGCTGGGTACCTGTGCGCTAATTTAGAAGGGCTGAAGAAGGCACGCGTCTGGAGCCGACGCCAGATTACTTCTTGCCTTTTGTCTAGTTTCTTGTCTGGTGGAGGATATATCCGCCTTTCGAGTTTAAAGTGATTAGTGTAGTCATGAAATGAGATTAGTGCATCTCTCGAAAAATTGGGGGAATCAACCTGGCTCACTGCTCGGCTGACATAACCTCGAGCTATACTGTGAGCCAACTCGTTTCCTTTGTTCCCCGACTGTGCCGGCACCCATATTAATTCCACCTCTTTTTGGTTCCAGTCTTTATATCTTAAAATTTGCTCTGTCTCTTTGGAGGTCATGCCCCTCGCAAAATTGTTTATAGCAGATTTAGAGTCGCTAATTATGGTAACCGCTTTGCTGCAGACCATCGCTATGGCGATAGCCGCCTCCTCCGCTGTCCCTGAGTAGTTTGTTTTTTATTGAACCTGCCAACAATGTTTTACCCAAGTCGTTCACGCCCACGATAGCAAAAGGGTTGCCTCCTTTGTATTCCGCAGCGTCTACATAAACAGTTCATTTAGAGCCTTCTAACTTGGCCTCAAGGGCCTTTGCTCTTGCTTTTCTCCTGCCTTCATGAAAAGCAGGGTGCATGTTTTTTGGTAGCGATTTAATAGTAAGTGCGTTCCTTACGTCAGTCGGCAGTTTTACTTGTGCATTTCCTTCCGAGATTCTATCTTGTAGTCCTAATGTACCCAGGATTTTCCATCCCGTGGATGTGGTGGCGAGCCTCTTTAGCTGTGTTATTAGATGTGCCTCGCATAGTTCCATGGTGTTATTGTAGACCCCCAGTTTAAGAAGTCTTTCCGTAGGGATGCAGTGGGGTAGCCTCAGTGCTGCTTTATATGCCTGCCTTATGATCGTTTCAATTTTGTTCTTTTCTGCCACCCCTAGCTTGAGGTAGGGGATGGTGTACACTAATCTGCTTATCACAAAAGCCTGAACAATTCGGCACAAATCTTTCTCTTTGACCCCGCGTCTTTTGTTAGCTATTCGCCTTATCAACCTGGTTGTCATGTTAATTGTTGACTTAAGTCGATTTATTATTTCTGTGCTCTTTCCATTGCCTTGTATTGTCAGTCCCAAGACCCTGATTTTGTCCACTCTGGTTATCGGTGTGCCATTTAATTCCACCAAAATGTCTTCAGCGTTGATATTGCGTTTTTTTGTTCCTCGGATTGCCAGAAGTTTCGATTTGCTTGGTGAGCATTTCAGCCCTGCCCATTCTGCATATTCTTCAACAATGTCGATTGCCTGTTGAAGAGTTTCTTCTATTTCCCCATCGTTGCCTGTGCACGTCCATAACTTGACATCCTCAGCATATAGCGTATGTTTCACCCCTTTCACAGTTTTCAGTAATGGTGGGAGGTTCTTTAACGCTAGGTTGAAGAAGAAAGGGGAAAGAACTGAGCCCTGTGGGGTACCCTTATCTCCTAGCTTAATTATTTCAGACCTGATGTCTCTAAGGCTTATTTCTGCTGTTCTTTCGGTTAGAAAATCCCTAACGTAATCGTAAATCCTCTTGCCAGGGGCAATTTCCTCCAGATTATTTAATATGGCTTCGTGTTTGACATTATCAAAGGCTTTCTGTAGATCAAGGCCAAGTACAGTTTTTTGCCCCCTTTATTGGGCGCGTCAATTATGTCTGTTTTGAGTTTAATCATTACATCCTGCGTAGACAGCTTGCTCCTGAAACCTAGCATTGTTTCGGAAAATACCTCCCTTTCCTCTGCATACTCCTGAAGTCGGTTTAGTATTACATGCTCCATCAGCTTCCCACGATGTTAGCGATATCGGCCTGAGGTTGCCTACTTCAAGTTCCTTCCCAGGCTTCGGAATGAAGACCACTTTAGCATGTTTCCACTCTGAAGGCATTCTATCTCGTTTCCATACCCCATTAAGAAAGTCTGTGAGTGCTGTGACTGATACTAAATCTAGGTTTCTCCGCATTTTATTGCTGACCCCATCTGCTCCCGCTGCTGATGTGGTTCTTAGCTGACTCATTGCTTTCCATACCTCCGCTATTGATATGTCTCTATCTAGCTCTGTGTTCTCTGCTCCTCGATATGGTGCAGATGAACCCCCTTCGCATGTATTAAGGTATCTGCTCTTCAATTCCTCTATGAGATCTTCAGCCGTGCCCTGGTATTTATGAACCAATCTTTTCAGCTGTCCTTGAGCGGCGGTCTTAGTTTGTCCTGGATCTAGCAAGTGGCGAAGAAGTTGCCACGTGTTTTTACACCCAAGTTTCCCATTCAATTCATCGCAAATCTGTCCCCAGTGTTGACTCTGAAGTTCGTTCGCGTATTCTTCTATCTGTCGTTCAAGTGTAGATACTCTCTTCTTTAGCCTTATATTGCGCCTCTGCTTTTTCCATCTTTTCATAAGGCTCTCGTGGGCTTCCCACATGTGGGCCAACCTCGAATCTGTAATATCATTTCCGGCGGTTGGGATCTCTTTAGTGCGTGTGTGTGTGTGTGTGTGTGTGTGTGTGTGTGTGTGTGTGTGTGTGTGTGTGTGTGTGTGTGTGTGTGTGTGTGTGTGTGTGTGTGTGTGTGTGTGTGTGTGTGTGTGTGTGTGTGTGTGTGTGTGTGTGTGTGTGTGTGTGTGTGTGTGTGTGTGTGTGTGTGCGCGCGCGCGCGTGTGTGTGTGTGTGTGTGTGTGTGTGTGTGTGTGTGTGTGTGTGTGTACATTATTTTTGAGTCGTTCAACCAACTGATTTAGATTCACGATCTCCCTCGGAGCGGTTCTGTCCCTGACTTTTCTAAGAGCATCCCAATCTGTCAGCTTCTTTTTGTGCAGCATCCCCTTCAACGGTCTGGTATGTATTTCAATCTCTATAATATAGTGATCACTACCTAAAGTGTGTCCTGTGTTTGACCAATTCTCACCCTCAAGGTCTCTGCCCATCTTCAAGTCTCGGGACGTGTCTACACTGATGCTGTTGCCTATCCTTGTGGGGTCTTGTGGGTTGTTCAGTATTGTTAGTCTTAAGTGTTGAATTTCCATCCATAGTTGGTTCCCTTGGGGGAGGTCATCCTATATCCCCAAGCCGGATGCGGGGCATTGAAGTCCCCAGTGATTATTAGCCCTTTCCTGTCAGCTAGTCTTATGGCTTTCCGTTAAAGATCTGCCAGCCCTGCCCCTCGGTTTTTGGGCGAGTTGTACGTATTCACAATAAAGAGACTGTCGTCTCCCTTTGTGTTTGGGATTAGTTAAATCATTACATAGTCTTCACTCGTGTTTTCGATTTCGTGTTGTATTGCTGTCAAATTTCTCTGCACTAACGTAGCCGTGAACGACCTAGGTTTATGGCTCCTTTGTAATTCTTGCGGGGTACACGCGGCGTAGCCGATTACTTTTACTGTGCCGCTTGCCTCTTATAGCGTCATTACATCGAGTGTGTATTCAATTTTTTTAATGTGTGCCAGCAAGTTCCCTCTCTTAAAGTGGAAACCTCTGCAGTTCCACTGCCAGATTTTAATTTGGTGGTGAGGGGCCATGATGTCCTAGGACTGTTGCTGCGGTGGCAGCTGAGGGAGGGCGTTGCCGGCAACCGGGGGAAGCCTTGTTTCTATGGTCGTTAGTCGTTCCATAATTTGCTGGAAGCAAGTCATTGTTTGTTCTCTGACCATGACGAATTCCGCCGTAAGATTATCTACCTGCTCGGTTAGTTTGTCAACTCTAGTCGAAACTGCATCTATTCTGGCATCTTGAGCTCCTGCCCGCTTCATGAGTACATTCATGTCCAACCTAAGCTTGCTGTAAGTCAGGGTCGATGCTTCCTCATTCGAATTTTCTGCCACCTTTTTGGGCTTGCTGTCTTCTGTGTTTTCCTCCTTGGGTAGAGGTCTTTTCGCGGGAACTCGGATGTCCGTCTCCATTGATTTTTCGTTATGCACTATTTCGTTAGTATTACATGGAGACGATTGACTAGTGCTTTGTGAATTGTGAATAGGTGACTTGTCCAGTACCCTCAGCATTTTCGTGTTATCAATAATAAGTTTCCTCATTTCTGCCAATTCCTTCTTTATGGTTTCAAGCTCTTTGTCCCTATTAGCGAGTTGTTCTACCAGTTCCTTCTCTCGAGCCGTTTCCCAAGGGGAGGTCTTAACTGGCCAGCTCACCTTTTTGCTTGTGTCTCCATTCTTGCTTGGACTCCTTCCTTTGACTTGGTCAGGACCTGAGCCGACGACTCCGTCTCCTGTCCCCGGCAGTGGTGGAAAGGAGTTCGACCTTCTTCTCCCCCGGTAGCCTTTGTGGTTGTCGTTGACCCGCGATCGTGGCTTGTGTGCAGAGTCATGTTGCCCTAGGTCGTTCTTGGGTTTGTGGGGCCTTGTCTTGAGCAGCCTATACTTGCAATTCCTACTGCCGGTGTTGTGCATTATCCCGCACACAATGCATTCGGGCTTACACGTCGGTAGTTCTCCATCCGTTGACTCCGGGTGGTTTTCGCCGCATCTGCGGCAACGCTCTAGCCGTAGCACACATCCGTCCTGTGCTCCGTCTTCCTACAGTTGTAACATGTCTCTACCCACTCTCGGTACGGGTAGACGGTGAACACTGATCCCCAGTAGAAAACTTGTCTTGGGAGCCTTTCCTCTCCAAAGGTGATCAGGATAGACCTTGACGTGCTGATTCTCCTTGCGTTGAGTACGGCGATGTTCGGATTCCGCTTGATAAATCCTTGGCGGACTTCCTCCGGAGTTCCGATGTAGTAGGCGTTGTATACCATGCCCTTAATAACATCGTCAGGTGTCGCGATGTAGGGCGCCATGTCGAGGGTCTTGTGGTCTATAACTATGGATTTGATGTTCACATAAGTGCTCGCTCGTTGACGATTGGGCACGCTGATCGTGTACGTGTTGTTCCCGGAGTTGATCCTTGAAATATCTTCGTCCAGGACATTTACATAGGGTGTACGTTTGCAGAAGCGCACATGGCCTGCAGTAGGCGACGTGGCACATAGTCATTTAAATTCCAGCCTCTTGGCCTGAAGATTATTTTATAGTCGCTCTTCGGGAGCTTCAGCATTGGTGCCCTCTTGCGGATGTTGGGATCTTGCCTGCTTTTCTGAATGGCAGATTTCTTCTCTCCGGCGCCGTGCTCGCCGGCGTTCACGGAGCTCGACGTCTTCCTTCCTCATGCGGTCGTGCATGCTGAGAACGGTCTCCCACTCACCGTTCTCGAATTCTGTGGGGTCAATGTCATCTCCGTCCACTACGCTTTTCATAGTGGTATAGTCTGCGGGCCGCCACAGGGGCCGGCGTCCATCGACGTGGGGTAGAGTATGCGACGCTAGGTCTGAGAGTTAGGCCTAGCTAGCTCTTCCATCGTGACGGTGAAATTCCGATAAAACAGGAAATAATCCACCGAATAGCCAAACTCCACTCTTGCACGGAGTGATGACCAGGATCTTTGCGGTGGTTTTCGACCCGTAGGCGCAGATGAACGCTGGAAAACAGCTTTTTAGCTGAGCGTATGCGAACCACGTCTTCCTCACTCGGCTTGGCTTGTGACTCGAGCTACCCCAAAACGCTTCTGCCTAACCAATGTTACTAGAACTAGAGTGTACTACTAGAACTTACGGTGAACTATAATACTTTCTAGTGGCGCCTCAGACATCTCAGCTCTTAAAAAGCGTCATGTGCAATTCGAAATGGCCAGGAGAAAGGCCAACTAGCACTGTTTGCTCCGAGATCCCGACGAAGTTGGTGAAGGCAAGAGAAGCCTCACACAGTAACATCGGTAGTGTGTAAGCACTATTTCGAGCCGCATCTCATCCTGTGTTACTAAGCGCATATGATCAACGGCAGAAGTGCGGATATCACATGAAAAGCCGTCAATAGCGTTAGATGGCTGGCAGCTGTATACAAGTAGTTTCTCTGGCCTACATCAAATGCTTCATTTTTTATCCTCAATATTTAGCTCGGACACCCTGGTATGGGAAATTCATGAGCTGTAGCAGACTGTCGTGACGCTGGGACTAAGTTGACCCGGCCTTCACTTGGTAGCGTGCATAGACTCAGGGTTCATGAAGGATTGAATCTTCGAAGTTGATAAAATATATACAAGCAGGTTTAATGGCACTTTGAGAAAACTTATTTACATGAATATTTACATGAAAAAGAAGAGTATATTAACAAAATGGCAAGCGTAAAGAGTTCATAGCGAGAAGCGTCTGGATGAGCCATTTACCCAGGGCTCAGAGCGTCTTTTCGTGCTCTGCAATGTCCTTAAAACCCCCTATGTCCAGCCCCCCTCTGAAGATGCTGACCAACCAGTTCCAGGGCACGCCCCTCAGATATCGGCATCCAATCGAACACATCACTGCACTGATGGTCTGAGGCACTGACTGGTCCGGCATTGATTCGTTGGGCGTGATCACTAGTTGGCGGGAAAAGCTTGGGAACGGCGAGGAGAGGAGGTACATTTCTATTCTTCAGCAAAGAAACGATAGGCTGGTTCCGGCAAGTGGATTTCCTTCTCAGAAACCCAAGCACGTGCGCGCCACATACTGCTCCCAGCATTGTCCCTTTTCGACAATTGCAAATCTTTCCTGCATTCCCGGGAAATCATTTAATGGCCGTATGCGTCATGCTCCTTTCTTGTCCTGCACGTCAGCGGACGTGTCACTCTGTCGTCTCCTTTGGACAGTAGGCATTCCTCACTGGACGATAGGGCTTCTCGACGGGAAGGGTGAACAATTGAACCAAAGCACTTCCGGCTATTTCCCGCAGGGGGACATTTCTTTGTGTTTTTCTAGACGTTCTCTTGACAGGGTCAATTTGGCATTTGCAGGGTGTCCACAAAGCAAAACAGGCTTACACAAAAGGATTCCTGGAAACAGGCTCACTTAGCGCCCTTGTACCAACAGCACATATCCACAGCACTTATCCATGCCCACAGGCGAACAATAGAGCGCGCAAGTGCGGATGATGCACGGTCGTAACAGCCTCCTCCCCCGCCAGAAGTGTCTCGGAGGGCAGCAGTCGCAGCTGCTGCATGAAGAGACGACTTAATGGCCTGCACATGAACGCTTGAAGCTCGCTGTTGCTTGTCGCGTTGTCTTAATTGTCGTAGGCCAAATTGCTCGAGCTGTCTGAAACTCAACCACATGTCCAAGCAAGCACTCGGCTCCCGTTTGAAGAGACCAGGTTAAAAGAAAACTGCCATTGTTGTTCGAGAAAAGCCCACTCTCAAGACGTTCAGGACCCACGTATGCCTCGAAAACCAAACGTGCTGTTTTACATAGTCACATATATTCAAGCGCACGAAAAAAAAAAAAAAAGAACCTGAGTATCAATTTGGATATATGGCGAGGAACACCTCGGACCGCTTAGAAACAGCGGCTAAGCGCGTCCGCATTCCCATTTAACTTCCCCTTTTTGTATCTTATTTCAAAATTGTACTGCTGTAAAATCAAGCTCCACCTAAGAAGGCGACTGTTCTTCGATGTCGCAGTTTGCAGCCAAGCCAGGGGACAATGGTCCGTCTCTACGGTGAATTTGGCCCCTCCAAAATAGCACTGCAATTTTTGAATGGCCCATACAATGCAAGCGCACTCTTTCTCTGACGCACAATAAGCCCTCTCTCTAGAACTCAGTTTTTTGCTCAGGTAGAGCACAGGGTGCTCATTACCGTCGTCATCTCTCTGGCAGAGAACAGCACCTAGCCCTCGATCACTTGCATCACACTGGACCGTGAATTCTCGGTCATAGTCTGGAGCTCGCAATACCGGACGGCTAATCAGCACAGCCTTCAGGTTTACGAAGGAGGCTTCCTTTTGCTCGTCCCAGACTACATTTGTCGGTTCTGTCTTGCGGAGAGCGTCGGTCAGAGGGCTGGCCAAAGCTGAATAGTTAGGGATGTAGTGATTGTAGTACCCAGTCAGACCCGTGAATGCTCGAATTTCCGTCTTCGTGCTCGGCCGCGGGTAGTCTGCTACCGCAGAAATCTTAATCTCGCTGGGTTTCCTGAAACCTTGACCTACATTGTGACCCAAGTAGTCCACGGTCGCCCTTGCCAGGCAACATTTCTCGGCCTTTACGGTTAGCCCAGCTTGACGCAAAAGGCTCAGTACAGCTCTTAGATGTACCATATGGTCCGCCCATGAGTCGGAAAAAACCGCAATGTCATCTAAATAAGGCACCGCGAATGTTTCACACCCCTTTAAAACCCTATCCATGAGCCGGAAAAACAAAATGGAGCATTTTTGAGCCCGAAACTCATCATTGTTGGCTGGTAGCTGCCCGTCGGAGTGACGAAGCCGCGTATCTGCTGGCGCGTTCAGTGAGCGGTACTTGCCAGTATCCTCGAGTAAGGTCCAGCGTAGTCACATATGCCGCTCTACTGACCTGTTCTACTCTCTCCTCAATATTCGGAATAAGATACACTTGATCCCTGGTGAGAGAATTTAGCTTTCGGTAAACTACCACAGGCCTAGGGTCTTTACCTGGAGCTTCTACTAAGATCATAGGCGGAGCATAATCGCTTTCCGAGGGTTTTATTACTCCCAATTCCAGCATGCGAGTTACTTCCCTATCCAGAATTTCTCTTTGCCTTGCAGAGAATCGGTAGCACCTTGATCGCACTGGCACGTCTGAAGTCAGCTCAATATCGTGCTCAGTCAAATCAGTCCTGTCTGGCCTGTCCACGAAGCAGGCCTCAAACTCTGTTATTATCTCGCCCAGATCGGACAGCTGAGATTTCTTTAGTTCTCCAATCTGCTCCGTCTTTTTGAGAAGCTCATGTATCTTGGGATCATTGGCTTGCTCCATAACTAAGTCCTCTTGGGTTCCACTTAGAAGTCTCGTGAGATTACTAGACACTGGCGGCAAGAGGTTACTCTCAAGAACGTCCTCATTCTGTGTCTTATCAAGCTCACTTTCATGTTGACTTATCTGAAATGCCTCGCTCTCAAAGTTTTCTGACCCGCTATCTTCCACATCGACCACTGTTTTAACTGCCGTTTCCTCCGCTGTGGATTTTTCTGGAATGAGCAGTGTAGCTAGTTCTCGCGCCTTTGAACGTGTTAAGGCCTGCACATCTCTGTCTTCGAAAATCAGAAGGCAAGCCTTGACCTTCTCGTTGTTGTCCGCGTCCTCCTTGCTTAGCCGCGCGACAACCTCCGCTGCCTCGCAGGGCAGAACCGTCAATAATCTCTGAGACCACGTGTCTCGCTGGAAGGACAGTTTTTCGCAAGTTCGCTCAAAGTTAGCCAGATACAGACCGATATCCCCTGATATCACATATGGCTGCATGTACTTTGACATCTTGAAATCTGCCTCCTTGTTGAGAAGAGGTACCGCTAGCTGGGGACAATTGCCCGACCTCTTGCTCAACTCTACTTCTAATTTCCGGAGCTCAATTTCTAGCTCCAGCCTTTTTGCTTCTCTCTCAATTTCACGCTCCCGCCTCTTTTCCTCTTTTTCTCGCTCTTTCTGCTGTATGAGCTGCTCCTCCTTTTTTTGTTCGATGAGGTTCCATGCTTCACTGAGCTCCTCATCATCGGCTCCCAAATCAGTGATTGCCTTTAAAATCAAGGGTTTTCGTGCCAAACCACTTATATCAATTCCCAATTCCTCACACAATAGCAACAGGTCCGGTTTCTGCAGCTTTTGTAGGTCCATGATCGCTCCGAGTGTCGGCTACTTCCAAAACAACTGTGCAAACTACCAAACCTAAAGGCGTTTCCACACTCTCTTTACCAGTTCTAAAATCTAACCCTGTTCTAGAACCTGGTCCACATCAGAAGAAAAGCCAAGCACTCACCCACACATGCGATCGATGTTCCGAGCTGCTTTCTTGTTGGCCGATTGTTGCTCCTGCTTGTTGCTTGAGACGCCACCTCCGATCACCAGATGTTGTGGCTTGCAGATTCTGATCCACCTCCAATCACCAGATGTTGTGGCTTGTAGATTCAGATGCCACCTCCGATCACCAGATGTTGTGGCTTGTAGATTCAGATCCCAACGCTGGTCACCAGTTGTCGTGACGCTGGGACTAAGTTGACCCGGCCTTCACTTGGTAGCGTGCAGAGACTCCGGGCTCATGAAGGATTGAATCTTCGAAGTTGGTAAAATATATACAAGCAGGTTTAATGGCACTTTGAGAAAACTTATTTACATGAATATTTACATGAAAAAGAAGGGTATATTAACAAAATGGCAAGCGTAAAGAGTTCATAGCGAGAAGCGTCTGGATGAGCCATTTACCCAGGGCTCAGAGCGTCTTTTCGTGCTCTGCAATGTCCTTAAAACCCCCTATGTCCAGCCCCCCCTCTGAAGATGCTGACCAACCGGTTCCAGGGCACGCCCCTCAGATATCGGCATCCAATCGAAAACATCACTGCACTGATGGTCTGAGGCACTGACTGGTCCGGCATTGATTCGTTGGGCGTGATCACTAGTTGGCGCGAAAAGCTTGGGAACGGCGAGGAGAGGAGGTACATTTCTATTCTTCAGCAAAGAAACGATAGGCTGGTTCCGGCAAGTGGATTTCCTTCTCAGAAACCCAAGCACGTGCGCGCCACATACTGCTCCCAGCATTGTCCCTTTTCGACAATTGCAAATCTTTCCTGCATTCCCGGGAAATCATTTAATGGCCGTATGCGTCATGCTCCTTTCTTGTCCTGCACGTCAGCGGACGTGTCACTCTGTCGTCTCCTTTGGACAGTAGGCATTCCTCACTGGACGACAGGGCTTCTCGACGGGAAGGGTGAACAATTGAACCAAAGCACTTCCGGCTATTTCCCGCAGGGGGACATTTCTTTGTGTTTTTCTAGACGTTCTCTTGACAGGGTCAATTTGGCATTTGCAGGGTGTCCACAAAGCAAAACAGGCTTACACAAAAGGATTCCTGGAAACAGGCTCACTTAGCGCCCTTGTACCAACAGCACATATCCACAGCACTTATCCATGCCCACAGGCGAACAATAGAGCGCGCAAGTGCGGATGATGCACGGTCGTAACAAGACGCAAGCGAAATAAGAGCGCTTTCACGCTAGTGCAACCGTGAAAACACGAATAATTTCTAATGAAACGCCTTCTATCATAGGTGGAGGTCCAAATACGTCAGCGGAGGGAAAAAATCACCACTTGTACTAAATAAGCACACAGAAGCATCGGTACTATGTCGCACTAAAGAAAGCATAAAAAAAGTTTACTAGATGATGTTTCAGTGGTGCCATTTCGCGGCTTCAATGAGAAACGGCGTGCCCGAGCGTCGTCATTCGCGCCACCAAACTTAGAGTCACTGGAAAATTTCCAGTGGCTCTAATTTTTCTAGTGACTCTAACCAAACTGGGAGAATGTTTTTGCAGATCGTCGATGCGCAATCATGTGAGACATGGGTGACGTAGCCTACAAGTCTCGTACGCGTATGTCGCGGAGTCTTTCTTTTTTTTTCCCCTGTAAGAGGAAGCGCTCGCGGCAGTTATGGCGATTTCCACTGGTCGCTACGGAGCACGTTTTCTTGCTCCGGGACGCCGATTTCGAATTCCACTGGTCGACCAAGATAGGTTGCGCGTATTCCGCTGGTCGTTTGAGGCAGCTCGGGACGCTCCAGCTCGATCCGCCGACCGAAGTCGGATCTCGCCGGAAGTCCTAGTCGCTGACGCGGTCACTTCCAGATGCTGCTGGATTCTTTAGCTGTTTTTGACCGTTTCAGCGACATCGGCAGAGGACACTGGGCATCACCGTTTTTTGCGCGAATATGTCGAAGTGCGTCTATCGGAAAACGTCTGCAGCGTTAAAAAAATGAGAAAGCAAGTTGTTGAGGGCCGCACTCCTGGATATTTATTAACCGCAAACATTTTGGCGCTGGGATGCGGCTACAACTTTCGAAACCGGCTCAGCTTTACTTCCGCCGCGCGCTCTACACGTTCCGCTGGTCGACCAAGGCTGATTCGCTCTGTAGCGCTTTAGGTCGACTCGGGCACCCAGCTCCGATCGACCAGTGGAAATCGCCATTAGTTTTGTCCACGCCATGGCACCTTCTCCAACACAGTCTTCTCCCCTCCCGCATGGCTCCAAGCAGTAAACAGAATCGCGGCCGATCTCGAGGGAGAGCGAAAGCGCGCGCTCTCCCTCGAGACCGGCCGTGAAAGAATTTTCCTCCCCCGGGGGAATGAGACAGCGCAGATTTTGTGCGTTCGCAGTCTTTAGCTTTCGTTCTCTTTCTTCTTGTGGTCTGGCGGGGTTAGAGCTGGTATTCGAAGCGACGCAGGGACTTCTAGTCGCGAGTCTGCTTCTTCGTAGCGCGCTGCAGGGATTGTGAGTTTGCTTCCTCACTACAATGAAAGCGTGCAAGAGTACTGACCTTATGCGGGGCCTCAAATATATTGACTACCTGCGCATGAGTTATTTGCATACACGCGCGCCCACACACATGCAGTTTTTTAATGGCAAAAAGCAAATAACTTTACAGCATCTTGCGCGTAAACGTTGATGTTTGGAATTAAGCTCTGAAATTATACAAGATGTTACTTAGCTTACGCATACGTCGCTACATACATACATACATATATATTATCTTTCCCCTAAACAGATTACATTGCTAATTCATGTGATTATCGAAGTAAAAATTAAAAAAAAAAGTACAATTCCCAATGCTTTCCTTGGCCTCGCCGACTGTTGGCTTCTTTCCTTCACACACACACACACACACACACACACACACACACACACACACACACACACACACACACACATATATATATATATATATATATATATATATAGGGAGGGAGTTGAAGCTCGAATGGGTCCGGTAGGTCATAAACTTGAAGTAGGTGACACACGGTGAAAAAACACTTTAATCCGACGTTTCGGCCGGGGTCCGGCCTTTGTCAAGGAATGTAGAAAGAAGCTGTCGGTTCCTATTTCTTATATATACATGCACAATCGAAGGACACGTGACCAGCCACTGTCAACAAATAAACACCAAAATATCAAAAACAAGATTTCACACGCGTGATGTAATGGCGGTGCAAGGTATATAGACCGAATGACACGTTTTGCGCTTAGGTCATGCATCTTAATATGTTGCACAAAGAAAAGAAGATATATCACTAAAGAGATTGTTGTCACTATCAGGGCACAAAACAAAATATCGCGAGGTTATAATGGGTGGAGTACATGTCACATTTAATCCTGCAATATTCAGGAGGGGGAGGGGGGGGGACTGACCACTGAAATGTCATTCTCATTGGTAGGCGACAGTAGCAGATAACACGTCAGTAGAATTTAACAGTGAAATATAACTGTGATTTAGCGCGGTACACACACACAAAAAAAGTAAACAGTCACTCATATCGCGGCATGGTGACAAAACTCGATTTTCTGCTCAATGCTATGGGGACAAAAAGAAGCAGTTAAAGTTAACTGTTCGTAACAGTGTTGATAACAAAAGGAATCGTGGGCAAGGTTATTGGATAAGTTGTAATGATCAGTGCAGGTTACGGCGGGAAGCAATATGATCGTGAGAAACTGGCAAACATGAAAACGATCAGTGCAAGTAAAGCATGACATACTGTGAGGGGCTTTGGACTGTGACCGTAAAAGCGCAAGCGAAGAGGCAAACACTGCAAAATGGAGCCAATGTCGATTAAACATAATATCTTTTAAGAAGTTGCCAATGGTGCTACCATTTAGTTAAAATGCTACGACGAGAGACAAGTTAGCTTGCCAATGTTTTCATTCAGACCACAAGAAACCGTGTTAAACTTATGTATTAAAAATGATTCGCGAACTTCGTGTTCATGGTGGGTTCTGAAACCTGATTCCAGTAAAGTTACTTGCATTTTTTCAAAGGGGTGCTTGGTAATGTTTACATGCTTAGAGATAGGAAGGTTAGGCAGTGTATTACAATGAGCTTTATGATTATGAAATCGGTATCTGAAGGGTGTTTCGGTTTGGCCAATGTACTGAATTTTGCAGATAGAACATCACTAGCCTTGTATACATGAGCCCGACGCAAGCGGGTCAGGTAGGGGGGAGCCGGTTGTCGAGCTGAGCCAGCCCGACCCGTCCGGATTTACATGAGCTCGTTTCTGTCGGGCAAAGATCGCTGCTACACCGTGCGTCGAGCAAGAGAACCAGGCGCAGGCAGGAGAGGAGGAAAAGGAGGAATGCTCAGACGAACAGCTCACGGTCCCGTCCCCGACCAGCAAGGAGGCAAGAGAGGAGGCGCCTTCCCGACGCGTCAGAGTATACATGCCCCTCGCCCATCGGGTAGGACGAGCCAACCCACCCCCTGCAGTCGGGCTGGCGGGACTCGACCCCCTAGCGTATACATGAGCCCGATAGTCGGTTTTTAGCCCGGCAGGCCTCCCCGACCCGACTTTGTCGGTCTCATGTAGACCCCCTGACTGTCAGGCAGCAGGCGGTCCAGATGCAGCTGCAGGTCCGAAGGTCGCAGGAATGAGGTCACAGGTCCCGGGACCCATCTCGAAGCCGATGGCAACAAGCGTCCGATGGTCGGCTGCGCATCCAGGCCTGCGCGTACTGGAGCAGCCACGCTGGTTCCTTCTCTGCCGCCTGCCGAGGTCGCGCTCCTCCCGAAACCGCAAACGCAGGGGGAATAGAGAAACGTCCATCCCGCGACACAACGGCCCCACACAGCCAGGTTACGCGGTGAAGCTTGGCCGGCCTTAATGCCCGAGGGCTTCAGCCGGCCTGGCACAACAACGTGTATCTCCCATTTTCTACATCCCCCCCCCCCTCCCAATGAGCTTCAGCTCATTTCTGTTCTGAGTGTAGGACACCCTCGCCTGGGGTTCGAGAGGAAAAAGGGCCTGCACTGGTCGCCGAAGCTCCCTCTTGTTTGGGAGCGCAATTGTGCAGGCACGTGCATTGCCGTCCCTCCCTGGGAAGGTCTCCTTGACTCGAGCCATCGGCCACATCTGGCGGGGCGCCCGTTCGTCGCCTAAAAGCACAGTGTCGTATTCCGTAACACTTCGCTGCCGCGTGGGTTTGGTCCAGTGCGCAGACCTCAGCTCTATGAGGTATTCGCGCACCATCGTCTCCAGAATGAATCAACCAGCGTGACGCGGTACTTCCATCTCCCTCGCAGTATTTCACGCGTTGACTCCGCAGAAGTGGCTGCAGCTGTGGATGGCAAAGCTGTTAGCATGTCTCGCACTTCCGCATGAAGCAACCGTTTGTGCTCTCGCGTCATGAGCAACAGTGTGAACCGGTGTGCTGAGGAGAGTATAGCGGGGTGTATTGTGCTCTCTTCTTCCGCGCTATGTTGACGTCTGCCGCCAACTCTCAGTATGCCGTCAGCGTCGAGAAAAGGGTTGAGAGCTAGGATGGGTGATTTCTTGTCCAGGGTAGCTGACGATTGAATGGCGTTTATTTCTTCAGAAAAGCTTGTCCTTTGTGACACTCGAAGCCAGTACTTCTCGGCCTGTGCCAGCTCTATCGCAGTTAACTCTCCTTCTTGTTTCTGGGAAGGGTTTCGAAAATTATGCAGGAAGCGCTGTACCCACGCGGTTACACGAATAACTCTGGTTAAGGAGCTGATGGATGAAAAAGATATTCAGAATATCCAACAGTGACTCCGGTGCACTGCAAGTTACTGCATTGAGCACCTGCACAACCCTTTCTTCCTCTGCGCAAGAGCTGCTATCAGTGTTCGGGAGAAACGCGGGGTGCTCGTTGGTCGTCCTCAGCCATGCCGGCCCATTCCACCATGATTCACTTTCAACCAAAGCGGAAGGCATAATGCCCCTTGTTAATAGATATGCGGGGTTTGTCTTTCCAGGGCAATGCTTCCAAACCGCTGGATCAGTCAGAGACTGAATCTCTTGCACTCTGTTGGCAACGAAAGGTTTCCCCCTCAAAGCAGTGCTTTTTATCTAGCTCAGGGCCACGGTTGAGTCACTCCAGCAGTGAATCGAAATGGCTCTCACGTTCAGCTGCTGAATAAGCATTTTGGCCAACCGAGCTCCTATCAGGGCCCCATTAGTTCCAACCGCGGCAATGACAGGTGCTTTAGCGGAGCCATCCTTGACTTCGCCATCAAAAGGGATACAGTGAAGCTCCCATCTTCATTTTTTGTCCGGACGTAAGCGATGGCGCCATAAGCTCTCGGATCGGCATCGCAGAAAATGTGAAGCTCGGGCTCGGCATGCTCTCCTTTCAAGGCTAGCTTTCGAGGTACGGAGATGTGGCGAAGCTCAGGAAGCTGTTGGCACCAAATTTCCCATTTCTCAAGTACGTCTGAAGGCAGTTTCTCATCCCAGTGCGTACCTCGCTCCCAAAGGGTTTGAAACAAAATCTTGGCTGTGGTGGAAATTGGTGCAAGAAACCCAAAGGGATCGAAATTACGCGCTGATGCTTGCAGCAAAGATCTCTTCGTGTCTTGCCGTTCAAAAAATCTATTAGGGTTTTCATTTCAAACACGAAGTCGTCTGTATGAGGCCGCCATTCGACACCGAGAATCTTGGTCATGCTGAGCGCCGGCAATTTGCCTCGTGCTTTCTCACTCTCGAACATCGACGAAAGTTGTGCCGAATTCGAGCTCCACTTGCGTAGGTGCATGCCGGCCTTGTGCATAGTGCGCTGCGATTCTTCGCAGATGCGTGTCGCCTCCTCCATGGTGTCGGCGCCTGTTACCAAATCATCGGCATATAAATCATTCTTGAGGATATTGGCTGTGCTGGGATAAAGGTCTTGCATTGATCCTATGTGGTGCCTCAGTGCTGCTGCCAGTAAAAAAGGGCTTGATGTTGCCCCGAATGGCACTCTAATCATTCGGTACACCTTAATAGGAGGCAGAGCTTCTGACTGTTAGGGGGCTCGCGTCACCGTCACTCTCCATGAGCTCTACCTGGAGGAATGCCTTTTCGATGTTGGACATGATAGCGATGCTGTGGGTTCAGAACCTGATTAGAATGTCTGCGAGGCTTGGATTCAAATTTGGTCCAGCAGAGAGAACATCATTTAACGAGAGCTCGCCTCTTGCGCTCGAAGAGGCATCGAAAACAATCCTCAGCTTAGTGGTCTCGCTAGTCGGTCTGACAACGCCTCGATGCGGGAAGTAATAAATAGGTCCCTTTAGGGACTCACCATTTTCCTTGACTTCCTCCGCATGCCCACAAATCAGGTACTCTCTCAGCGCTTGATCATCAGCTTTGTTGTTAATGACCGAAGCCTCTGAGTAGCGATGGCCTTGTTGTCGGCTAAATCTGAGGCATTCTCCTTCCAGGGCAGGGCGACCTGATAACGGCCGTCTTTATAAGTAATGCTTTCTTGAAAGTTTCGCAGAACACCGTCTTCCTTTTCTGTTGGTTCTGTGTCAACTATTCCGAGATGCTCCAGTTCCCAAAATGCCTTCAGCTGACTGGAGAGGTCATCTTCTTGCTCGGCGGTCACCAACACGCGCATGACTCCGGTCGTTGTGAGACAGGTCGTATTTTTGGTCAGTGTGCCTTGCAGTGTCCACCCAAAGATGGTTTCCACGGCGATGAGCATACTAGAGACCCGCTTGACATCTCCTGTACTGACGTCCTAGTAGTGGTCAGCGCTAATCAGGAGACAGACTCCGGTGTCCTGTCGATAGTCATCCGGGACCAGGTCAGCGAGTTGGAGCCCTTGGTCGGCAACCAGGCGAGTAGCGGAAGCGTCAGGGGGCGGCAAAAAGTCCCCAGAAATTTCTGGAACTTCGAGGGCCTCGACTCGAATTACATGGTCGTTATGTCGGCTCCGTAGCCACACCTCGACTCTGTTGTATGTTGTTACATTTGGACTGGTGGTCCCGAAGGTGTGAATAGCGAGACGTTCTTCTGCAACCACTCGAAGCTTGAGACGCTGAGAAACACCTTGTTTTATGAACGTTCTCTGGCTGCCACCGTCGAGTAGAATCCTCGCCAAGGCGCGCTTCTCTCTCGATTCTTCCCAGGCTTGTGCTGACTGTAAAATCACGCGAAGCGTACAGCCAGTCTGTGCAACCTGCAACGATGAATGCATGGTGGTCTAAGGAGGTGCAGAATCGTTTCTTTTAAGGGGTGCTGTCGACTTGCTAACTTCGCAGGCGCCTGTCGCGTGCCGGGCGGAGTATTTCGCGCACTTGAGACACTTGACTGTTCTGCACTCGGCGGCACGATGGTTCTTTTTCGTGCATTTAAAGCACCGTCTCTCTTTGGCCATTATTTCTCTCTTGACGTCTGGCGAAACGGAGGCCACGCAGTCTGCTGTAACGTGGATCTGCTCCACAAAATGAAAATTGTGACTTGTGGTTTTTTACAACGAAGATTGATGCAGTGGGCGGTCTTCCCTTTAGGCTTGACTCTCTCGGTTTAAGGTCCTTGTTCAGGGAGTGTCGGCTACCGCACTGTGCTCGTTCTCTGCTTTCCACTTCCATTCTTAAGAACTCGAGGAAATCTTGGAGCTCGTCTTGGGGAACGGTTGCAGCACTGGCCTTCCTTCGGTAATATTCAAGGCAAAGCTGATCTGGAATGCTTTTCTGAAGTACAGTCAGCAACAACACGCCGTACGTGCTCGATGCCACGCCCAGTGCCTCGAGGCTTCGGACCCCAGACTATACCTCATCATAGAGGGTCCTGAGCCGTTCTGTGTCATGGAGGCTGTTTACACGACGAACACCGAGCAAGCGAGACATGTTTTCCTCGATGACGACGTCCTCCTTGCAAATCTTTGTCAGGGTCTTGACGGCAACGACATAGTTCTCATTGCTTAACGACAAACCCTCAATAGCCGCGGCAGCCTTCCCTGTAAGATAGCTTGTTAGGTACTGAAATTTATCGATTGGTGAAAGAGCTCCGTTCTCGTGAATAGTTGCCTCGAATTGGTTCTAAAATCTCTGCCATGATCGCAAGTTCCCATTGAATTTCACGATTTCGAGCTTCGGAAATTTCGTTGTTGTCGAGAGAAGCTGGCTTGTGGTAACGTTGGCGTGGACTAACTGCCGAGAATTAGGATCGCAAGAGGCCCCCGTTACTGATGGAGTTGTCGATCGGTCTTCACTTCAGGCTTGATCTCGCAGAGCTCTTTTGATACGCGTTTTAGTGAAGCTATCTTCTCATTGTAGGCAGAGCTTGCGGACAACTCTACGTCAAGTTTCTGAAGATCTATTTTCTTTTCAATCTTGTCGTTGGCTGTTTTTAACTCTTCTGACTGCTCGACAACAAGGCCAAATTGTTCTTCCAGCTCACCGCTTTTCGACTGCAGGCTGTTGTAGAAGGTTGGCGACTGCTGCGACGATCTTGTCGATGGCCTGTCGTAGTGCTTCTTGCTTCTTTTGAAGTCGCTCCATGTCGCCGTTGAGGACAGTAGACCAACACTTCCCGTTTTTCGGCACCAAAATGTAGAGTTCCTAGTTCTCTTTGTTAGGTTAGTCAAAGTTTCACTGTACAGCGAGCACCACGGAACGATGCTAGCAAGGTCGCACCACGATTTCCTTTTACTGCGCGTTAAAGGGCCACTGTCCAGGGAAGGACCTTTTAGGCGAAGGAGCCCAGTGTTTCGATCAGCTACCGGAGATAGTCTGTGCAAAATGCTACAGTGACACGCGCGCCGCGAAGCAACGAAAATACAAATCAAAGCTCTCTCATGCTCTCCATTGGAACGCCAGCTTCCCCGTTTCCTGCGCTGGCCCGTCGAGCCACAGTAATGACGTACTTCCCGCGAACGACGTCCATTGGTCCGCCTCGCTGTCTGAGGGTGAAGGATGGGTGTCTACCGCTCGCTGCGCGCTTTTCTCTCGCCACAGACCGACTGAATCCAGAGGCGCGCGCTCCCTCGCCCGTTTTTTTTTTTCGCGCAGGCGGAGTGCCACGCCCTACCTCCCGCCAAACGCGGAGGAGGAAGGCGAATTTGCCTTGCGGAGGCTAGACGACCGGATAGGAGAGTGAAAAACCTTTGCGAGAGAACGGAAGGAGAGAAACACGACAGAATCGGGTGATTGGGGTGGCTGTAACTGCGTTATTAACTACTCTTTTCAAAAACATTTTGCGGCCTTGCGTTCTGGGGGCGACGTCTCACAGTCACCGAGGAAGAAAATATTTTCGACCGGAGGGTGGACAGTGGGCCTTTAAGGCTGGTTCACATGCAAGCGAATTAGCGAACTGTGCGTCGAGCGGCAGCGACAAGAGCAAAAAATTTCCAACGAGTTGGAACTCTCTCGCCGCTCGAGCCGCCGCGACAGCTCAGAACGGGTTTTTGCGTCGCAGCGGCAGAAATCGCTAGCGTTTTCGCTTGCATGTGAACCAGGCTTAAAGGCCGGAATACATGGAGCGTTTTTGCCGCGTCAAACCGGCGTTTCACGCCCGACGGCGCGCACTCGACGCCCCGCGTCAGAAAAAACGCGCGCCGCCACCGATCTGACGCGCGGGCGGCGAGGCGTCCTCTCGAACCGGAAACTACTGTCGACGCGAGCCAATAGGAGTGCGGAAAGCTGGCATTTCCGGTTTGAGCGGCCGCTGTCAACATGGCCGCCATGGCTGACGAGGTATGGGGCAGTTTGGCCGCAGAAATGTAATTATCGTAAAAATAAACGCTTAATCAAGCACGAAATGTCGTTTTTTTGTGAGTATACGACTTACTATCGGATCGTTGTGTGTTTGTTTGCTCCCTGGGGTGAAATTTGTAAAAATAAGAAAGAAAACCGTGCCGCTGGTATCCGAGCGGGCATTCCGAAGTATCTTCGTTCATTCGAGCGAGCCAAATCCTTGCGCACCTATGTACGCCTTCTACATTTAGCACAGTAGCATTAGAATGAGCACTTTCGGGATTTTACCACAAGGGAGAGCGTCGCTTCTCTCACGTACCTCGCTTTGCGGTTATTTCCGCTCGCTGCTGCATTTGCTTTCGCATCGAGGGATCCGCGGCGGTGCTCGCGCCGCTTCGTCGTTCCATGTATCTCGAGCTGGGCGTCGCGTCAGCGCGGCAGTTTTCGACGCGCGAAAATCATGGAAAAAAACGCCGCATGTATTCCGGCCTTTACTCGTTCGGGCGGCAGGGTCGCGCACGTAGGAGAACGACGCACACACGTTGGTAACGGTTACGAGACTCCGTTTATTTTACAAGAAAGTGTCGGACAGCACTGGAGAGGAGAGAAACTGAAAGGAGGAAAGGGGGAGAGGGATAGGGATGTCTGCTGTAGCTTCGGCATGCTCAGGTCACATCAGACGTCACAAATTACTGGTTTTCGCGGGGCAGGAGCGGTCCATCTGCAGCTTCGGCTCGGGTTTCGTTTGCGCGTTCGAAGTGCGGACCATAATTCCTGGAAGCCATTTTGTGTTCTCGTTTCTTCTTCCTGCGCTCGACTGGTGCCCCTTATATGCAGCGTTTTCTAAGACACGTGCATCTCCCATTTTCTACAGCCTGTGCTAGCAAACAACAGAGTGTAGTTAAGTTTGAACTGTAATGCAGGTTCCTTTCCCTCATGTAATCAGCACTTTGTTTTTATTTTCTGCAGTATGCAGTCAGGGGAATGTCCAGCTTAATGCACTGTACTCGTACCTACTGCCGAGGCACTGAGTCACAGATAACTTGCAAGTGTGTGGCAAGAAATGGACTGAAGTGTCAGTTTTTATTAGGCTCTCAGAGTGCTCATATCTATAGCGTCTGTCTGTGTTGCATAATGCGAAGACTTTTTACACTAAGGTAAGTGTTTGCATGTGTTTGGAGAACAAATGTATTGTATTTCAGTCTTGCCGCAGTGGTGCAGTGGTTACGGCGCTCGACTTTGTACCTAAGTATGTGAGATCAAATTTCTACTACGTTGGTTGCTTTTCTATGGGGACAAAAATCAAGGTTTCTGTGTGTTGCGCAATGTCGGTGCATGTTAAAGAACCTAAGAAGGTTGAAATTTTCGAAGACTTCCACTATGGCGTCTCTCATAGCCCGAGTCGCCTTGTGATGTTAAACCCCGTAGACCAAAGCTATATTGCACTTCAAGAAATAATCTTCTGTCGCTAATGGGTTACAAATTGCGGAAAATATATACGCTTGCTCTTCCAGCTACATATACTAAACTTTATGAGGTTGGGGGTTCGGATTCTACTGGCAGCATGTGGCTATATTATTTTTTTGCTTTTTAATCAATCAAGTTTCAGTCATAAAATAACTAATATTCATTCCTCGTTGATAAACACTGCAAATTAGAAAGTATGAATAGTCTTATTCTTTCCTTGGTTTTAGTGACAGTTGGCTTTTTCCCTGTCTATAACTATACTAACCTTTCTGACAGCCATTGATGAAATGTGTGATCCATTGGATATTGCAGTCCTTGCACACCTGCCTGTCACATCTGGATACACGAACAGTATGCAGTGTGAAAGGTTCCTTTGGGTTCGACTAATTCCTATACTCCTTCTGGAAGCCATTTGCAGTATAACCAAGAGCAAGGCCACCTGGGCCAATCCTGGCACCTCTGACCTCTGCACTATAACAGATATGTGTGCTCCTACTGTTAACCCCATCAATTGGGGGGGGGGGGGGTAGGGAAGTAGGAGCGCCGTTTTCTATTATAGTGCATATCCTAAATGGCTCAGTTCACTCTTGCCTTCCATGGGGCTGCAAACAGCTTCTGAAAGGGAGTATCAGTTTCTGAATGCAACATTTTGCTTGATACCTGCTACAGAATACAACGGCCATTTTGAAAGCATTGAGCCTTACAACCCCGGACCGCAAATTGCATTTTCGTTTTTTTCGTGCCTTTTGAAGAGTTTTCCTCATTTCATACTGACTGGCACTCACTGCCTTATAAGAGCAAGGAAGTACACACAGCACAATTTACGCTCTTGCCTTATAAGCCCTGTGGTGACAGGCTATAATTTAAGGCAAGCCCAAAATTGTAGCGTGCTTTTTTTTTAAGTTTTAGCTTTCCACATTCATTGCCTTAAAGTATGCATGCTTGATGCCTGTTTAAACAGGAGTGAGCTGTTATAATTTTCCCACAATCAATTAGAAAAAATTGCCTCTCAATATTTCTTTGCCTTTTTTTCAAACTTCTGCAGGCAGTTATTTTACTGCTTGCTTGATTTTATTTTGTGTACTATGGGGGAGGGGGGGGGGGGGGTACATTGTAAACGTTTATGTATCGGGTAATGCCATGGAGGTTTTGTTGGTATGTGGCATGAAAGTTAGAGAAATAGTGGGTTCCACCTTTGAATAATATTTTCATTACTGTCTCTTAAACAATTGCTTAGCCTTTCATTGATGTTTAAAAAAAATCCCATCTCGGATTAAAAGTTAAACAGTGAGAACATTGCCTCCACACAGTAACCATTCCACTGCATGGAGCTTGCGCTGGAGCTTGTACCATCTTCAAGACTGAAAGGAAGCCTTAATATGCCACGAATTAAATTATTTGAACCTGCTTTGCAGTCACTAGTTTCATTGCGGTATGCATCTGACATGGTTGGGTGTGTCCGAATTTGAGCATCCCATGGGCTTTTATAGAAGCCTATGGGTCCGGTTTATTTATTGCGATAGCAATACTGCGCCAGGTTTCAGCCCGTCACGTCGTCCCGGGAAGGGCCTTGTTCGACCTTGAAAAGAAAACGAATGCTCGGTCATCGGCAGCTAATGCTTTCGCTCCATATTCGGTTCAGCAGCATTGAACCCTTCTCATTTATATGTGGGCTGGTATAATTGCTTACGCTCTCGCGTCATACTCTTAAAGGATGGGCTTAAAAGTGTCCCCAATAATGTAGCACCTTACACTGACAGGGCGTGATAAGGAAATAATGTAGCAGGCAAAAGAAGCTTCCGCCGCCGCTATCGCAATCCGCCTTTTGCGCGAGTTTTCTGCGCATGCGCGAAGTCGTAGCGGCGACCGATGGAAACACATTGGACGGCGTCGACGGCGTTTCTCGGCGCCGTCAGTGCACGAGGGCTGGCGGCACGGTGACCGTCACAGGCTTCGCAAAGCGATGCCAACCACATCTGCCGCGTACGGTTGCCACTCTCTAAGCGTGCCGAGATGCAAGACGCGGTTTTTCAGGTTTCCTTCGGCGAGCCGGAACCAACAACGACGTGAAGCTTGAATTAGGGCCACCAAGCGTCAAGATGTGAATGGCCGACCTTAGGAACCGACTGCGTACTCTCGACTGTGCGAAAAACACTTCGTTACAGGAACATATGCATCTTAAGGAAATGTGCATAATGAAAAGTATCTACCGAGTTTGCACCAAGCATGTAACCCACCAGTGATAGGCGCAATGAGCATTTGTTCGGCGCGTGTTTACTTTATGTGCGACAGAGCCTGATGGCGATGCATTTTGTCGTTTGTTTTCTTTATGTGCGAAGAGGCCGGGTAGCGCAGACATCACAGGTGGCTGTGTGCGCTAGACCGTAACATTTAGCATGTTTTATCGCGACTGCCGCCTGACTAAAAAGAAAAAAAAAAGTGGGCGTTTGTTGTGATGCACCGCTGTTCGCGAGCTGAGTGGTTGAGCTGGTCATGTGGCTCGCGAACGGCAGTGCATTAAAACGCCGTATTTATTTTTTCTTGTTAGTCAGGAGGCAGTCACGACAAAACGACGTGCTAAATATTACGGCCTAGCGCACACAGCCGCCTGTGATATCTATGCTATTAAAGCCCTTTCGCACATAAAAAAAAAAAAAAAGAAACGACCAAATACATCGCCATCAGGGCCCGCGGCGCAACTAAAGCAATCACGCACCGAAGAAATCCTCATTGCAGCTATCACTGGTGCGTTACAGGCTGGGTGCAAACTCCAGTAAGTACTTTTCATCATGCATATTTCCTTTAGATGCATACATACCTGTAGTATCTGTGTTTTTGCCGCTAGGAGCATATGACGCACTTGACACTCTTGTATGACGCACAGTATTTTTTTTTTTACCTTAAAGGCTCACCTTCGTGCACGCCAAAGCATTCGGATTTTGTTCCTTCGGTGTACGCGATCAGATGCAGTTCGTTAGGGAGCTTGATAATCGTCGTCTTCGTCCAACCGTTTGCAACGGCAAGAAAACCGCCCGGCACAAATGAGTCTCCTGGAGGGTTCATGCTCGTTCACTTGCAGAGTGGATCGCTCTGGACGTATAACAGCGTTGGTTCCGGACCGAGATGCGCATCCGATATGTAGGAGATGCATATGTGTCACCAAGTCGTTGATTCCGCAGAAATCGCGACGGAGGCAGAAATGTTGTGAATCCTTTCACAACAGAATGACCATTTTATGAGCACCGAGAACCTTTTCACCACTGTGACCACATTCGTTTTGACTCCTGAGGGCAGAAACCGGCTACAGCGCTGAATCATCCATTGCCAGAAAAATGCCGCGCTTTTCCTTCAGGTGTGCGTTCCGGCCGGGACAATGCCCTTTTCCGGGGGTGTGTATAAGTGCCTCTCTGCAGAGCTTCGTAGATGAAATCCTATAGCTGCACGCTTGTAGATGACGCAGGAAGCGACGCCCATTGCACCATGCCGGCGGCGCGGTGACCGCATTGTGCTCGGTAACCCAAGACACCCCGCGCATATGCGCCGCTCGTAAGTCACAGGAGACGATTCCACCAAGCTCTGCAGCATCAACAAACCCCTGGCTGCTTTGCCCTTTGAGATCCCTCTCTCTCTCGCTCTGCCTCCGAGCTCTACTTTACGTTGTCAGCCGAGATCTCTCCAACTTTTTACAATCTTCTTCGCATTTCAGGTATCAATGTCAGTAGCCTCCTTCCTCATGTATGTTGCTGAGGTAGCGTCGCAAAATGAGCTCCTGACGTTCAGGAGCGTCACTCAGGGTCGCGAGGAAACAGTGGAATGGATAGAGGAGATCGAGAAGCGCGCGCGCGGATCGACTGCCGAAAGGAACGAGCGGAGCGCGCTTTTTCATGGTATGTATTTTTTGCCGACGCCATGACGTCATTCATCACGTGAAAAGCAGAGGCCCCGCGCCTAGGCCGATTTGGTGTGAATGTAGCATCATCCGCCCATAACCTGCACGCTGAGAGCGTCTCATTCTTTCACGTCGAACACGGCCCGCGCTACACGCTATTACAATACGAAGATAGTATATGCGTGCGTTATGAGTAGATTGTGAAAACGCTGTAACATTCCCCAATACTGCGTGAACGTGATATACTGCAGTCACTGTCACTACTTTCCGCGTCGAGGCCAAAAAAGGGGGGAGCTTTCGCTTTCTACCTGCGTTGGCGTGGCCATTTCGTATGGTGCGCTATCGCGTCGTCTGCTACACTGCCGTCCAGTGTGTTCAGTCTCTTGTATTCTGACAAAAGAAAAGATGCGACGCCAAAGGACCCACTGCGTTTTTGATTATTTGGTGTATATCGCGATGGTAGGGCCAGCCAGAAAAGTATACCAACAATGGGCAGAGAAGCATCGCTGACTCATTGAGCATTCCAAAAGCTACAATAAGTGATGGGAGTACGTGTAGCTGTCCAGGTTTGTCCACTGTAACCAACTCCCGAAACGAAAGGTGTGTCTCATGAGGAGAGGGCAAAATTAGAAGTCACTCAATATAGTATAGAGCTATGCTATAGCGACTTGCAGTACGATGACGGCAATGAAAACTGCCTTCTTTATATAGTTGATTTAAAACACACGCAGCAAAAATGTCCCGTTTGTAACGGTGCTAGGCAGCAGTTAACCCCCTTTCGCGCACTTTTGGCGCTACACGCGACGAAACACTCTCGTGGCCTCCACAGCGATGTCGCCATCGGGGATGGTTGACGTGGGCATTCATTGCGAGCCTATCGAGTTCTACGGGCACCAACTTCACCAAGCTGGACGCCTGTGGAAGCGAAGTAGCTACGGTATCGCGGGCGCTTCGCTAGGTTTGGGCACGAAGGCCTGAGCTTCGTACCTCTTCTGGACATGCCCTTGCATGTCCAGAATCACGTCGAATTCAACCACTAGCGTGTTCACGACTCCATCCTGAAGACTGCCCTTATCTACAGCGGTGGGGCCCACCAGGCTGTGCGTTTCCGCAGCTGCCAGACCCTGGCGGCCTTGACGGCTCTGGCCAAGCAGCAGCTGGCGCGGGCTGCATCCAAATCTACGTGATGCTTTCGCGTCCTTGCCTTTTGCGCAGCTGGCCGGGGCCGTCCAGCAGCCGCCATCCTTGACGTAGTGCAGCTGGATGGGCATTGCTGCAAAATAATTTATTTTCTTGTATGTTTCGTCACGTGTTGTATGTAAATGTGTTATGATTCTGATTCGATAAATGTCCATCTTGTAGCTGGACCTTCGTATATGCTTTCTTCTATCATTTGTGATACTGTTTATTTATTTTTCGCTAAAATAGTATGCATCATACATGCCAAACATGCAGGCTAATACTTTCGCCAGTTTTACTCCTCGAGCTCCAAGAATGCAGTGTTGTGCCCCTCATATCAACCTTCCTGTCAGGCAGTGTGTGTGCTCTTCATGCGCCTGCCCTTGAGGTCCACATGTCGGTGTTTTCTTTTTTTCTTCTTTTCGCTCGTGTTTAAAGAGGCAGACAAGAACTGCACTAAAGCTACCGTGTATGGAAAACACCATCGTCAAAGTAAAGATCCCCTATAATAAGCATGCAGAACAAAAAAAAAAAAACAGCTAGAAGCGCGGATCATATATGCATTGACAATGAGGCGGGCAGATGATAGCTGGCTCATCTATTATGTGTTCCTGTGTTTCTATGCAGATATGACTCTAGAGCTCAATAGGAGTTCGACGACTATATCAACTCTAGAGACGATCACGTCCATGCTGATCAAGTCGTACAGCGGTGACAAGGATCTGTCTCTGGTCGTCCTCAACTACCTCCTCACCCAACCACTGAAGCATGTTCTCTTGCAGAGCTCAGGAAATTCATAACATTCCTGCCGACCTTCCCACAAAGCTTCAAATCGTGCTACTCTACTAAAGCTCATCAAAAACATTTCCAGCATAGACAGAGTGCAATGGTACAGGTACGGCTGCTGGAGTGAAGTAGATGAATATCTGGTAAATAACATCTGGCACTCAAGTTGGAATTCCCAACCGAGGTCCTATACAGTGCAAACCCCAAGAGGGGCTATGCGCGGAAACGATTCACCGTTCAGCTTGTATGCGATGCCACGTGCTAGCTGGGGTCTCCATTGTGAATTAATTGGGCAATTGCCACAGCACAATAAATAATTCCATAAACACCATTAATATATCTGTCACTTCTTTGCATATGCGATAACATAATCACGTATCAAGTTATAAAAACGCAATCCTCTTGCGTAAATTCATATGAATCTCATTAATCTGCTTCGAATGTTTGTGCACTACATCAAATACTGTTTTGCGCACTATATTCATGATGTACAAATCATCAATGCCCCAACAAAGTGCTCACGAAATTAGATTGCGCTCTTTTCTTCTTTTAATACACTCATTTGCATACCTATGTGCTACACTTGCTCGTCTGCGCAAGACGCTTACTTAGTATTGCATTATAAAAAAAAAATGGTCTAGCATAAAAACGACCATTTTAAGGTCCGGTTAAATTTTTCAAACGGCTTTCAAATATAGGCTGTAGAGTCTCATAATAAAGTATATTGCTATTAAATTCAGTAGATTTTTTTATCGTATGCACCTTACATTAGAGTCAATACTAGATTATTAAGAAAGACTAGCTTTTTGCCTTGGATTTTTATTCCTTTTTTTACTGACGTCTTTCGGGCACCTGGAACACTTTAACGCGCACCGAAATAACTCTGCGCGAGTGAGTTCGCATCTCGGTTGCATCAGATTGCGCCCCCAGTGACGTGCAGATAACTATACTGATCCATTATTTCCAACGCTCCCGAAGAGTATACTTTTTCATCGAGCGAGGCAGTTGAAACTGTATTGGAACGTAGGGGGAAAAAAAAAGAAAAGATTTCTACTTTTCGAACATGCAACAGTTTTATTGCGTCATCTGGAGTGCGTCTTGTACACGCACGTATATATATATGGCTGAAGACGAGACAATGGAGAAAAGAGCGTTGCAGTTCTTAGCGCGTCTTTGGCGCGAGCGTTGCGTAGAAGGTCCTGATGCGCCCGTCCGCCAGGCGCACTTTGTAGCCCTCCTGGTCGCGCACGATGCCGGAACCCCCGAGACCCGAGTACGCGGTTGAGGTCTGCGTCTGGCGCCACGGCAGACGGCGCATTTCGTCCAGCAGCATGTGGCCGCTCAGGCTCGCCTCACGCACGTCCTCCAGCAGGTTGCCCTTGAGTAGGCGCTGCGTTCAAGCACGGCGTGCAACCACTCACGTGGTCGCCCACAAGAGCCCTAGCCGTTGTTGCGAACCATTTGATATTCCACTCGCACTTACGCAGTAGTGCCACGGGAAATGCACGTAGCGCCAAAAACAAAACCCCGACCTAAAAATGACGTCTAAAATTTTAGAAGGCGTGCAGGAGCCTCGTCCACTCACGAAAGCTTAATGGTACAAATATATTGCTTTATTTTAGCGTGACTAAAAGCAGCTTAGCTCGGTTTCTGGGAAAATAAAGAGGACTTTGACGTAACGTTCACGTGAATTAAATGATTTTTTCGATCGATTCACTGGTCACTGACCATGGCCAATTTTAAAACAAATGACGTTTCGGAAGCGCTACGGCTCCCTTGTTCACAATGAACAACCGGCCGGACGTCCTGGGCTTTTTGTAGCAGTTAGTACTGTTCTTAGAAATTTCGCGTAGATAGGATGAAGTGTGCCATCATTCTTGTTTATTGTGTTAGATAGACAACATCTAACACAATAAACAAGAATGATGGCACACTTCATCCTATCTACGCGAAATCTCTAAGAACAGTACTAACTGCTACAAAAAGCCCAGGACGTCCGGCCGGTTGTTCATTGTGAACAAGGGAGCCGTAGCGCTTCCGAAACGTCATTTGTTTTAAAATTGACCATGGTCAGTGACCAGTGAATCGATCAACAAACCATGATTCCTGACCAGACGGTATGCCGTCGAACCCTCGACTACATGAATTAAATGAGCAAATATGAGAAAAGGAATTTAGTCGCAAGGCAGCACTTTTATACTACTCCAAAAAAAGCTTGTTCGTAGAACGTTGAATTCACAACCTCATCTTCGTCGTTGTTAGTTTCTAGGGCTACACTATTCTGTGTACTCTAAAGAATCTCACTTTATACAGGCAAAATTCACCAAAAAATGTGATTTTGCCAAAATGGCAAACGGCCGCCATAGGAGAAGGAGGAGAAAACATTTATTTACGATGATATGATTTGGGAAGGGAGGTGCGTTTCGTTGTGGAGCTGAGTGGCATACCCTATTCCGGGACGCCATTGGCCGCCGCCGCTACCCGAGCTCTCTGCACCAAGACACGCTGGGCCTCCAGGTCCGAGCTGGACAGGGCCGCCTCCCAGACCTCCCTAGTTGGCTGTTTTACTGGTTTTAGTTTATATTTTGCTGGCAGGCCCACGCCATGTGGTATAAGTCAGCATACTGCCCGCAGAATTTGCACCTACCCGGAATGTCTGGTCTACGTGTTTTAGTACGGCGGTATTTAGAAAACACCCGGTTTGGAGCCATATCGATCCCGTTCATAACTTATTCGGACATTAGAAATTGTTTACGCCTCCCTCTGCAGAAGGGCACTCCCGGGACCCGCCAAAGGTTTAGACAGATCTGTGGCCGCCATAGTATGAGTACGAAAGTTCCATAACCAATCTTCTCGTGGGTGATGTTCAAACCGTGCTAGCCATGGGCTGCTTAAATCTCGAACCCTTTAAACACAGACAATGGTTAGAAAAACTACACTGCGATCAGACGATGAGACGGACAAACAGAGGTTGGGTTGATTTAACCTCGAATTTTTTTTTTTTCATTTCCGCCGATAATGAAATAAATTGCGCGGAAACACAATGACAGACTCAATGACGAAAAAAAAAAAGGGACAAACAATGAGATGTTTTTGTTTCTAAACGACCTTCTCAGTTAAGAAAATAATTTTCATTCGTATCGCATGGTGATAAACATTATCAGTTCTGCAAAAAGGAACAATTATCACTACTGGTTTTTGCCAAGGATGTTCTTGCATTAAGGGATAGCTTGTACTCTCATTCTCGTCAAATTATAAACTAAATCATTTATCTGGCATATTTCTTTTCTAGCGTACGAAAGAATACATAAATGTGCCTGCCGCTTCTTTTCTAGCAGACTTTACTAAGCAGTTTTTCATCAGGCACTGGCGAGAATTTCGACTTGCAATAATCGTAAGAAGAAAAACTCTTCTTTACTGATTTACGCCGCGCTATAAACGCGAAACTGGGCAATTCTTGTAGACTGTATACGACGGAGCGTGATGGCCTACCGAGTGGCACGCTGGAGCGGAGAAAGCGCGCGTTTACCGTAAGTGGGATGGGCTTGTCACTCGCTTCCTTGTCTTCCTTGTCAAGAAGGAGGTGCTCGAGTCGCAGTAGCAAGCGTGAGGCCGAGAGGACCTCTAGAGTCAGGATGTGCACGTTCTCCGGCAGCTCCTCGCGCAGACCCGTGAACTGCGACAATTGAGGACACTCGGGTGAGCTGTACACGAACAGACTCGCTGACAGCGCGGTACCAATGCGAGGAGAAAGCGTCACTCTGTGTAAACACTGCTGGTCTTTGAATGCGTCTCTTTACAGCTTCCATATCCATCCGCCCAAAAAAGCGATGGACGGCTGTTTAAAGCTAACAATGGCAAACCTCGCAATGTGTACGGCTATGCTTTGTAAAGCACTTTGAGGTAAAGAAACAGCAAGATCCCAGCTATAAATACAACCGCAGAACCCTGTCAAAATTATGACAAAATATTCTGTTGTTTTGCCGTAAACGTCAGACTTTTCTGTAGTGCTGTAGTACATCCCTATATTACTGGAGTACTGTTCTAACTATAGAAAATTTTGATGTTACTACAGAAGTTCATGTTGCCACAACAGGCTAACAGTAAAAAACAGCACAAACATTTACTCTTGAAAACAAAACATTTTCTGTACTTTTTTTCCGACTGGGACGACTGTCTTCAGGGATGATCACATAATCAGCATTTTGCCGTATGATGGCTGGTTTTTCAACAAGCCTGCTCCGGAATAATCGGGGACGCCCGGCAACACGCCCTCCACACTTAATGTGGCTCTGCCCCCGAAATTTAAGCGTGAAACGAAATTCTTGGGTTCCTTATTCAATATTTAAAACAGCACTTTTCATTGGAAAACCACTGGCTCTTTATAGCACCCTACTTTCACATGCAGCGGCAGCTGGTTCTTTTTTTTTTTTCTGTTCTACACACCGCACACACGAGCTCGTACAGCCGGCAGTGAGACTGATGCTATGTATGACAGCATCGCTTCAAAGTCACTGTGAGGTCTTGGACAAAATCTTTTGGCAGAAATCGGTTTGAAGTCGCAAACGGTCCAGTAGAGTCGTATCGCAACACAAGGAAAGGATGAGCAGGCTCACGAAGAAATTTTCTTTCTCTAAACGACATTGGAATTCTACTGCTATACCATTCTTGCAGCGCGTAAACAACTTGGTGTAAACCAGAACCTTATTGCCAGAGGTTTTTCTATCTCGCCTCCATTTAGACGCGGTACCGAACCCGCGTACGACACTCTCCTGCGCAGTTGATCGACAAGATTCCATGTCAGCTAGGTCCAGCTTCGGGGATACTTACTGAAGGAGTAGATACATCAAAATTTCGTATGTTTTGTTCTTGGAATGATGCGCAGGATATCGCAAAAAATGTAAAGCAACGTGGATAACTCGTAAAAGCGATAAATAAGTTATAACTTAACTTTTTATCTTGTTGCAGTTTTGATTCTTCCTCAGGGTCGCGGTTGTGACGTCACTGATGGGTTTGATCACGTGAGGTGCAAAAAAATTACAGTACGGGGGCTGCTTTGTCTTTGTGCTTTTGTCGTTCACAAAAGCTCCTACGAAAGCCTGCCCAAGAGCTAGAATGGGCAAAAAAAAAATGAATAAGCAGTGATTATATGCCAGTCTGTTCATCACTCTGGTCTGTGACATCATAACCCTAGTTAAAAGGTTGAAACCGAAAAGTTGCAAGAAAAATTATCCAGCTGGCGTTGGTGCATTCCACGTCCAGCCTCATGTATACACTTTTTTTTTTTTGCACAGTTCAAAAAAAAAAAAAAAAGGCGCGTCCAAACTTTTCCTGTTTCTACTCCTTTATTTGTAAGGCAACTGCGGGGTAATAATAATTGTAAGCGACGCCTACGAGCATACTGGTAGAAATAGTCTAAGCTTCCGGTATGTGGCAAAAATCTTCTTGTGAGGATTGTCCTGCGCTTACAACGAGTAACTAAATGCTGCCACAGAAAACCATTAGGTCAAGCTTGGGAAAATAAGCAGCAAAAAAAAACACGCCTGCTGAGGGAGGATCTGCAGTTACACTGATTATTATGATACAATTGCACATTTAGTGCAAATGGTTTTTTAGACGCCTCTTCGCAACACTTTATGATTTCTAGCTAGGCTGAATTATGCCCACCCAGAAAACGTTTATGCCACTTTATACGAGTTCTTTCTGATCTACACCAAATATTCACACTGTCTCTTACCTTTCGCAATTTTACCAAATCTGCCATTGCCGGCATAAAAGGCTCTGTAGATATAAGAGATTTCAAGAATTTAGTCTTTTCTCCTTATATTCGCTGCACAATCAATGCGCTCTGAAATCCGAAAGCCTGCTTCAAGCAGGTTTTCGCGAAAAAAAGTAGATACGCGTTTTCTTCACCCTTCGAGTTCGTTCCAATTGATGAAGCACGCATGCATTTGACTGCACATGCAGGCGTAGATACTTTGCAAATGAATGGGCTTCTTTTTTTTTTCTTTTTTTTTTTAATGGAGCCATGCTGTGCGAACATGACTACCCATCGATGACTTCGCTCTATATTTGTTTTTTATCTTCAACTACGGTCTTTCTTTCACCTTTTTGTCATTTCACAGTGTAATCGGACACATTTCTTCGGCGCCCATGCGGAGAATCACTGCACTGTCTCTATGAATCTGCCGAAAGTGATTGTATTATATCCCTATTTCCTTTCACTGTTACCGTTATCCTAAGGAGCCATGAGAGAATACGGTCCGCATTCTGCAGTATATGCTCACGTTTCCTTTGGCGAGGGTGCTATCGAAGGTTTCAGTGTTCATCTTGGCGTATGCTAGCACAGGGGCATAGACGAGCTGCAGCGCCCGCTGACGCATGCCGGGCCACCCAGAGTTGCCCAGGTGCACCCAGTGGCGCCCGCGCACCACGGACGTGTCGTTCAGCACCTCGCCCAGGCCACAGCCGTCGTCCTCTACCAACCGTCGGTGCACCTGCGACCCGGAAGAGACAACCGCATGCGGAAACTTCATGCGCGTGCTCCGCAAAAAATCGAGAATGTCAGACCGTGCACAGACTCTAATAAATTTATAATAGGGAACATGGCGGACCCAGTGAAGTGAACCGACACTCTTCCTGTCAGAGCCGGTTCGTGTTCACAGTCATGAGAAAAACGTAAAATTTTATGAAAACTGTTCGCTAAAGTAATACTGGTCATCCAAGATGCTGACGTTGAAGATCACTCGGTAAATTGGCTTCTCCTGCGTGAAGGAAGAGCTAGCGCCGGTATCAATACTGCTGGCAAAAAAATAATAACAATAATAATAACGCTGAACTCTTTTCTTTTTCTTCTGGTAAAACCTTGGCAAAATGCAAAAGCCACCCCTCTCCTTTCCACGTGGTCACCCTGTAAGAGCTTTTTCCGCCTGGAGGGCACATGATGAAGTGACAGGGGCTGCACATTTACCGCGTGCGTCCTTGACTGCCACGTTAGCGGCACTTCAGCTATCTATGGCCTCTTGCGTGAAAATAATAGATTTTACGCGCTATGTGTTACAAGCCCCTGCAGAACGGAAGATCAGAAATAGTGGGTGAAGGTGGGTTGGGAGAGTCCAGAGGGTTTGTCAGTGGATGAAGCATGTGCATGACTGGCGTGCAGCGTTTTTTCTTCCTATCCTTCCAAGAAACAAAGCAAAAAAATCCCGTATCAAATGTCCAAATCAATAAATTTTTCCATGGGGGTGGCGGTTCATTTCGAGTATGAATTGACACGGGTGTCACCTGATGTAGCCGCCGCACTTCTGCTCCTGGCGTCGTTAGGGTCCAAAAAATACAGCCTTATTGAATGTGAGCAGCAGATTTGGGTACCTCGCACGTCGAGCAGAGAAGTGCGATTCCTCTTCGCAGAAGACATTTGGCTATCAGCGCTGATGTAAGGACCATTCTACTTGACAGAAGCCGGATTGTGTAATTAATTTTTGTGAACGATCGTAAAAGGATTCAGTTACTGGTGACCTTGTTCACTTTACTTCAAGGCCGTCTTGCGCTGAACTTGGCCCTGCAGAGTACCAGATGCAATGTAGATGTGCGATCATGCCTGGCGTAGCTGCTGGTTCAGGCTGACCTCCGTCAATCCATAGGTCACTTAGGGTCTGGCCAGTGACACCTTACAGATTCAACGGCGCTTGTCGGGATTTGAGATGGTTGTGTGCGCGCGAGCATCACTGTATTACGACTTCGTAGTGCCGAGCAGCCATAAATACAATTCCTCTATGTTCCTGAAGTCCACACCAAAGGGCCCTCTTTCCTGTTTGTCCTTGCCCCGCTGTGTTCCAGCGTAGGCGTCAACGAGGGGTGGAAAAGCAGGTTGTCATTATTGACAAAAGAAGCTGTCGCGAAGTAGTAGTTGCCCTTTTTGTGCATTCTACTACTGCGTGAGGCAGGCTACCTACCATTGAGCAACATTAAATCTTTGCTCGTCGCAGGCATCTTGCTTATTACACGAAGCTGATGTGGTACCTGAGGGCAGGTCCGAGTGCCGCTATGGCAATATCAAAGCCTCCCTCGCCCAGTGGTACTCAGGAAAACGACCACCAACAGTAGCCCTGGCATAAGGAATGGATGCTTACGGGTGTGTATATAGGCCCCTTGTGCTTTTTATTAAGTTAACAATCACGGTTGGGCGGGACGCGACTTGCAGAGAGCGATCGACTATAGTAGGCCGCTGTAGCAGCACCCGTGTAGTAATAGAGCGAGGCCTTCACGTAGAGGCGCATCACTAGTAGACTGAGATACACTGCATAGTTTACTAATATGATACTTGTGGTACAGCCATGCAAAATACATTCTCTGACTAGCCACAGTGAAGAAAAATAAAGCGTTCGAACTGGCATCATGGCACTGATAAATAGGTGAGCAATATCAGTAAGCATGGTGGCTTGGGTCCGTGCCGAGCCAACACTGGCAAACCACCCCAAGATAGTTCAGCAGATGTTAAAATTGCGCTTTATTCTTTTTTTTCTATTTAGATGTTGTAAAAACAGTCTACATTACCATGAGTTCAAGCTCCCCGTCGTGGAGACTAGCTGTCCCTTGTGCCGAGTCCGGTAGAATGGTCATTTGTATGTTTCGAACTACGTCCTGTCGAGTGCGGTAAGAGAGAAAGAACCGAGTATACATGCTTCGTTAGGTCTGAGAATTCGCGAAGCATCTACGCTAACACGAAGGCAACAATTCTTGCCTACTGCGGGTGCATTTCACTCTGAATGAGAGCTACGAACAGTAGCTTACCTTGATGTATACCCAAGACACAACGGGGTAGTACTGCGAAGCTGTAGTACTCCAGTTATCGCTTCCTTTTCTTGCCGTGGGTCCCCGTCTGCGAAAGGATGGTGTCGTGGAAAACAGAAAAAGAGACACCATAATACGAAGCTGTCGTACGCTGTATCGGAGACACCCAGCTACATATACCAGGCGCTTCAAGCGAAGCGACCATTATATTTTTTGATTGGCTGTTTTGAGATATGAAGACATTTTGCGCGGCACAACTGCACTGTGTTATTTGTGGATATAATTAAATAGCTGTTTAAATATTAGCTAACAAGTTATATGGTGAAATAACACATATATGATTCATCATGCAGTCATACAAACATCCCACAAATGTAGTGCATTGTCATTAAATATCACACATAACGTACGACAATCTATGACATTGTATGACATCTGTGTGATATATGCATGATAATATTTGTATGAGGTTATTGCATCATGCAACTTTCAGTAGGCTTACTATAAGTTAACATGTTTGCTGATAAATAAGATTTAGCTAGTGTGTGTTAAATATTTATGCTATCAAGGGTTCATAGCTCACAATTATGAATTGCTGTATCGGTTTCTAAAATTCCGAAAACACGATTACTCTCGGCACTGTTGCTCAGCAAGCTCTTGCTACCTCGAGACAAAAGACGCGTGCTTTCGAAAAACCCGCGTATAAGCACTGCCTCCAGCACCATCAGTCGATGGCGCAAATGCCCCTACACCTTCTTTCCCCCCTGCACTGCAGTACTCCTCATTGCTATAGTAGCTAGGATACAGCATTAAAAAAAGCAGCTATTGTTATATTATAGCCAGTGGTACGCGGCGTCTGTAAAATCCGCTGAAATGTAAACAGAACTACTTTTTGACATCTGACTATACCGAACAAGCCAAAGGCATCAAAATTCTTGGGCTTAATAATTTGGTCTGATGGTTAGCTTTTTGTTTCGGTAACCAGAAAAGCCTTAACTGCGGTCTATACTTTCGGCCACGAAGGGAATGTCAGTGGCGGTTGCTGCAGACTTGAGTTTTATCCGACTATAGCTACTACATTCCAAGCGGAACAGAGAAGGTGACGTGACACTTGCATCATTGAAGGTACGGGGGCTGTTAGGAATGGTGACAGCGAGTTGTGCAGGAAAGCAGCTGCTTCACAGACTGCTCAGGCAGGAACCGGAAGCTATCACGCTGAACGCTATAGAGACACGACTTGAGGCAGCAGCACAGAAGAGCTGAAGAGAAACGCGTTGTTGTTTGGCCGGTCATCGAAAGCGGTCAGCGAGCGGGCCACTGGGAAAAAAAAAAAAAGGGCTCAAGTAATTCCGCATGGATCGATACCCTCAAGGCGGCTATGCGGGCATTCCCTCCTCTGGGTAGCCGAGCGCAGGGACAAAGTATCGTTTCTGGCTACGCTTCTCCCTCCTCTTGCCAACGGCGCCCGTCGGCTCCTTTGACGCAGGTGTGCGCCCAAAACGTAAGACACTGGGCGCTTCTTGTGGCGCCATCTTCACTGTCTCAAATACTTCCTCGTCACCACCGATTCCGAATCCTTTCGGAGGCGCGTCATCAGGAGTGAGAGAGTGTGAAAGTGCGCGATATAGCAGAGATCAGGACACTCCCTCAACTACGGGTTCGCCCTTCACCTAGGGAGACTAGGGAAAACGAACTCTATAAAACTCTGAGTGTGTCCGGGCATTGGTGTTCTCGGTTTCTTGTTCTCGGATCTGGTCCCTGGTTCTTCGTTCTTGTTCTTAGTTCTAGTATTCATCCAAGATGTAAATAAAGCCAGTGTTTTCCTTCGTTCAGCTCCGTACACTGTAAAAAAAAAAATGTATGTGAAAAAAAAATCGGAAATTCCATGAAAATATTAATGACTTGACTGAAGATAAAGAGCACGGGAAGACACACACAAGAGAAGACACAGGACCCGCGCTCTCTCTTGTGTGTGTCTTCCCGTGCGCTTTATCTTCAGTCAAGTTACAATGCACCATCTAGCCCAACTTCGAGTTTTGTTAAATTTAATAACATAACTGTGTTGTTCTCGTTTGTTTTCTGATTTAAATTTCTCTGTAATTTTGGCAATATTTTCTGTTAGCGCGTTTTCTGTAATTCAACAGAATTTTAAGTTTCCTAGTTTTTTGTTAATAACAGGTTAGTTGTGATTTCACAGTTTTTGCTGTCAATCTTTTTTCTGTAATTCAGCCGAAATTTTATGTTTTAGTATTTTGTTAAAAAACAGGCTAGCTTGTAATTTCACATAATATTGCTGTCAATGCTTTTTTTAGGTCTACAGATATCTTCTGTTCCTGGCATCTTGTAAAATAACAAGCAACCTGTAAAAATATATTTGTTGAAAAATACAGAAATTTTCTGTTCTGCTATGTTTTCTGTTTTTAGTTTTTCTTTGAGATTTTACAGTTTTTGTTTACAACTCAAAGAATTTCTGTAAATTGACAAACATTTCTGCTATACTGCGATTCTTGTTTTTTATTTTCTCTTTCTTTTTCGCAGTTAAAAGAATAATGCAAATATATCTTTTTTACTCGTGTTTCAATTTTACAACTTTTACAGCGTATTGCGTGATGATACACAATTTTTCATTCATTGGTTTGCTTCAATTTTGTAGAAATATTTTGTTCTAACGTTCCAATAGGTTACATTCCCTCCTAAACCTAGCACTGGGTTTAGTCGGGAACGCAACCTATTAATAGTCAAATAAGTTTAGCGCAAAATATATTTCTGTAAAATAGCAGCAAACCAACAGTACACTGAGGTTGGGAGGGAACACGAAGATGGAAATTATTAACACAGGGAGTTTAAGGCAATGGTGTCAGCTTCCAAGTGGTGCATTTTATTAAAAATTCTGAATTTGTATTGTTCAGGTCATTTGCCAAGACACTCATACACTTTTGGAGAAGAACATGTCGACACTTGTTGTGTTTCCGTGCTTTTTTTTTAAAACGTTGTTTATTGCCTCAGGGCATAATGGAGTATGTAAAAAAATTAAAGGGGGTTTAAATGAAAGAATAAAAGGTCGGCTGCTCTAATAGATTTCAAGAGAGAGCGATGATAAGGCCCTTGCGTCCATGCAATGTATGAGTTTCCGTGCTTCTTTCAGGGTTCATTGCAGAAACTGCCCTCAGGAAAACGAATGAAGAGCCTAGATTAGTGTACCAGAATGCTATTTGGATAATACCAAGCAATTTCAAAAGTCTGATGTTAGAAGTGTCAACAGTTTCAATATTTTAGGGCTTTTCCAATTTTTGGCAAAAATATTATCACCAATAAGCCATATGCATATACATCAGCCATGCCTAACGATGATAATTTCAACACAAGCACAGTGAAATTATCATGGCAGTGAAACAGAAGTATATCGGTTGAACTTTAATCATCTCAGATGCCACTTGCCATTATTATTATATTATCTGCCCAGGGTATGCATGCCTTTAGGAAAAGATGGAAGATCTGCTTAAGAGAAGCAAGAAAGACTCAAGGGATCACGGGATTTCATCTTTCAGTGGTTCCAAGCTATCAATCGAGAATAAAAATGTAATAATACAGGTGACAAGAAATGTACATGACACGATGTAGTGTCCTGCAAAATTTATTTCGGTGTGAAATATTCCTTGTTTTGGCTGACTGAAACTAAATCCCCCCGTTACTTATTTCCACAGACTTTACATTTACATCGCAACATATTTTCCCTATCTCTGGTGCACTTAGAAAAACGACCATGAACTGAGTACATACAGCATTTGTCAAAAATGTTGACCCTAAGGGTCTGCATCAGGACCACACTATAACAGGTCAGAAAAATTGCCACCCGAAATCCATATACTGGGTGTTTCCACGTAAGGCCGAACAAATGATGGTCGATCGACCTTTTATATTTATTTCAAGGTTTTATGTGCTATTGCCTGATGACTGGAAAGAAGAGATCTTCAATTGAGTTTGCTGCAAAAATTTTTTTTCGGGGCATAGGGAATTATAATAATGACGAAGAGGTGGAATGCCTAGCTTATTTTTTTTGCTGTTTTGGCCAACTTTGGTTATGAATTACACAAAATATGTTAAAGCTAGGCAGCTGAAAATTGTCTGACTAAATATATGCACGCTTTTATCTGTATTTGGTTAATTTTCGATTTTCAGGCTAGTGTAGACGTTTTATAAAATTTCGCAAAGTCGGCCCAGGAAACAACATTTTACCTACTTTGCAGGCCTTTAATTAAAAACAAAGTTTATGGCAGAGCAGCAATAATTCCACACTATATTCGCAGCATAGTTATCTCTCAAACAGATAAAGTTTATATATATATATATATATATATATATATATATATATATATATATATATATATATATATATATATATATATATATATATATATATATATATATATATATATATATAAAAACTTTATATATATATATATATAAAGTTTATATATATATATATATATATATATATATATATATATATATATATATATATATATATATATATATATATATATATATATATAAACTTTATCTGTTTGAGAGATAACTATGCTGCGAATATAGTGTGGAATTATTGCTGCTCTGCCATAAACTTTGTTTTTAATTAAAGGCCTGCAAAGTAGGTAAAATGTTGTTATATATATATATATATATATATATATATATATATATATATATATATATATATATATATATATAAGATATGATCGCGATAATTTCAAGAAAACAGCCAACAATAGAAATTTCTGAGGATAATTAAAAAACATTTTTGATATTTTTGAAACTGTCTCCTTTACTTCAGCTTTCAAAATCATTAAAACATGTTGCATAATTTAGTTGCACCAGTAATTACGGCCACTTTAATTAGGCCCTTGTGCAAGACATTGCGCACTACGCAGGTATGAATATCTTACGGCATTTGTGAATCGCCCACGATTTTTAAATTTTGGCTTAAAATTGTAACAGGAAGAAATATATTACAACAGAGGATTAAAGATATGTACATTGAGAGACGGCCAAGGAGCCAGGCAATGAGGGTCCAGCGTTCGATGCACTTCCCTTCACCTTCCACAAACGAGCGCGCCACTTCGTGCTCATAGTTCTCCACTCGTAACAATATTGCATCTATATGAAGAACTGAACAAGGGTATAGAGGGTGTGCCTCAGTTCGCAGGTCGAGACAACGTTTCGACAAGTGGACTTCTCTCCGTCTGGGCCCAGACGAAGACAAATCCACTAGTCGAAATGTTGACTCGACCTGCGAACTGAGGCGTGCCCCCTTTACCCTTGATCAGTGCTCCTTCATACCGTGTATACCATCTTCTTCCTCTCGTTCTACCTGAATATTGCATCTAGTCCTTTATTTGTCTTGACGCTGCAAATTAGCTGGGACAGACACAGAAATGAATGATTCAGAAAACATTTTTGTACGCGTAGAGTACCTGATGCGCTGTGGCATCGGGCAGCACACATACGTTTTTCGCAATCACCTTGACCATAACGCGGATTACATAAAAAGACGATAAAGTTCAATTAGGAAGCAAAGTATTTCAAATGATGTTTAGTGAAATGGAAAAACTGTGAAGGGCATGAAGAAGTGCTTCATTAAAAGAGAGGGTTTCTAGGCTGCATTCGTTTATTCTAATGAACCGATAGCGCGCATTATTTTCATTCCTGTACACACAGTTTCTTCCATGCAGTCCCGGTAATGCGTGCCAGCATGAAGTGTGAACAGCAGACCGAACGCACGCGTGTCACTCTCACGACGGCTGTGTCGAGTTTATTATTAGTTCACTGCGCTCTAGCAGTATCAAAACTTTCGTAGGTTGGGTCCCTCATAGCTGCGCTTTACCATGCCTACGCTCAGTCCTTGCGTGCGCGTTGCAAGGCGCAGCCTCAGAACATTGCGTATAAGCAAATATTGACTACGCGTGGAGACAATTTAGGTGAACAGTGCTCACGGAATGTGCCGAATAACGGTACAGTAGCACACGCCTGCATATCCTCTCTAAACTTGAAAGTGAATGCCGCTCAGTTTGAGGCAAGGAATTTTCGCGGTGTCTTGTGCTAAAGTAGACCTTCTTTTTTTTTCTAGGGGGTGGGGAGTTGGAGGGGGGGGGGGGGGGGTTCTTCGGCTGTAACAATAGTTGGTAAGGGGATCTGCAAAAACCTCATTCTCATCACTGTTGTTTCAATTCAATCACGTCGAAATAAATGTATCGGCTAAGTGTGGTAGCAAAGTACATTTAAGCATCCCCATTTTTTATGTACGAAAGCACAGCGCCATGCGGGCCGTAAACATGGCACATATATAAGAGTAAATGCGAGGCGTCTTTAACACGCCGCCTTTTTATTCTGCAAGTGCCTTTATACTTCTTTTTTTGCTTAGGATGATGGTTGGACACCAAGTGGACACCTAAAGTTGTTAGATGTGTATATGTTGTCGGTTTGAACCGTAATCGCAAAGTAGCCTCCACCTGGACAAGAAAGATGATGTAAAGTCGGGAGCAGAATGGCATGACACCACCCTGAACCCTGCACAAAACAATCGGTCCCGCATTACTTGGGCACAGTAGTCGAGTGCCCTGACCTCTGCGCCACCACGAAGGGCTGCAAGCTGTTTGTAGCACTACAAGGTAAGGGCTGCGCTCGTACTCTGCTGTGCCTCGCTCGGCGATAGGAGCAATCATGTAGTGCAGCCACCGTGGCTATAACATAGGCCGTCCCTACCTTTCATAAGCTACAAACAACTTGCGAAACGGATAGAGTATAGCTTTCATAGCCCAGTATCGAAAGACGTTCGCGATAGAGGTGTTCGAGAAAAGATTCACGTAAAGAGACCCTTTTTTATTAAAATCAAAAGCAACCATTTTTCTGCATAAACATTTTCGGTTCATTCAGAGGAAAAGTACATTATATAGCGCGAACTGATAAAAAAAAAAAAAGAAAAAAAACCTGTCTTATAGATAAAGAATATCCTGTTATCTTTATTTCAAGAATATTTCAGTACCCAAAAGAGAAATCTCCGTTTTTGTTGTGTTATTTAACAGATATTTTTTACAGTGTACTCCTCTACTCGTCAGCATCTCTCTCCTGGGTGGAAAGAGCGTCGACTTGGCCAAGGAATCGTCCAGCGCAGCACTCGAACCCCACATCTAACAGGGCAGTGCTTAGAGTGCAGGTTTTTTGAATGCGTGCGTATTTTGGCTCGATGTAGGCAGAACGTGTTGAGCCACATGCACCTGATAGTAATCGCATTTTCGAAATCCTAAAAATTGATATCCATACTAATAATAGCCGGATGCAAATCACTGATTGCATGCAGCTAGATGCCTAACTGTAATATTTAAAAAGTTGTAATAATCAGTAATTAATGAACCAGCTTACTAGTTCACAATATTTTCGGATTTTGTGTTGTTCGTTAGAACTGTGCCGCTGATACCGCCTTCATATCTGAACAATCCTGATGGCAGGCATTCTTGAAACACCTGTAATACGTCAAATATGGGGGACGAGAGAAGATTTTGAGTGTCGGAAACATTGTCTTGCACGGCAGCTTCACGTTTCAGCAGTAAAAGTTGAGCTCACTGGTACTGAGCCATAAAAAAAAAAAATACCAGCCGCTCAATGAGCCTTGTTGAACACCTTCTGTCCTGTCCCTTTCCTGAAGGCGGCACTTTCAATGCCCAATGTGCGGGGATGGTCGTAAAGAGTGCCACGTGCAAGTGGACGCTGTAGTGGTATCTCGTCACAAATATCTCAGTTTTATTTCGTACTGCACTCATGGGGGTGCCATGAAGGAAGGTGCTTCCTGCGTTGAATTCCATGCCACACTCTTCTGTGCTATGCGCTGTCCGTTGAGTTCCTTCAGGATAGGTACTAGTAAAAAATTAACTCCAAGATATTATATGGTTATATGTCCCATTAGTACAGAAGGCAGCGGTGCCCGGCGTCCATGCCACGAAAATCATGAGCATGCCTCTGGAAGGTGGTGTTGAGCAGCACGTTTAAGGTGGGATTCAATCTCGCAGGGGGTCTTGAATCCCAACCCAAACGCGCTACTCATCTATGTCATTCCTGCCAACTTAGGTAGCATTTATCATGCATGTCCTCCTCAAAGGCATGGCCAGTCACTGCATTTGGCCAGCCGAATTTCGGACCATGCACGCCCCCATCAATTTTTGTGCTAATCAGTGCCAGTTATTAGCATAGAAGTTGACTGTGCTATACACGGCGTAGAGTATGTACAAATATTACTCATAGTCATCATGACTCGCAGTCATTAAAGATCTTCGCATACTGGCGCACAAGCAGTCTTAAGTGTCATTGAAGAATTTGTTTTCAGGTATGGGCATTATTAATAAACAAAAATGATAGAAAACATAAGAAATATACATTGAGGAGTTCGGAAATGACATTTCATATGGTCGTGCTGGCTCTATCTGCATTACTTCTGAAAGCGCATCAGCGTTTTGTGTGTCGCTGGACGTTGTTATGAAATTAAAGATACGGTAACGGCAGCGATACGTCCTTGTCTGGTGATGATTTCCGTCACTTTCCTTTTCTCCTTCCCTTCTTTCACCCACTCCCACCCTACCCTTACGGTACCGCTCTGGTGTTCCGTGAGAGCGATACATTTACTTCGTCTTTCCTTTAGAGAGAGAGAGAGGCCCTTTAATGAAAAACCGAGAATTTTGCCGGCGTTTAGATTTCGCTTCGTAACTTGCTCCTTCCAATGAAAGCTAGGGTTTTTAACGGTGGCCAGTTAATTTTTGGGATCGTTTCGGACAGATTCATTCGTTGTTTTTGTGCAGCGACTAGTGTTTCCTAGAGGTCTCCGCCATTCCATAAGCAGCAATGCTGATGTTTCAAGCTGACACTGCTCATACGACCTGCCGCAGTAATGCACGCTTTGCGTCGAGAAATGTGGATGGTGCATTCGTTATAATTTTCCCATAATTAATTAAAGGCCACTGGAAGCCAAATTATGCGAGTCGAAGCTCTAGACTAGAATAAATAATAGCGGACAAACATTGTTGGCTGTGCCTGTTAAAGCTTCATTTGGCAGCGCAAAACTTCTGCGTAACCAATGTGAATAAGGCTGTTATACAGCTGTGTACGAACAATAGGAAATCAGGTGTTAAGCTGTGCTTTTTGATGCAGTAGTGCCACGCAAAATTCCTGCAAGGAAGACAGTCAAAGAAAGCGATATTTGGAAAACACCATGAATTGACCAGCTAATGTGTGAGTTATAGATTGAGTCCCATAAACCATTTAATACTTACGTGCTTTACTTAATAGTCCGCGCACTGGCGGCTTTTAATTGCGAAAGCATTAAGTCCCCCATCGGCCGCGAAAACCGTAGTCAGCGTCCAGTAAAAAGCGGCACCGAAACCCCATTATGTTACACCCGCATGACCTCGAGCGGGAATTCCAAACACCCCACAAAGCTTACGTTACTCATGACGTCATGCCCTGGAGTGAAATTAAAACATTTCATGCATTTAACGGACGCCGCATCAGTCAAATTCGAAAGTTGAAGTAATATTTTCCGTTAGTAACGTGATTCGAAGTCACGACTCTTCGGTTTTCAACCAAACGCTACCGATTAGACTAAGCAGTCCACACTCGAAGACCTGTCAACAAGCGGGGTTTGTATGCTTCGCCGCCGGCCCGCTTAACACGAAAGCTCGAGCACGAGGCATCAGCCAATATTAGCGCTGCTCAGCGCTTGCGGATGGGTACGAGATTGTGCTAGTAGCTACGGCACCCGCTACCACCGCCGACCCCGAACACAATGTGCATTCCAGAATGATCTCGCATTCGGCGGGAAGCACAAATCATCATGCAGGCCACACGCCCGAGCGTTCACTGTAAGCGTGCTATCGGTGGTATGCCGTAGGGTCGCCTAACCTCGCAACAGAACTGACGATGAGACATTAGGCTTCTTTTGGTTTATGAGGTTTAACGGCGCAAAGCAACTCGGGCTATGTGGGACGCCGCAATGGAAGGTTCCGGAAATTTCGACCACCTGTGGTTCTTTAACGTGCACTGAAATCGCAAAGCACACGGTGCCTTACTTTTCGCCTCCACTGAAAAGCGCCCGCCATGATCGGGATAGAACACATGTCTTCATGCTTTCGCATTCACAGCACGTATGTAGTATTAAGTGCCCTCTGTAATTTTACAAGACTGAGAGTTGTTTTCGAGGAAGGCGTATGGTGTGCCTTTAGCGTTACACAGAAGACGTGATCATGCAAAAGTGAGAAAACCGCACTCGTTTACTCAGTGCTATCAGCATGCGCGCGATGCGTCAGCAAAGCGTTGGTATACACCAGAGGCAGCCGAACTACGTCTCCCGAGCCACATGCCGCGCCTCACGGGTCCAAGTGCGGCTCGCGAATGTACGGCATCTCTGCCCCCTTCCCACCTCCTCCCTTCGCCCTCAATCAATCCTTCAGCATTAATAGGATCATGGGGCAGAAACGTGTCTGTCCGCAGAAGTCGGTGACATGGGCAGATACACTTTATTTTCTAGTCTTTTTTTTTTCTTTTTCTTTTTTTTACAGCCTCAACATAGCATATGTCCGCAGAAGGTGTCTACAGATCGATATGATAGATAAGGAGGTAATCGATAAGTGTTATTGCTATGTAGATATTAACTTCGTAATTGGCTGTGGAAAACAGTGGCGTCATTCATATTGAGGTGCGTGGGCTACCCCAAAATTTGGCTCCCCAGGCCCCCGAAATTTGACTTCGTCCCAATGTGACCAAAATAAGCATCCAATCGAATTTCACCATGATCAACTCAATCGTGACTAGCAAATTTAGGTAGGCCACCCTCGAAATTTGGCATGCTTATGCATTCTCCGCACATCGCAGGCTACGTGCACTGTCGGATTTTTTCCACTCCGGCATGCAACCTCGTCATTCTAACTGAATTTTTAGATGCTCGCTTCACGGATTGGGCAGCACAATGCAGAAACGCAATGAGCCATCTCTGCATGAAGGGAATACGTTGCGTCGGCCAGCTTTGTTGCACGAAATAAAACAAAGTTGCCATCAGGCACAATTTCGTTCGAATCGCTTCCTGACTAAAAAAGATTATTTTCATGGCTCTGTATACGTCTGTTTGGCCACTCCTGATGTATGCCAATCCCTGCCGGTCGTCTGATCGTATCGCAGCTCGCAGCTAACGTGAGTACCTCCTCTCGATGGTTGTCCGACCATTGGAGTCTGTGTAGAAGATCCCGTCGTTGAGAAGGTTCGTCGTGAAGCGCGTGACAATCTCGCGGCCCACGAATTTGGTTCGTCGGCTCCTGCGAGGAAAAGGAAGTTGGAAATTTCGCGCCACATGCCTCAGCTACTTCTCTTTGCTTAGCAGAAATCAAAGCTTATGTGAAGATACAGACGTGAGAAGCGCCTCAGAGCGAGATAACAAAATCATAGGAAATAAACCCTCCATGTTACATATGATAACTGTGCACAAGTCGGACATTAAAAGCGCAAGTAACCTTTGGAAAAAGGAAGAACTGCCAACCTTAATAAGAGGAACTGCCGTTGCATTTCTTCAAGAGGAGCTAATATTTTCCCACGCGTCCTTATGTGATTTGAATGGGTAGTTGCAGTCCGTAAAGTTTCTCAGAGAACATTTTGTCGAAGTAATGAGCCCGAACGTGCACTTCTGAAGGCAAAAAGTGAATGCATTCCTAATTCTCGAAGAGGAACGGACTAAACGAGTTATGGTCACCGTTGCCTGAGTGGTTGGTATTTCCGGAACTCAGTGGGCTAAATCTAGTGCTCTGAATGGTCGCCGCAACATTCTAAAGGATGTTGGGTATCGCGCAATTTTTGTTGAGGCGAGAGCTTGAATAATGCTCCCATTTTTTCAACTGCTTTGTTATTTTGGGGCATATTTTCTTTTCTCTCTTCTTTTTAACGATTACGATTTTATTTTCTTCTTCTTTCTATGTTTTAAGAATGTCCATGCGTCGGTGTTCTTGTCCTGCCCTATTGTCAAACCGGTTTATGTAGTTCGTACCGAAAATAGGTGATGACATGTTCATTACGAATAGACTAAGACCTTACGTAGGTGGTAAGTAATTTTTATTTTCTTATCAGTCGCGCCACACTTCTTCAGGTTGCCATTTTGTCGGGTATCCAAGTCGTAGTATCTGCAGGAGCCGAAGCGGCGCACACAGGGGGCGAGGATGTTGAATTCCACTTTTTTGTATATAGTGCTCAATTTCACGTGCTGAATCAACTTTTCGCGGCAACTGTCTGCTCTCTGGGGTAAAAATTTAAAAAGATAACTTAAAGTGTCCATTTATGCTCCTACAGCAGTATCGAAGTGGGGCCAAAACTACGAAAGGAAAATAAATGAAGAAAAACGATGGTTCTGTGGGTCAAAAATTATACATAATACGTTCATGATTAAAGTTCCACGCTTGACCTCATCTAAAGCACTTGCCACAGTAAACAAAGCTGAAAAGGAACTGAATACAATGAGAATAAAATCACCTTTTCAGTAAAAACTAATTATCTGGCTCTTTCTAGGCATGCTAACCTTCGTCCGGTCGCAAATAATAATAATAATAATAATAATAATAATAATAATAATAATAATAATAATAATAATAATAATAATAATAATAATAATAATAATAATAATAATAATAATAATAATAATAATAATAATAATAATAATATAGCTATTTATGGGTGAGAAACACAAATTTAAAAATCTTCCCGCCTCTCGATTCAAACTCGCGACGTCCCCATCCGTCAGGTACCAGTTGCCGAGAGCTGGCTTTGGAACAAACATGGTGCAGCATCGATTTGGGATGCGCATTAAAAATTCGTGTCGACGAACGCAGTTTTCGTGCGAAATCGGTCACATGTCCTGTTTTATGTTTTATGTATTTCAGACATAAATGCATTTGTCTTGCTTAATTTTAACACGATGCCACGTATACGTACGCTGGTGTAGATGGTTTCATTTTGTATATTCCATTACTTGCTCTTTGTGCATTTGCTCGTGCCAAGTGCAATGTGATGCTATTTCAGGAGGACAGGCCTCTGTCAGGCGTTTTCATACGCCTTTTACCCGTTCGTCCTTGATTGATGTATACTGAATCAAATGTCATATATAAAAAAAAAAAAAACAATGTGGCGGCATCCGTATTTCGTTTTTTGTTCTTCACTGACTTATAGGTGTTCCGTTTTCAACTAGAGTGGTCGATTAGGTTTCATAATGCCGTAGTATTTCGGTACAGGCCAACTTTAATTTGTCCTCAGTTCCCTTTAAGTACCTGGGAGTCCATAATTCTCACGGTTGACGCTCAAAATACCAAGATTGAAAAAAATTCTTCAGTTGCTGCTAAAGAAAGCAGATATTGAGCCGAATATTAAAAATTGCTTTGAAATCTGCGAAACTAAAAGCCTATTTTTCTTTCGTGTGACAAAATTGAAATCTTTCAGCATGATTGGGGTCCCGTAGAAAACAAATTATTCAAAATACTCGACAGCGTACAAAGAAGAGCGGTTAGATTTCCATGTCCAGACATATACCGGTTGTTCCTTTTTTAGAAAGTCTAACATTTTTAAAAAGAGAAGAGGAACGGAAAAAGGGAAAGGGAGGGTCTTTAAACTGATTTTAGATTAATTGTAGCCGTGTGATTATATTGCGCGATATGGCGGACGCCAGCTAAGATGCAGAAGGCTTCAATTAGTTCGTTAATTAACTAAATACGTTAACTTTTTCGACTTCTATTTTAAAGGGTATGTTGTATTTTCAGAATTAGAGCTGCCCTCCATATTTTCTTTTTTAAAATGTAGCGGGTTTTACATGGCCCCCAAATGTGACCTTGATATGTGGTTTCACCCAATAACACAGCGCACCCGGCGTATATCGCTCGGACAATGCGCACTTTGAGGCAGAACTGCAAGCGCAACGACTGCGCGCATTGGATACCGAAGCGGCAGCTATCATCGAGGCCGCGGCCGAAACGAAACTGACCAAGAACCCCTGTTTTGCAGGGAACGAACCTGTTTACGTGCTTTTACGTTTACGTGATGTACAAAATACCCTTCTCATGTGGGAACTGTTACATAGGGCAAACTGGACGTTGCTTTAATGTTCATTTAAAGAGCACCACGCAGCAATTGAATCATTGGCGGGGGCGGTGAACTGGCAGAACATTGTCGCCATTACCGTAACTGCACGCCCGGGTTCCGTGACACAATTGTCTAGAAAAAATTACTGAATCAGCTCAACAGGGAAATTTTCAAAGCCTAAAACAAACAAACAAAAAAGAGAATAACTGTTGCATAAGCATTATTTCAATTTCGATTTCCATCAAGGGAATGCAACTATCTGAATGCTAACTTGTGTCACGCTCGTCACCGCGCGTGTATTACATGATGATGTCTGCTGTTTATCAGACGTGATTAAGAAACTTGTATAAATCTTGTTTTCTTTGTAGCAAACCTTAGTTCAAGTTCCGCGTTTTTGTCCTGTACTTTCTTCTCTTCGTCCCTGTCGCTTCGCGCGGTTGCAATATGCATTCTATAGTCAACCACCAACTAGCCTGCCTTCGTCTGTTACATTTACATTGTAATCTGACGAAGTTCCCTCGCGTAATCGCGAAGTTCCCTCACGGCCATCATTGTACACAGTTCACGGTATGTCATCAAAACGTGCGAAAGTGTAAATAAGCCTCGAAAGTCGCCATTTCTAAGGAGTTCCGCTACAAGCCAGCGGCAGAAAAATCGCGGACTTCATTTTCTTCAGAACACATCGCTTCAATTATAAGGGGCTCACTCTACGGGGATGGGCCCCAGCATCCACTCGAACTCGATGATGTCTAGGCCCCTGTATAGTCGGATGACTTGGGTGATCCATGAGTCGAACACTTGCTGTATCTCTTGCACCACTCGGCCCTGCGAGAACGCAAAAAAGTTAGAAAATTAATTTCACTTTACCCTCCTGCCTCACTCTGGTTGCCTGCCACGTCTCGCTCACCAGGTTAACATTATATATTATATTCTCATTATATTATCATATTCTCCTAAGGAATAGAATTTGTTTTACATTCAAGGAGTCCTGTGATAAATTTCACGTTTTCTCTGAAGACAATGCGGATTTCGCCACGAAGGTTTGGTTTGGTTTGTGGGGTTTAACGTCCCAAAGCGACTCAGGCTATGAGAGACGCCGTAGTGGAAGACTCCAGAAATTTCGACCACCTGGGATTCTTTAACCAGCACTGACATCGCACAGCACACGGGCGCCTTGCTTCTCGTCTCCATCGAAAAGCGGCCGCCGAGGCCGGGATTCGATCCCGCGTCCTTGGGAACAGTAGTCGAGCGCCGTAACCACTGCGCCACCTCGGCGGGGTACCACGAAGGGTAATAGTTAACGCACTTCTTCAAGAAAAAGAAATAATACTTGATAGCTTTGACTCAAAATTGTTTACGTTTGTAATGTTTGTTGGGTCCTTGGAAACATTTAGCCGGCTTAATTACTCTATACTATAAATTAAACTAGAATGCGAATGTCTTTGTGGTGTAGCATTAGACCTAACAAAAAGTTAGGATTTCGAATACAGTGTCCGGTAGTAAAGAAAATGAAATGTGGATCTCTGCCCATCCGGTCAGGCGTGCCTGATGACATTGTTTTGCAGCCGCTATTGTTTAACCTGTTTAATAATTACATTTTAGACTGACCCATTTGCATAATTCAAAATATATGCCAATGACATTAACATCTTTATTACCGGAGCGACTAGCGAAGCATTGTTCGGTATGGTGAACATTATGCCAAGAAAGGGTCAAGTGGATGCACCTAGCACAGGAACGGGTTATTTGGAGTAATATGGGAGAGGCCTTCACCCTGCAGTGGGTAGAGTCCGGCTGATGACGACAAACAAAAAAAATAACAAAAAAACTTCATGAATGGAGCCAGAGTTACTCACTGGCTGTTATTAATGTTAAAAAGATAAAAGTTGTATTCTGAACTACAAATACTATAAACCGCGCCATGCATTTATTTTGCCAATACAAATTCACTTTAATTGCGTGACTTGTGCAGAAACAGTCGGAGCAACATTCAAGAAACATCAGTGTTGATTCAGTTAAAATGAGGATATTCAAAGGATATTGTAAGTTGAACTTATAATACTTTGAAATTTTCAATTGCTTATCTATTGCTTATCTACAACTCGATTTTCTCTAGCAATCTAACATGCGGTAAATTAGTACGGTGCGCTAAAACACAGACTAATATAAATAAATTATATAAGCCTTGACGAAAAAAAAAAAACGATACAAATCATACACAATATGCCCTATGGCACGCCCCATGTGTGCTCATTTCATGAACTGAAAGTTATAACCGCGTACGACTCGTTGTAAATACACCATAATACGTATTCATATTGTCGCAAAGCTTTGTTCCCTCTGCGTCTTAACGGTCAGTATCGTTGTGACGCGGCTAATTACCACTTCTTTGTAATGTCAAATCTCGAATGATCACAGCCGCGCGCGACTACTTTTACATTACTTCAGATCGTTCTAGTTACCCTTCGCGGATTTATCTCAATGTTTTCTGGCCAGCTTTAAAGTGAGCGCTGCCGAGAGCACGAGAAAATATGTAGTTCGATGATCGCCGAGCATGTTTGCTGCCATCGCCGCCACCGAGTTGTTTGTACAGTTCTTTGTGCATAGGTGCAGGTAGCCTAATAGATGGGCTATTTTAAAAGCATTTCGGTGCCTTCTTGATTAACGAACAGCCATCACTGCAACATTATCAAGAAAAAAAAAGACCCAAAGCAGGTTACTGGAGTACATTGCGAGACGAACGACAAATATTAAAGTAAGCACGTTGTCGATGCATATACAACCAGGGTATATTCATTTCTGTCCGACCCGTTAAGGTGAGGAAAGATTGAAGCGTCGATTACCTAGCTTACATGCTAAATGAACTGCACCTATTAAATATTCCTATTTATTCACTTACACTTTACTCATATAAATTGCACTGGCTTACATACAATTAAATTAGGATCTTCATTCAACATTCACATGATGTGCGGACACTAATACACAGCTACATATTGATGCAATGTTAGTGTTTCCGAGTGTGATGTAGGCATTTATCCGAAGTGCAAGTGCACTTGCTTTCGTCATTTTTCTCTTCAATTTTTTTCCCCCACTTATGTGTTTGGAGTGCTCATCGATCAGTCGCTTTCAGATGATAAAAGCCACAGTTCTGAACGCTGACACACAGTGTTTCTCTTCATCTCACTTTTTTCGTTCCCTTTCTTTACTAGACATTTGCGTCGTATAATTTTCTCGTATGGACGCCGATGATGCTGCGGCTATATATTTGGTATGGTACGTCTTTATAATACAATGCCCTTGCGTCTTTTTCCACCATGCCCCCAGCATCTTGTAATAGGGCTGAACAAAGAGTTGAAGTGAGGTTGCGGCCAAGGCTGCTATCCCGGGTATCCCAAAATCAATGAAAAAACAAGGGCCAATATTTTAAAAGGATTTTGCTGGAAGCACTAAGTTGTGTTAGCATATACTATCAGTCTTTTTTTCCAAAACAATATCAGTTCTTGTAGTTCATTTATTGGTTATTCTTGCGACCAAATGTGGTATTAAGCAAAACTCACCGCCAAATTCATGGGACAAGTCTGCGCACTGCTGACGAATCCATTTATGCCAGCCTTCAGGAGTGGGGCAATATTCTGTACAGGAAGCGAATATCGTGCCTGAATAAACGCCTGTCTTGGAGTTAAAAAAACGCTGAGAATACGAGCTGCCAATGTGCACAAAAGAAATATATGCACATGCGGAACTGCAATGTATAACTTTTGCTCTCATTTTTTTTTTCGTTACTTCTAAACACAGACGTAGTGCTTTCTTTCTGTCGTATCCACGTCCTTGCTGCTTGCGGTGTTTTGAGGCGCTGATGCATCGATAAAGCGTGTTTTCCATCAACTTTGGCTATCAGAAAACCGTAGTATCCCACACCGGAGCAGTGCAAAGTCTTTCTGTCCAGCTAACACCTGGATGACAAAGTCCAGCTAATGTTCCGAACATGCAGTGCAACAGTGGCTGCTAGAGCTCTGGACTGAGGGGCTTGGCCGCCTCGACTCCTCTTCAGAGTGTTTTCACTCACTCACTCACTCACTCACTCACTCACTCACTCACTCACTCACTCACTCACTCACTCACTCACTCACTCACTCACTCACTCACTCACTCACTCATCAACTCCTTGAATTAAAATGACCGGAGACGTGGTACGAATTTAACGAAGTCGCTTACTCCGTAATCGATTAGAACTACAGTGAAACCCAGTGACGATGAAAGTACTTTACATAGAATTAATTGTAACAAAGGAATACCTGTCACCCGTGCAAGCTCCCATAGAAACCCTTGATATTCCGTTTTTACGAAGCATACTACAAAGAAACCCAAATGAAATTTAATGGCTCACTGAGAATGTCGATTGTAACGGTGCACACGACCTCAGCATATATTCGATTCCGGCAGATTGGAGTTACCCCGCAAAATCTGATCTCCCGAGCCTCACACAGACACGCTGAAAACTTTTCTTGCCTTAATCTGGGCCCGCATAGAGCGTTTCTCTGGGCGACTTGTCGACGTTGGCTTAGGTGCGGATAAGTTTTTGTCGGTGCGTCAATTTTCGCTGAAGCTCAGGCACGCAGTTTTCTGAACGATGTCGCGTAGCGTGGCGCGCACAGCAGCGCTACGCCGAGACACACTTGGAGGGCCCCGACGCGGTGGTGCAGTGGTTAGCGCGCTGCACTACTGTGCCCAAGATTACGGGATCTATTCACGGCCGCGGCGGTTGCTTCTCGATGGAGGCGAAAAGCGAGGCGCCCGTTTGCTGTGCGATGTCAATTCACGTACTATAGGTGGTCAAAATTTCCGGAGCCCTCCACTACGGCGTCTCTCATAGCCTAAGTCACTTTGGGTCGTTAAACCCCACAAACCAAGTCAAACCAATTACTTGGAGGGGTCAATAATAGGGCCATTGTAGTTTCCCACTCACCATCACTGCAATTTTCAGGTTTTTAATGCTTCTCATGAGCAGTCTGCTGTCCAGTTTCGCTTGTCGCGGAGTGGAATTTTTTTTTTTTTGGACAGCACTTTTACTGTGAGATAACTATAGAGTATTTTCAGGTGCTGTTGTGAACATATTGACAATGGTGAAACCTGCAGATGCATAGAAAAATCTTGCTTTTAAAGTACATCCTGCGTTCGCAGTTCGCACCGAGTACTTAAGGCTGCCATAGAAAACCGATGGGCTGCGTTTTTGACATTAATTGTGCAGCAACAATGAATGACCCTAAGTATACTGTTACGAACACATCCATGAGCATGAAGTAAACTTCCGCCGCACAGCAAAATCTTGCTTGAACGTTTCTCCTGCGCTTGCACCGAGTATAGGTAAAACTGCCATAAAAACCAATAGAGTATGTTTTTGACAAGAAAAGGTAAAAACTAGAAAAATCTGCAGATATATTGATTCTTATAGCGCAATCTTACGACATGCGAAAAAAAAAAAAAAAAAACTACGTTCATAAACTTCTTATAACTTATAACTTCTTATAGTATAAGCAAAGATATTCGCTTGTCCAGGATTTCTGGGCATGGGCCAAGTGATTCATAGTTTCGCAGCGTATTTCATATCTCTGACGATATGGATGGACTGGTATCACGAGGCCAGAATTAGTAACAACGGTAAAAACGAAACTATAAGACGATTTCGATTGGCCAGGATGACATGATTAATGCGATTGCATCAGGTACAAGATGAGCGTCAGATAGTGAAGGCCTTTGACGTACCTTCGAGCTCGCTGTCTACAATATTCGGCAAAAGAGAAACAGCCACTAACCTAGGTTGCTCCTGCCGCTAAAGGAACAAGAAAAGCTGAAATCGTTTACCGTCGAAGCAGTGGAGTGAACCCTTTTCACTTTATAAAATATTTTATCGGTATCCTTCCATCTAGCGTACGCTGCTGGCATGCAGTGAAGTGTTATGGCATGTAAACCTGAACGGGCAATACCCGAACAACGCACTTGAGGCCTAATATCGCGCTTTTTAATGGGCTGCTTCACCGCATCTCTGACATTGGCTGCCCTGCAGCGTACCTTGATGATTCTGTACGTCGCGTGCATGCCCAGGTCGTACGGCTCGTTGTCCGCTGGGCTGAAGACGTAGGCGCCGGAAGTTGAAGGACCACCCTGGCCCGCTTTGCCTCCGGAGTGCTGCGCCTCATAGCAGTAGAAGGACTGGCGCAGCTGCAGCGTTTCTCCCCTTTCCACGATTATGATCTCCTTCAGAAGGCCAGTGGTAACGTCCACGATGAGGCGATACCTCTGCAGGCATAAAACAGTGCCAGCTGTGTGCGCACTACACGTACGCAACCTTCTTACGTCTCCCTACTGGAACCAGCAGAAGCCACACAGTCACACCATCTCGTCGAGAAAGTCGTGGGGTGGAGCTAGTGTAGAATTGTGCGGCAATTGTTTACAAATTTTATTCTTTTGTTCAGTTATCATTAGTAAGTGTTTTCTGTGACGTCAGTGCTGATAGCTAGCAAGGAATATCAATCACTCCGAATTTTATATTTCGTATTATCCACCACTACTGTCACTCACTCTGTGACATCCTTTTGTACGTAATCTACATTTCACCACACGATGCAATAAAATTGATTCGATTTAACGTTTAGAAACACAAACTCAAATTCTACCTCGTTTTCGATGGATGCTTCTTCCAAGTCAATCTTGAAAATGTCATAGCTCTCGCTCGCTGGTCTTTTGACTGAAAAAAAAAAAAGAAAAAAAAGTGACGGGCTTCTGCATAGCCTTCTGTAGCTCGTGGCATTTCGGTACATATTCTAGTGTCTTCTTTATCACAGTGTTTGATTCCCAGCTCACAGACGACTCAATCTGTATTTGTTTTGCTACCTCAAAGTATAGCGTTGATTCCTTCAGGCACTGACCGCTGGATGAGGTTAAGTAGAATGGGTGAGGTCATTGTACATATTGTACATATTTTTCTGTCTCTATAGTGTGCTAGACAAAAGCGCCCTGACGTGATTGGTAGACAGAAGAACGGAAGTCGTTGCATTGGCACCAGTAGCATTCAGTTAGTTTTACGACTCTCGTTGACACCTGCCTGTCTCAATTCTGCAAACATATGAACTCTGTAATGAACCAACTCGCCTCTTCGGAGCCACACGTTAAATTTGACGTGCGTTCCTTCTGGAAGATACAAAAACTGCTGAAGGCGAAGCAAATTTTTCTAGGCACTGAGTGGTTGTGCCTCGTTTTCAGCCAAAACATTTTTTCGATTCAAGAAAGCAAGAAATTCGGACGTACTTCAAAGTAAATACGAAAACCAGACACATACACACAGCTGGTTGAATCTACATAAGCGATGCCGCGATATCCAGGCTTATTAGGAGGTAGTTATCGACCTTGGTCACGGTTATCTAATAAGCGCCTATTTTCTGATAGTATAGCCTACAGTGTCTCTTTAGTATGGGCTCTTACGGTAGTTGTCTGGTGATATGACACGGTGCAAGTAACGCAATACAGTATACAATAGCCCGGCTAAGTGCTCGCCATAGCTCTGAACTATACCCAGTCTCGCGGCTCTTGGACGATTAGCCTATGGGCTTCCTTATACACGTCTGCCATCGCTGTGTGCTTTGACTGTCAGGGATCATTATGCATCGATTCCATAATTCTATTCCAGAGGATGCGTTTACTAAGCCTCTCGGGATTGAAGATTCCTCGACCCTAAGTGGTGGCCACATGCGCGATTCATATTAAGAGCGGCTGAAGTAAACGCACTTGTGATCTTGGACACGTGGTAGGCAACTGCTCCCAGCGGCGGCATATCGGCTTCGAACACCAGCTCGTTCGTGGCAATGCTCTTCTTGAGCGGAAGGTCCATATCCGTGTTCGCCATGGGAACAACCTGATGAAACAGTACAGGGTACGAAAAAGAGTGAATGAAACATTACATTCATGTATTAGCTTAATGAGAGGACCTTAAAAGACTAACGTGCCTTGACACGTCACCTCGGTTGAAAGCTCCCTAACTGCCCGAACTGACGTACGAGACAAGGAGGCTAACGCCAGCTTCGAAGAGCAGCCAGCAAAAACGGTCCAGGCCTGGCGGTCCCCTATGAGGTCTCGGCCTCACTTTTTGTCGCGCAAGGGGGCCTCCGCATCAGGATAAGTAGTTCTACCGGATGGCAATGGTTTCATCGATAGTGTCCAGCTACGGTCTAGACGTTAAAGGTAAGCACCATGCTCTCGGCCTCTTCACTCCTTACGAAAATCGATACTCTGCTTTGGCGTATGTCACACTGAATGTTTAGCTCCAAAGAGAAAGCAGAGCAAAATAAATTGTTTACTAGAAGACAGAGGCATAAATCACCTATGTATTCAAGAGCTAGGCCAAAGTAGAGGGATAGGAACAGTCCGGAAGCTTAGTGCGATGTCGAGGTACTATGTCGGGTTGAGCCATGCTATATACATGGGGACGTCTGCCGGCCAGGTGTGTCCTTGCGAAAAAGTTGCCTGGAATTGAAGTGCAAGCGTATATTTTGTGTCACATAAGGTGACTTGAGATTTGTGATTTTTGCTTCGGTTGGGCTGAAGGACATGTCATCTCTACTTATGCAGGTTCCTTTTTTTAGAGAGCCTGCAAAAATATACGGAAAAGAAATAGTTTTCATGTCAGAATTATACAGTGCCTTGACAGCTCGTAGCCCTAGAATACTGCTGTCACACGGGCACAGCTGAACGATCCTTTTAACTCCCTTCAACCAAGGTAGTCTATCTCAATGGAGATACGTGCCGTGTCACACGACAGTCTTTTAGGAAAGGAAGTTTAAAGAAGTTCCTAGAGTACGGAGTTCCGACCATGTCCCTCGAGCAAAGGGAGTACTCTGGTTCCCTGTGAGCTTCAGTGCAGGTAAAAAAAAAACACATATGCATTAATTTCGTGTTTATAACTAATTTTAATACTGTAGCACAACGCAAGCATGGAAAAAAGTCAACGCGCAAATATCCAAGCATGCACGCAAGAATTTTGCAAGACCATTGTGGCCAGCCGAATGGACAAACCCGCTGTGCTAGTAAAAGTAACAGCGCATTCCTTTCACATGAATGAAGAATGCATTTATATTTTAAATTTAATTCAAACTGTTGAAAATAAAGCATCTAAAAATTATTTTACATGTTTTTAACTTGATTATTTTATATGCATACACAAAACGAACAGCGCATAATGGGACCCCGACGGCGTCTCTGAGAAGATCGTTCTTAGCCGTGTGACACGGCGACAACTTCATTGAGGCTAAACTCCTTCCGTGGTACTTTATGAAAAAGAAGTTCAAGGGAGTTGGGACTTTCCCGTGTGACAGAAGTATAAGACCCTTCAGGCACAGAAATTCCGATATATTGTCTTGTCTGAGGGACAAGTATACCTTGGAAGATGAGTCGGCGTGTTTACAGGGCATACGGAGCGAGCAGTAGAATCACTTTCAAGGCACTGTGGTCACGCCCTCCTCAATAGGACTTACATCTCATTCGACTCAGTACAGTGGTGTCATTAACAGCGTTAGTAGTCCAATGACAGTCAGTGAGTCCCGGGAGAGGGAGATATAGACGGCATTGTGCGCACCGGTTTGCACGCGCCGTCTCGGCCCCGCAGTGGCAGGTGAGTCACCCATTCACACAAGCGCCCCATGGAGTGAGCACAAAAGCGGTGCAATCGTGGTGACAGGTGAGCTGTAGAAGTGGCGGCGGTCGGCCGGGGGTAGCAACGCAGTGGAATGTAGGAAGGATCTGACACTCGGAGTTTTGCGTTCCCCTCTTCTTTTATAAGTGAGAGAGGGTTTAATCAAGCTGCCGAAGCCACGAGCGAGACGCATGATTCGGCAGCCCAACCACCTTGTCTAACTTTCTCTCCCGTTGACAATCTTCTGTAAGCAATTCGATGATCTTCGGAGCGTACTTGCTTTGTGCTGAGAGTTGAAGTGGGGGTTGTACGTTGCAACGAAGCAATCATGCTGACGTTTGTGGTCATTGGACATTGTGTAAATTAGGGCTGGACCACAGGGGGTGTAAAACCGAGCCCGAGGACCCAGTCCGGCGTTCTGGGCTAGAAATGCTCAGCATCTTCAGCTATGCTGAGGTGGGAATATTTCCCTGTTAGCCAGTTCCACCTTGCACTTCTGTTGTAAATGTGGTAAATCTTCTGTGTATATAAATATTCAGTTTTTCTTCTCGCAAACTCCTGTACTCGCGTCTTCGATATACCGTCTCCGACGGGGCGCCTCTCGCACAAGGAACCTCCGCAGCAACATATGCCGTCTCTGACGCAGCCCTGGTGCACAAGGCAAAAGAACCAACAATGGAACTTCGCTCCGTGTTTTGCCGGTGTCCTACTCAGATCACTGCACAATCAATTCTACTTTAGGAGAAAGGAAACGAAGCAGTGGCTTCTCTTGAGGCTTGCGGAAATTGGAGTCTAACTTGCTAAGTGCCGAAATAATTACTGAGGTTGGGGTGGAAAATATAACAAAAATAGTAAATGATAGCCAATATGAAATCGGACTTCATTGGGAACTAGCGACAAAAAAAAATTAAAGTGTTTGAGCGGGCCATCACTCAGTTAAAGCACGAGGATAGATTGCATAAGAGCTCAGCAACATGGTAGAAATATTAGTGAAACAGAAATGCAGAATGCCGATTGTAAATTTGTAAGGAGGATGTGAGGAAAAAAAGAAAGCTTGAACTTATCGAAGAGCAGCATCGATGGGCGCTTGTGGAGGAGAAACCGATGGAACTGTTCGAAGGGTAGACGTTTAGCAAATGGTCGCTAGAAATGGCAAAAGCGCATGCTAGGTGCAACTAAGTCCGAGGAGTCGATAGGTGGATGTTGCAGTGGCAGGTGATAATTATATTCTTTTGTCCATTTTGAGTAGCACCAAGTGTTGTCTGCGCAAGACGAAGTCGACTCTAGCAGATTTAAAGACGAGTTTCTCAAGTCTATGCTGCGTTAAATGAAACCTAAAAAAAAAAAAAAACTTACAGCTGTCACTTACGAAATGAGAAGTTGAACACGCAATTAAGAACTTTAAAGCTGAAAAATTTCCAGGTGCCAATAAATTCATCATCATCATCAGTCGCACCTACTCCAGGGTGAAGGCCTCTCCCATACTCCTACAATTAACCCGGTGCTCTGCTAGCTGCATCCACTTTACCCCTGCGAACTACTTAACCTCATCCACCCACCTAACTTTCTGCCGCCCCCTGCTAAGCTTTCCTTCTCTTGCCATCCAATTTGTTACACTAAGCGACCATACGTTGTCCTCTCTACGCACTACTTGCCCTGCCCATGCCCATTTCTTCTTGATTTCCGCTAGCATGTCATTAACTCGGGTTATTTCTCTGAGCCACTCTGCGCGCTTCCTATCTCTTAACCTTACACCTACCATTTTTCGTTCGATAGCCCTCTGCGTTGTCCTCAACTTAAGTAGAACCATTTTCATTATCCTCCACGTTTCAGCTGCATAGGTAAGCACAGGTAAGATTCAACTGTTGCATACTTTCCTCTTGAGCGATACCGGTAAACTATTACTCATAATCTGCGAATACTTGTCAAATGCGCTCCATCCCAATCTTATTCTCCTAGTTATTTCTCATTCATGATATGGATCTGTGGTTACTACCTGTCCTAAGCAGATATATTCGCCTCCCATGTCCAGTGCTTCGCTACCCATTGTGAACTGCTGTTCCTTCCCGAGGCTGTTGAACATACCTTATTCTCAACGAAGCAAAGCGCAAAAAACGACAAAGGACGAGGAGGGGACAAGACAAGCGCTCCCCTCCTCGTCCTTTGTGGTTTTTTGCGCTTTGCTTTGTTGGCGATGAACCAACACGCCCAAACATTTTTCCTTCTGTATTACCTTATTCGTCTGCATATTGATTGTCAAGACTACCCTTCTGCTTTTGCTGTCTTGGTCTTCAATTATTCCTTGCAGTTCATTCCTTGAGTTACTAAGCAATACAATGTCATCACAGATTACTGATGTATTCTCCATCGACCCTTATCCCTAACTGTTTTCATTTCAAATCTCTTAATACTTCTTTTAAGCAAGTTGTGAACAGTACTGGGAAGGCCGTGTCTCCTTGCCTAATACCTTTTTTTTTATGGGAATTTTTTTACTTTTTTATGCAAAACTATGGTTGCTGTGCAGCCACTTAGGCATCTTCCAGCACTTTCACGTACGGCTCATCTACCCCCTGATTTCGCAATGCCTGCATCACCGCAGAGATTTCTATTGAGTCAAATGCTTTTTCGTAATTATTGAATGCTAAGTATAAGGGCTGGTTATATTCCGAGCATTGCTCTATCACCTGGCTGATGGTATGGATATGATCGATAGTAGAGTACCCTTTCCGAAAACCTGCTTGATCTCTTGCTTGCTTAAGTCTTGGATTGTCCTAATTCTGTTAACGATTACCTTAGTAAACACCTTATATGCAACTGGTAGTAAGCTGATTGGCCTGTAATTTATCAAGTAATAGGTGTCCCCTTTATTAGAATTAAGGTAAGGATGTTAGCGCTCCGCTATTAGTCTGGTACCGTAGATGACACCACGAATTGCGTATTTAGGGTGCCCTCCCCCTCCTCCCTTCCTTCAACAAATCTGTAGTTACCTGATCCTCGCCAGCTGATTTCCCAATTTTCATAGTTTCTAAAGCGTTCTTAACCTCGTCCTTCGTCACTGGCGGAGCGTCTGACTGCTTTGCACTACTGACTACGTCATTATGGTCCTTACTACATTGGCTACTATATAGATCAGTATAAAACTTCTTGGCTACTTTTACTATCCTGTCCAAATACTTGATGGCATTGCCCGCCTTGTCCGTTAGCGTATATATCTGATTTTTGCCTATGCCCAATTCTCTCCACCACTTTAAGGCTGCCTCCGTTCTTTAGTGCATGCCCACTTTTCCCATGTTATACTTCTTTATGTCGGCCACTTTACGCTTATTAACTAAGCTTTGATATCCCTGCCAGTACTATCCTGTCTGTTGGGTTGGAAGTTTTCAGACTTTGGCGTTTCTTAATCAAACCTTTCGTCTTCTTAGATAGTTTACCGGTACCCTCTGTAACTATCCTACCGCCTACTTCTATGGCGCACACATTAATGATATCTCTGAAATTATTGTTCATTGCTTCTACACTAATGTTATCATCCTCGGCTAACGCCGAATATCTATTCTGTAGAGAGATTTTGAATTCTTATTCCCTCCCCCTCAATGCTAATACGCTGATGGACTTCTTGCCAATCTGCTCCGTTCCCTCTTCAAATCTAGACTAATTCGAGACCTTACCAGATAAATTAAACGATAAGATTATATAAACGTAGCTTTTTATGAGACGTTTTGAAGGGAATTAACTCCGCTGTTTACGTATTTATTTAATGATGCATACTACCGCAATGCGTTGCATTCATCTTACGGTACGTACCACATAGTTGCGATCCCAAATATAGATGATGCGGCAAACCTCTGGCAGGTTAGAGAATAGAGGCTCATTCCCCGCACGAACATCGATTATAAAATATTTGTGAAAATGCCAGCAGCGAGCCTTGAAACTGTAGTAAAGCAACTGTTGGCTTTCATCAATTATGTGAGATAAACGAGCAGCCTATTATTTACGTATTTTCAAGGAGAGGTGTATGCTGGAGTGCTGTGACTGGAGCTGCACAAATACTGGAAAATTTCCAGTAGGGAATTGAATATTATTCGATTATTCTAACGAATCTAATAATAAATTTTGGAAATTATTTGAGCTGAATTGAATACGTTACGAACTTTTGGAATATGCTTGCAGGACTTAGCGCACAAGAACACGGAGAACGACAGGACGAAGCACTGAACATATTTTATTTCGAAAATGAGGCGGATCAATATTTAAAAAGCGCCCTATCAAGCCATGTGACCACGGTAGTCAAAACGGGAATCAAGCGAAAATGACCTGCATCTAAGGTACGGTGAAGCGAGGGCGGGAACACACATGCCCAAAGCAACGAAACAGATTAAGAACAAGGCACAAAATTATGATATCTGCATACCCCCAAAACCAGCTCAGCAAGTTTTGCGAAGCCTAAACGTGTACGGAAAGAAGGTCAACGTACAAAACGCAAACCTAAAAGCCTCAGGAAGGGAGAAAAAGCAGTAAGTATGATAAAAGTAGTAAGCATAAGTAGTAAGCAGTAAGCATAAGACAGTAAGCATGATAAAAGAACTGTGATGAATAATTGAGAAGCCAACATCTACCACAAAAAAAAAACAACATTGAAAGCAGAAAGGAAGGGGAAGTAAAACCGCTAAAAACAATAAAGCCAACAACTAACACTGCAAAATGGATAAACAGCATGAAAGGGGAAATAAAATCTTCAAAAACATGACGGTAATTGTGATGAAAAACCCATGAGGAAGCTAACAAGTAACACGGCAAAAAAAAACACACAAAGAGGGTAAAAAGCTGAACAAGAAACACAACAAACAACTTAAACAGCATTGATAAAAATCTAAAACTTCGTGTCAGAAAGGCTAAATCGATATCTTTCTCCGTCAAAGAAACTGAAGGCTTGCTTACACAGCCTCACTTGTCAGCTTATTACCGTGCATCCCTCCCTGTGGTTTTTTAGAAGTCAGGTAAGCACCCTGTCTCCAAACTCCAAAACTTTGCAGGTTCGGCAGTGAATGGCATTGTGAAAGTTCTTTTTCTTTGGAATACTTTGCACAAGATTCGAATACGGTCCGCCATAGTATTTGTTTTTTCGACTGTCCGAAAATAAGGGTCCACACCAACGCTGCGCATCATCCTGCAGCGATCAGTATGGGTGGTATGATGGATCCAGGGCCTCTACGCGGTCCAATCGTATGGCACCGTTCAAAATGCCCATATATGGCCTCCGAGACTGGACTACGCAACAAGGCCAAAGTAACTTTACAAACCTTGCCTTGAGGCCCGATTTCAGAGCCCATTGTTCATAGAAGTATTATACATCCGTCTTCGGTGCATACGTGCTATCTGGTGTCTCATGTCCTAGGGTGTGGCTCTAGCATATTCTTTTTAGTCATCGATAAAAAAAAATTATTTTTTTCTACACGTACAACATCTCTCATAGAGGTAACTGATCGAATTCGTGTTGCGGCTACTTGGTGAAGTGCAGTGTTACATCCTTCATATAATGTTACTGACAAGCAACGAAGAAGAAGCGCGCAGTGGCACGGGCAGGAGTGCTCGAGCTAGGACCGTTAACATATTCATTAAACGTCATCTCACGACCATCGAGCATCAACTCTCTGTACTCTGTTCTCCTGTTTTCATCGGCTTGCCGCCACGTAACATTTGATGGAGGTGCTGGGTACTTCGTCATCACCCGGTCATCCTGGTCCGGAGACTCCTTGTGCCGTCGGTGAAAGGTTAGGAGGCATCGCATGACTGTTCCCCAGCCTGCCGTACCCAGCAAGACCTTGCCATTCCACCGTCCCGACCACAAGACACGACGAAGGAGAGACTGACCCGAGACATCTCACATGACCAGAAGACACAAGGAGAGACCCGAACGACCATATGTGACCCAACTGACCTGATATGCCGACCAACGAGCCCGCAACCCAAGACACCGCTACACTTGAAGACATCCTCCCCTGCCTATGCCATGCGGTGCGTGCCTTGGCCTCCGCCATCGAGTCGTGAAGACATGTGGCCCGAGAGTGCCCTGGGCCAAGGTTCATCGGGAATCATCGAGCCGGCAAGCCGTTCTGTTCTTTCTTCCTCTTCTTCTTCTTCTGAGAAGAAGAAGCGCGCAGTGGCACGGGCAGGAGTGCTCGCGCTAGGACCGTTAACATATTCATTAAACGTCATCTCACGACCATCGAGCATCAACTCTCTGTACTCTGTTCTCCTGTTTTCATCGGCTTGCCGCCACGTAACATTTGATGGAGGTGCTGGGTACTTCATCATCACCCGGTCATCCTGGTCCGGAGACTCCTTGTGCCGTCGGTGAAAGGTTAGGAGGCATCGCATGACTGTTCCCCAGCCTGCCGTACCCAGCAAGACCTTGCCATTCCACCGTCCCAACCACAAGGCACGACGAAGGAGAGACTGACCCGAGACACCTCACATGACCAGAAGACACAAGGAGAGACCCGAACGACCATATGTGACTCCACTGACCTGATGTGCCGACCAACGACCCCACGACTCAAGACACCGTTACATTTGAAGACATCCTCCCCTGCCTATGCCATGCGGTGCGTGCCTTGGCCTCCGCCATCGAGTCGTGAAGACGTGTGGCCCGAGAGTGTCCTGGGCCAAGGTACATCGGGAATCATCATGCCGGCAAGCCGTTCTATCCTTCTTTCTTCCTCTTCTTCAAGCATCCAGACACGCCCATCATCATGCCACGTAATCATCAACATCAGTAAACTTCCTCGTCCACGATCGGGACGATCGCTCAGTGGCGCGTGATTCCGTTCCCTCAACGGTAGGGTCCTCTGAGCAGCGTCACCTGGCGACAGATAGCGAAAATATTGCAAAAATGAATAATAACGGGTGTAAAGCATGCCAAACTCGTTGCTTCAGTGGCGCAATGGATTGACACTACTGACCTCAGCAATAAGCGCGTAAAACAGATGTTCAAATTCTGTAATAATAACTTTTTCTTTTCATTTTTTTAGTTTTTTTTTTTAAGGCAGCATTATAAAAAACTACCAAGCTCATTCCTGGAGAGTGTTCTCCTTTAGGTTACAATAAGTAGTGTTTTTATTTCTTAATAGCAGCAAAATCAGCTCTGAACAGAGCTACGAGGTGATGGCATGCCAATGGTGACACTAATCAATTAACCTTCACCGTAATCATTTCCTGCCTTCAGTGAGTGTATGTTACCTTTAGGTTGCGTTCAGAGACACCTTTTGGTAACTATCGCCATTTAACGCGCTGAGAGGCATTCAGTGAGGAGAAAGAGGTTGCGGGACCCAACTGTTGAGGAGACGGAATTACGCCTCGGTGGCCTCGGGTCATGTTACGGACGAGCAACGAAGAAAAAGCGGGCAGTGGCACGGGCAGGAGCGCTCGCGCTAGGCCTGCTAACATATTCATTAAACGTCATCTCACAACCATCGAGCATCAACTCTCCCTTCTCTGTTCTCCTGTTTTCATCGGCTTTCCGCCCCGTAACAATATCATAAATAGCTCTTACTATGCAAATTTTTTATGGCCATATTCCAGCGCCGTCGCTGGCGCTTCAGTGTTCAACTATTGCCCGTTTTGTACGATTATTCGCAACGTAGCGAATAGTCGCAGTATTTGGTTCGTTTTCCCTGTTTCCAGATGCTACATCATATTGGAATAAATTACCTGAAGATGCGGTGAAGTGTACGTCCGTGGAAATGTTTCTTAATTATATCGAAAAAATTGACTTTTCTGTTTAATTCTCTCCTACACTTTCTTTGTGTGTGGATCAGAGAACATCTCTGTATTTTTTGTTTTTACTCTGTTTGAGCACAGTGATGCATTGTAAACACTCCTGCATGGGCCCGAAAAGGGCCTGCAGTATGTTCAAATAAAATAAAATAAATAATAAAGGAGGTCCAAGTTCTACTCCCAGCGACGGAAAATGCGGTCTGATGGTGTAGCGGTTAGCACTCTGGAGACTGAATCCAGCGATCAGAGCTCGAATCGCGGCGAGACCTGCTCTCCTCTTCCTTCCCGTCAATTTCTTTTGGAGCCACCTGTGCATGCGTTTAAGCTTCCTCGTTGTGTTCCGGCGTGGTCTAGTGGCTAGGATACCTGGCTTTCACCCAGGAGGCCCGGGTTCGATTCCCGGCGTCGGAATGTGCGGTCTCATAGAGTAGCGGTTACCACTCTGGACTCTGAATTCAGCGATCTGAGTTCGAATCTTGGTGAGATCTCTTTTGCTTTTATTCTTGTCATCAGATTTTGCAGCCGCCTGTGCATGCGTTTAAGCTTCCTCGTTGTGTTCCGGCGTGGTCTAGTGGCTAGGATACCTGGCTTTCACCCAGGAGGCCCGGGTTCGATTCCCGGCGTCGGAATGTGCGGTCTCATAGAGTAGCGGTTACCACTCTGGACTCTGATTTCAGCGATCTGAGTTCGAATCTTGGTGAGATCTCTTTTGCTTTTATTCTTGTCATCAGATTTTGCAGCCGCCTGTGCATGCGTTTAAGCTTCCTCGTTGTGTTCCGGCGTGGTCTAGTGGCTAGGATACCTGGCTTTCACCCAGGAGGCCCGGGTTCGATTCCCGGCGTCGGAATGTGCGGTCTCATAGAGTAGCGGTTACCACTCTGAACTCTGAATTCAGCGATCTGAGTTCGAATCTTGGTGAGATCTCTTTTGTTTTTATTCTTGTCATCAGATTTTGCAGCCGCCTGTGCATGCGTTTAAGCTTCCTCGCTGTGTTCCGGCGTGGTCTAGTGGCTAGGATACCTGGCTTTCACCCAGGAGGCCAGGGCTCGATTCCCGGCGTCGGAAAGACACAAGTCTCATGGTGTAAGGGTTAGCATTCCAGCGATCCGAGTTCGAATCTCGGTGAGACCTGCTCACCTTTTTCTTCTTGCCAATTTGCTTAGCAGCCACCTGCGCGTCCGTTTATGTTTCATCCCAAAGTGCCGGCGTGGTCTAGTGACTAGGATACCTGGCTTTCACGGGATTCTACTTCCGGCCGCACTAGCGAACGAACGTATGACGACTGGCTCCGTCAGAGCGGCTGCAGCGGCCATGGCTGTCCGCGGAAACAGGTCTGCTTTTGACAACGACTACCAGGTGATTCTGCCAAGTCTATCTACCAGTCCAATTGTGTTAAACACAGTTTTTCTTTGCACGCAGACGTTGGAACCGCCCTTACAAGGTGGATGAATTTCGAGATGCATTGGCTGAGCATTCAATGCTAAACGATGTTATCGCCCTAGGGGCGTATCGTATGAGTCACGTCTGGGCAGTTACGTTCAAGGGCGCCGAGGCAGTGAAGAAACTCGTCACTCAAGGGGAAATTAAAGAAAATAAAGGCCGATGTATCATCATAGACCCTGCAAATCAAGACGTGCGTATGAATGTTCATTATGGCTACTTCATAATGTGCCAGTGAAGGATGTGCGGCTTGCTTTCGCGCCTTACTGAAAGGTCACCGACGTCGCCAAGGAGCGGTGGCGTGCACACGGTGTTTCTGATAAAGGGTCGACCACACGGCTCGTAACCCTGAAGTTGAAGGCAGGTGTGCGACTTGAGCTACCACACCTGGTGAGCGTTGGCGGCGAAGTGGCTCTCGTGGTGGTGCCTGGCAGGGCTCCGCTATGCCTGCGCTGTCGTGGCACGAGCCATATTCGCCGTGATGAGTGCCGAATTCCACGCTATGGATCCTACCGTCGGTTTGGACATGAGGAGGGTCAGTGCTCCCGCACTTACGCCAACGTCACCGGTCCATCTAGCGGCTTGGATTCGTCCGACTTGGTCATGGACGAGGCGGATACTGAGGAGGCTGCAACGTCACGAAGCAGCACAAAGGAACCGATGGGTGTAAACTCACCTCCGAAAGAACCAGCCGATGCGAAATTCAGCGTAGACAACAACCTTGCAAGGGACAAGCCAGCCGCTATGCAAGGAAATGTGGCATCTCGGGACATGGTAGGGAGCGTGGATTCGTCTAGCCCCGAGTGCACCCAAAACGAGGCCGTGGAAGTGCAGACTGTCGTGTCTGTTGCATCGGGAAAACGGCCGCACTGGGAAAATGCTCCTCAAACGCAGCAACCGAGTGCCGATGGTGGCGACGAGCCACCAGCAAAAACGTCTGGGTTGAGACGGTCGACCTTGAAACACCGGCCGAACATCCCGTCCGAGCCAAGGCGGGCGGGGGAACCGCCTCCGTAGTTATGTGCGCCAGCTGCGAAACAATTTTCGGTGGCGGTGCACAGGACCGGTGAACAGTGCTGGTGGCTGCAGTGTGTGTCGAGGCAGCAGTGCGATGCGCTGGCAAGATACACTTGCCTTGAAACATCGGCATACCAGTGGAGGGGAGACTCATACATGCGCACCCTTGGCACTGTAAGTCAACAGAATGTTTACGGGTCGCTTATGAGCTTTCCATTGCATGCAGGTCATAATTCCTCAAATCATAAAGGTTAAGCTCGACGCAGCGATTCATGCAGCATCTCTAAATGTAAGTGGGCTTGGAGCGAGAAGGCGACAATATCAACTCAGCCGCCTTTTCCTTGAGAATGACTTGAATATAATAGGCCTGCAGGAAACGAAAGTAGAGAGTGAGGAGCTAACTGATCGTATGGTGACGCCTTTTCGAGCGCTTTATGATATCTGCGTTTGCCACTCCGTTGGTGCGTCCGGCGGATGTGCCCTTTTTCTCCGAAAGTCACTTTGTTTTAATGTAGTTTATGTTACAGCGATCCAAAGTGGTCGCTTGCTACTTGCTTGTTGTTGATTTTTCGCACTCTAATTTACGTCTTCGCGTTATCTGTGTATATGCTCCTAACGCTCAAGCAGAGTGCAAAGCATTCTTTGAAGAGCTTGAAGTGCACCTAAATTGTGACATGATTGTGATCATGCTGAGTGACTTAACTGCGTTTGTTTTGCTGCTGATCGCGTGAAAGGAGTGTCACTGCGTGATAAAAGCGCCGAGTCGTTTAACACCTACGTTCGTGAACGAAATCTCCTATGTACAAAAGTCATGACAGTGACCTAGTTTTCATAGCGGTGCCAGGCCGTCAGGTTGCCATTATGGCCCGTTTTTACCAGTGGCATGCGTCCGCAGTACACGCACTTCCAACGTAACAGTCATGCTAGGCTGGACAGACTATATGTGTCAAATGAATTGCTATCACTGTGTTCTGGATATGAAGTGAAACCCTTACAGGTCAGTGATCACTGTTTGGTAGTAGCAAGTTTCGGAAAGAAAGAGAAAAAAACAAAACAAGCTTCAAATGTCAAGCCCTTAGATGATGAAGGATTTGCAAATGAAGTAGGAAAGGAGCTCGACGAAATGCTTGCAGTGCAGCCTTAAAATTGTGCTGTAGAATGGGAATAGTTCAAGCAACGGGTGAAGATGAAGGAGATATAAAAGGCTAGCACACTACGGTTGCGTGAGAGGCAAAAGGAATATGAACTGTGTGAAGAGCTGGGATTTCTCATAAGTATGGAAAGTGCACTGCCGGCATGTTATGCACGGGATATAAAAGACGTTAAACGGGCTATCGCTCCACCAGCTGCTTCTTCTGCGTCTACTTGGTCCATAAGATGTTCTGCCTGGACTTCGTTGCTTGCACTGAGACCTGCTACATTGGCATACGACCTAAAGCACTTCGTTTCTTCATGGCCGTATCGCTCGCACATGGCACAGCCAGGCACTTTACACTCCCTCCTGATGTGCCCTCGGCTATTACACTCAGACATAACGGCGGGCGCCCCAGTGCGACTAGTAGTGCCATACTTCCAGAAATGCGTATTTGGTGAGGCAAGTCCTCCAGTGTCACACCGGGCTTTAACTTGAGGCCTACAGTGCGAGTAGAGGAACTTTTGTCTGCCATACCCTGAACGCGCCAGCACTCCCAAGACAGGTCCGTTACTTTGACGTATGGGGCTAGTGCAACCCGAATATCTTCGGGGCGTTGTGAAGCACCCAATAGAGCTTCAGCCATACATCCTGGTTAGCCGGGTCGATCACAAGGCACCGTTATCCTTTCACTTGAATATCGCTAGCTTCCAAAATTTTTCTTGTCGCTTCTGGGCTGTTAAAGGTGACCGCCCACACATGGTTCATCTGGAACGCCCCCAAAGCTAGCACTTCAGGGAGCATTCCAAGACTGACCAGAGCGGAAACCGTCGGTGATGCCACCGACGTGATCCCCAGCCAAGTGAGTGTTAGATCCACCAACGAAGGTACGACGGCTAAGGCAGGGACAGCTTCTCGCGGCGATTTAAAAAACGCCGTGTCTACGAACTGTAGGCTGCAAAAGACTGTGCAGAAAATGGGATTTCGATCTGGGGTTCCACAATCGAAGGTAATAGATAGTAATAACATGCGGTTCGGGAGCTCCTTGAGGAAAAAAATGGCAGTGAACATAGAAACAAGTTTGCATGTGGCCACGCTGAATGTGCACGGCTTGTCCACTCGAAGAAGGCAATGTCAGCCAAGTCGACTTTTATGGAAAACAACCACGACGTCATTGCTATTCAAGAGACAAAAGTTGAAAGTGAGGAAGCAACGAACCGCATGGTGGAACCTTTAAGAGCACATTATGAGGTGTGCATTTCTCACGCTATTGGCACAGCGGGTGGCTGTGCCCTTTTTGTTAAGAACTTCTTCGAAGCAACCATTGAAAATGTTTATACTCGTGGCAGTGGCCATCTAATAGTGTGTGACTTTATAATGCAAAGTAACAAGTATAGAGTTATTCGTTTATACGCTGCACATAAGGACAGTGAACGAAAAATGTTTTCCGAGTCAGTTGAGCGCCACCTAAACACGGATGAAATGATCATCGTAATGACGGGTTATTTTAATTGTGTGTGCCGATCCGAAGACCGAACTCGGCAGGCGCCTATTCGAGATGCGAGTTCAGTTTTTGAGCGAGTTGGTTGACGACCGCGGGCCAGAAGATGTAGGGTTAATTATTCAAAACCAACATCACAATAATTTACCCATCACCAGCGAGGCAGCCTCGCCAGATTGAATCGAATTTATGTATCTGCAACAGTAGTAGCTGTGTGCATCGATTATGATGTTAAAAACGTTTATTTCAGTGACCACAGTTTGGCCATGGTTATGCTGGGTCCGAGAAAACCGCCCAAATTGAACTGGGATCTGTGGAATTTCAACGTACATATTCTCGATGATGAACCATTGTTCAAAACAATATAAAAAAAAATTGACGACTTGCTTGTTCGTAGGCAGGAAAGCTACAGTGAGGCGGGGAAACTGTTTAAACAAGAGGCGAAAATGATTGCGATCGAAAGAGCCGGTGTAATGAGTAAAAACAAAAGGAAGAAAGAAAATGAACTGCATACTAAGTTGGACTGTTGGATTTTTTTTTTTTTTAAGCGCCGAAGCATCGTCGCCAGGCCGATTCAGTAAGGAAATCAAGGAAGTGAAGAGCGAACTAGAAATAATCGACGTCGACAGATACAGGGGAGCGGTAACCCGTGCGCGCGCAGAAACTCTGTACATGGGTGAAGCCCCAACAAAATAGTACCTAATTATCAGACGAAAGAAGTTATGCTACGCGCAACGAAATAAGAGCGATAACTTTCGGGAACAGTGTTGTGCGAGATGAACAGTCGATACAACGGATTTTGTGGATTATTACTGTGAATTGCTTGGTCAGGAGCAACAACTGGAAGAAGGGTTTGAAAAGCGATTCTTAAGGCTCACGCCGCAAATAGGAGATGAAAGCAAGTTTGGAAGCGCCAATTAGCGTTACAGAAGTCGTGTTTTCAATAGACGAACTAAACACATTCAAAGCGCCCGGACCGAACGGGTTCGGCGCCAAGTTTTATAAAGCGTTTAAAGACGAGTTCCCTATAGTCCTATACCACGTAATAGAAGAAGCATACAGCATAAAGCAATTGCCCCGTCTTTTAGGCACAGTTATAGGGTGCTGTTTTCCCAAATCAGACGACCCTACTCCGCTGTTGTCAGTACGAGCATACCGGTTGATAACGCTTGCAAATACAGATTATAAGATCTTTGCGAAAATTATTAGGCAGAAGACTGCAACGCATAATACAGAGGTTGGTAGGGACATACCGAACGTGTGGTATCAGGGGGCGTTCTATTCAAACAAACATCCAAGTGGCTAAACTATCCTAGAGTGTTGTGATGCGTACTGTGAGAGAGTAGCAATGATACAGTTAGATTTAGAGAAAGCGTTCGATAAAGTCGCCCAGAAAATCCTTTTCAGAGTCTTACAAAATGTGAACGTCGGGAGGGTACTAATAGAAGGAATTAAGTTATGCTATACTAACATGTTCACCAAGATTGTAGTCTATAAGACATTACCCACTCCATTTCAAGTAGAAATATCTGTTAAGCAAGGGTGTCCCTTGTCGCCTTTACTATTTTCCGTGTTTTTGGAGCCCTTTTGATTAAGCATTATAACCAAAAATGCTATCACCGATTATCGATTTTATTCAACTGAAGTTAAGCTTTTAGCATACGCGGACGACATAGCTGTTTTCTGCACTGATGAGACCAGTATCACTAGCGCGGTAAGCGTAGCAACAAAATTATGCAGAATGACGGAAAGAAGCATTAACAATCTGGCACGGGGAATGGGGCCCCACGCGAGTACGTTTTGAAAACATGAAATGGTCACGCTCGCCAACGAAGTATCTCGGTGTGCCCCTACAACACTATAAAGACACCTCGGAATATTGGAAACAGGAAGCAGAGCAGCTCAAAGAAAAAACCGCGAAGTTAGGTGGGCGGGACCTATTCATCTTCGCGAGGTCAACTGTTTGTAACCTGTTTCTCGTAGCGAAAATTTGGTATGTTCTGCAAGTCATGTGTGCTTCGAGAAAGAGCATACAAAAACTACATAGGGTGTTCGCCGTATTTATATGGAGGTCGACATGGAAGTGCACAAGGCGCACGAACCTTTTTCGTACAGCAAAATTTTGCGGACTGGGTTTAGCTCACTTGTTCTTGAAACAAGTGGTTTCCAGGTTTCTGTTCGTGCGAGACCAAGGCGATACTTTTTTAAGGACTCTGATTCAAACTCGATTGTGTGATCATGGGCCATATTTTGCTGTGTCTTCAACTCGAGTTAAGGGATCAAGTGTGAGCGGATTTCTTCGAGAGGTTATTTAGTCTTTTCAATTAATCTAAGCACGATTTTCAGTAAAATACCTGGGTGACGTAACCCGAAGGCAATTGTACAAGGATGTTGTTGATGTATGCATGCCACAGCATACATCAACAACAATATATCGCTTGATGCATCCAAAAGGTAAAGGTAAAGATGTATTGAATAGAGTAAAGCGGATGCCAGTTCGACCTTCTACCCCGCCGGGGTGGCGCAGTGGTTACGACGCTCGACTACTGTTCCCAAGGACGCGGGATCGAATCCCGGCCTCGGCGGCAGCTTTTCGGTGGAGGCGAAAAGCAAGGCGTCCGTGTGCTGTGCGATGTCAGTGCACGTTAAAGAACCCCAGGTGGTCGAGATTTCCGGAGTCCTCCACTACGGCGTCTCTCATAGCCTGAGTTGCTTTGGGACGTTAAACCCCACAAACCAACCAACCAACCAACCAGTTCGACCTTCTGTAAAAAGCTTCTTTTTTCAAGTACACACTGCAACTCTGCCAGTGAAACCGTGGCTCGAGCAGAAAGGTATTTTTGTTCCGTGGACAGTAAACTGTTTGCATTGTAGAAGACCAGAGACAATTGATCATATTTTTTTTTAGTGTTCTGATGCTGTTTTTTTTGTGGGACATACTACAACGCACCTTAAAAAAAAGGACTTACTGATAACACCATATGGCATCCGCTTTTTCCCTACATCAAACGATGGAGGGGTGCCGCATGATATGATAATGGTAGTATGCATGCACGGCATATGGCGCACTCGGATGGCGGTACATCACGCAAATCTAAACACCAGGCCCGCCAGAGAGTACTTTATAGAAAGTGTACTGTATGTACATTTGTGAAGTATGTAAATCGAGCACCGACCCACTAGAACAGTTACCCGTGTTAGATTACCTTGTTAACTTTAAACGTTTTTAAACACGTGCTAGACAAAGGTTGGCAAACGCTCTTAATTGCGATTGTGTGTATATGTAAACATGTATCGTAATGGCCACACTTCAGGCAATAAAGAAAAAAAATCCGGCGCTGTCTAGTGGCTAGGATACCCGGCTTTCACCCAGGAGGCCCGGGTTCGATTCCCGGCCTCAGAAGGACACAGGTATCATGGTGTAATGGTTAGCACTCTGGAATTTTAATCCTGCGATCGGAGTTGGAATCTCGGTGAAACCTGCTATTCTTTTTATTCTTGCCAAATTGCTTAGGAGCCACCTGCGCATCAGTTTGTTTTAAATCCCAGTGTTCCGGCGTGGTCTAGTGGCTGGGATACCTGGCTTTCACCCAGTAGGCCCGGGTTCGATTCCCGGCGTCGGAATGTGCGGTCTCATGGTGTAACGGTTAGCACTCTGGACTCTGAATCCAGCAATCCGAGTTCAAATCTCGGTGAGACCTGCTCTTCTGTTTTTTTTTTTGTTCTTTCCATCTGATTTTAGAGCCCCCTGTGCATGCGTTTAAGCTTCCCCGCTGTGTTCCGGCGTGGTCTAGTGGCTAGGATACCTGGCTTTCACCCAGGAGGCCCGGGTTCGATTCCCGGCATCGGAATGTGCGGTCTCATGGTGTAACGGTTAGCACTCTGGACTCTGAATCCAGCAATCCGAGTTCAAATCTCGGTGAGACCTGCTCTTCTGTTTTTTGTTTTTTTTGTTCTTTCCATCTGATTTTAGAGCCCCCTGTGCATGCGTTTAAGCTTCCCCGCTGTGTTCCGGCGTGGTCTAGTGGCTAGGATACCTAGCTTTCACCCAGGAGGCCCGGGTTCGATTCACGGCGTCGGAATGTGCGGTCTCATGGTGTAACGGTTAGCACTCTGGAATTTTAATCCTGCGATCGGAGTTCGAATCTCGGTGAGACCCGCTATTCTTTTTCTTCTTGACAAATTGCTTAGGAGCCACCTGCGCATCCGTTTGTCTTAAATCCCCGTGTTCCGGCGTGGTCTAGTGGCGGGGATTCTGCTTCCGGCCACGCCAGTGAACGGACGCAGGATGCAGGGCTCCTCAGGAGCGGCTTCAGCGGCCATGTCAGGCCGCGGTAACAGGACTACTGAACAGGAAACTACTTACCAGGTTGTTTTGCCTGCACTGCCAACAGGTCGGTTTGTTTCGAATACCGTTTTTTTGCACGCCGATATCAGGGCCCGCCCGTACCGGGTGGAAGATTTCCGGGATGCGTTCGCACAGCACTCGCTAATCCCCGATGTTATCGCTATGGGGGCGTATCGGATGAGCCACGTCTGGGCCGTAACTCTCAAGGATAGTGAAGCGGTGACTAAGATTGTTAGTGTAGGTGAGCTTACTGTGAAGAACGGCCGCTGCTTGGTGATTGATCCGACGAACCAGGACGTGCGACTCAAACTTCATTGGCTGCTGCACAACGTGCCGGACGAGGATGTTCGTACTGCCTTTGCGCCGTACGGAAAGGTGTCGGAAGTTACCCGGGAGCGCTGGCATGTTAAAGGTATGTTTGAAAAGGGCTCTACTACTAGGTTCGTCACGCTGAAGCTGAAAGCTGGCATGAAGCTGGATGACCTGCCGCATCAGTTGAACGTTAGCGGTGAGCTGGCGCTCGTCATAGTGCCAGGCAGACCCCCGTTGTGCCTACGCTGCCGGAGTACGGGCCACATCCGCAAAGAGTGCCGGGTTCCTCGCTGCGGAACCTGTCGACGGTTCGGGCATGAAGACAGCCAGTGTGCACGTACCTACGCTAGCATTGCCGGACCTGGGACCAGCGAAGACTCTTCCGAGGTAATTATGGACGAGGCGGATGCAGAGAAGGCTGCTGACATTAGAGGTCAGTCAACAAAACAGGATGCACCTTCCATGACGGTTTTAACAAAGAATAAGGTGACGGTCTCAAGAGAAAAGAATGAAACTCGGCATGTCTTGAACGTTCCATCCCAGGACCATGAAAACGCGTCAAAGGAAGCGTCTGAAGACGTAATGAAGTTTTCTGACGCTGAGGAGGATCTCAGTACTGAGCCTCCCTGTACTGATGCCATGGAAGTTGGGCCGGAGGCAGCAGCCCTAATTGCCGCAAAACGTCCGCACGAGGAAAGCGTCGAGGAGACTCAGCTGCCAGGCATCCGCGGGCATCCGAAGAGCAACTTTGAGACCGAAGCCGAACTTCTCGGCTGACACGCGGCAGGCGGGGAAACCGCCTCCGTAGTTCTGTGGTGTCCTGAACGTTTTGTGGGTCGGCTGCCTACCTACCAGCGTCAGGAACATTCTGCAACCAAGCGGGGCATGTGTGAGCAAAAATGACAGACGGTGCTTGGATTTCGTTTGTATGCAGCCCGACGTTCTGCTGGGAGGACAATACATGCACACATAAGCCGGGTACCGGTGTCTCTCGCTAATACATGACTCTCAAGACCCGCTATTCTTTTCTTGCCGAATTGCTTAGGAGCCACCTGCGCATCCATTTGTCTTAAATGCATGTGCTCCGGCGTGGTCTGGTGGCTAGGATACCTGGCTTTCACCCAGGAGGCCTGGGTTCGATTCCCGGCGTCGGAAAGACACGGGTCTCATGGTGCAATGATTAGCACTCCGCACTTTGAATCCTGCGATCCGAGTTTGAATCTCCGTGAGACCTGCTATTCTTTTTCTTCTTGCCGAATTGCTTAGGAGCCACCTGTGCATCCGTTTGTCTTAAAAAATCCCCGTGTTCCGGCGTGGTCTAGTGGCTAGGATACCTGGCTTTCACCCAGGAGGCCAAGGTTCGATTCCCGGCGTCGGAAAGACACGGGTCTCATGGTGCAATGATTAGCACTCTGCACTTTGAATCCTGCGATCCGAGTTTGAATCTCGGTGAGACCTGCTATTCTTTTTCTTCTTGCCGAATTGCTTAGGAGCCACCTGCGCATCCGTTTGTCTTAAATCTCCGTGTTCCGGCGTGGTCTACATTCTACTTCCGGCCACCGCCGTGTACGGACGCAGAATCATGTGCTCCGACGGAGCGGCGATTGCGGCTTTTACCGGCCGCAGAAACAGGATCTCAGATAGCGAAGACCGCGATTATCAGCTTATTCTGCCTCAGCTGCCAACCGGACGCATCGTTCAGAACACCGTGTTTTTGCACGGCGACGTGCGAGCAAGGCCCTACAGGGTTGAAGATTTGCGAGATGCGCTCTTGCCTACAGGCTTACTGCCGGATGTGGTGGCCCTGGGAGCCTACCAGGTTAACCACGTTTGGGCAGTCACCCTTAATGGGGCCGAGGCTACAAAACGGCTGCCTGGCGTGAAGGAGCTAATGGTGAAGAGGCGACGCTGTGTCATCATCGACCCGCAGGAACAGTAGGTGAAGCTAAAGCTTCACTGGCTATTGCATGGAGTGGCGGACGAGGACGTCCTGTCCGCACTTGCGGCCTTTAGGACTGTAATGGATGTCAGACGAGAGCGCTGTCGAGTGCAGGGTGTGAGTGACAAGGGCTCCACAACGAGGTTAGTGCTTTTGAAGCTGATGAACGGCATGAAAATAGAAGACCTGCCGCACCAGTTACGGGTCGGTGGTGAACTGGCACTATAGTGGTCGCACCTGGTCACCCGATGCAGTGCCTGCGATGCCATGGCTCGGGCCACGTGAGAAGAGAGTGCAAGGTGCTGCGTTGCTCGAGCTGCAGGCGATTTGGGCATGAGGACTCGCAGTGCGTCCGTACCTACGCCGCGGCAACGCGAACGGCGGCGAGTGATGACACCGAGCACCTCATGGACGAGGTTGAGGCGGAGGACGCTGCGGAGGGGACTGGTGAGATAGCGACTGCTTCGGGAGCAGAAATGCCTCTCCTTAGCGAAGGAGCCCAGGATAAAAGCACGGACAGGGCAAGTGAAATGGTGGAAAACCCATCTACGGCAGAGTCGGACATCAACGAAGATGGATCCAGTCAAGTGCAGCAGCCAGCAGCAGTGAAGGGTCAGGAGCTCCCAGGCAATGGCAATGTAAGTTCAGTGGGTTCCGGAACTGCAACTAAACGCCCCCACGACGCAGCCGGCGATCTCGACGACATGCTGTATGCAAGCAGTGTTGACGAGCCGCCTGTGAAAGCGGTGCAGGGACGGCGGTCGTCCTTCAAGCCGCGACCTAACATCGCAGCGGAACGAAAACCTGTCGACAAGCCACCCCCGCCGAAAAGCGAGACCGGCCAGCCGGGCGGCTCCGGAGGCGTCTAGCTATTTGCTAGACGTTAAAGGTAAGCACCATGCTCCTGGGCCTACCTCATAATTAGAGCAACAATGGCACCTGAACCGTCTCTAAGTGTAGCCACGTTGAATGTCAGAGGACTAGCGAGCAAACGAAAACAAAGTCAATTGTATCGGCTGATAACAGATTATGACATTGACGTACTAGCTGTTCAGGAGACAAAAGTCGAGGGAGAAGAGGAGACTGGGAGCATGGTGCTGCGTTTTACCTCAAGGTACTACGCTGTGTTTAGCCCCGATGTTGGGTTGTCGGCAGGATGCGTACTCTTTGTCAAAAAGTTACCGGGTCTTTTTGTGCAGAGCATCACATCAGGGTCCTCTGGAAGATTCGTTATTTGTGATTTTAGTTATTGCCAAAGGGAATATCGGGTCATTTTCATATACGCACCAAATGCAGTGGATGAGAGATATAATTTTTTCGCTATGGTTCAGCAATATGTGGACCCTGAAAAATGCCTCATTATTTTGGGGGACTATAACTGTGTGCTGAATTCTACAGACAAAACCAGCGGCACGGCTTTCCGAGATAAGAGCACAGATTTATTAGCCGATATTGTTACCGCAGCCGAATTAGTCGACGTGGCCGAAGTCCTAGAGAGTGGACAGGCAGTGAAGTACACTCATTTCCCGGGGACAAGCCACGCACGCCTAGACCGGGTTTATGTAGCACTCGACTTTATCCCAAAATGCCGCACTTACACCGTGCTACCGCTGTGTTTTACTGACCACTGTCTGGTTAAGTGCGTAATAGGAACAAAGGAACAAGTTAGGAAGTTTGCTTGGAATATGGGGAAAATGAACGTTAAGCTTCTCGACGACGAATATTTTGTAGCAAGAGTGACAGAAGAAACCAACAGAATAAATATGAACGATTACTGCAAGATGGGACAACAGTGGGAACTATGCAAAGAGCAAATCAAAATCACAGCGATTGATAGGGCCAGTTCGATTCGATTTCACGAAAAAAATTAAAGAAAACGTACTGCAGAAAACACTAAAGATGTTAATAACAGAGGAATGCAAAAAGCCAGGTGTTTTCAAAGATGACGTGAGGATTATAAAACAGCAATTACAGCTGATCGAAGAAGAGCGTTATCGGGGCGCGCTGGTGCGAGCTAGAACAAATGCACTAAAAGCGGGCGAAGTACCTACGAAGCGGGCTTAAGGTTTGGAAAAAACGAACGGCCAACGAAACCACGTATGCGAGATAGAGCGGAAGGGCGTTGTGGTGTCAGATAACGAAGGCATTGGGCGGGAGTTCTTTGAGCATTATCAGGCGTTATTCGCGTTTCATGAAGCTGACTTAGACGGTTTCAAAAAGATGTTTCTGGGTCAGATGCCGCGACTGGCCGACGAGGTAAAAGAAGTTTTGGAGCGGCAAATAACCGAAAGAGAAGTGTGCCGAGCAATTGAAAACTTGAACGACGGAAAGTCGCCTGGGCCCGATGGCTTGAGTGCCGCGTTCTACAAGTTTTTCAAAGACAAGTTGTCTGCAGTGCTTACAGCTGTATTCAATCAGGCATACCAACTGAAAGAATTACCAACGTCATATAGTACATCACATACTGTTCTCGTACCAAAAACTGACGATACAGAAAGACTTCGCCTTGTAACGAGTTACAGGCCCATCTCTTTAACCAATGTTGACTATAAAATATTAATGAAAGTCTTAGCAACTAGGCTCCAGAGAGTGATTAAGGACATAGTAGGGTGCCACCAGACATGTGGAATCAAGGGAAGGTCTATAGTAAGCAACATACACAAGATGCGGTGCGTGCTTGAGTGCTGTGATGTCATGCAATCTGGCGTCGCGGTTTTGCAGCTCGACCTAGAGAAGGCCTTTGACTGTGTATCACGTGTTATCCTGTTCGCCATTCTTGACCATATTAATGTCGGTTCGATTATCAGAGAGGGTGTGGCCATGGCGTACAGGAGTTGCTCAACGCGGCTTATTGTAAACAAGTCACTGGGGGCCCCCATTGCCGTGCAGCGTGCGGTACGCCAAGGCTGCCACCTCAGCCCACTTTTATTTTGTCTGTACATCGAATCACTATGCTTGACAATTATTAAAAATGATTCTGTTCACGGTTCGACTCCAAGCTGCCGAAGTGAAGCTCTTAGCATATGCCGATGACGTCGCAGTGTGTTGTATTGATAAAGAAATTATTATAGCAGTGGTCGAAGAGGTAAAATGTTTTCGGGACATCACAGGGAGTTTGATCAATTGGGAAAAATGCCTGGGATTTTGGCATGGAGAATGGGCGTCAACCCCAGACACTTTTGCACGCGTAACGTGGGTGAAGACCCCAGTGAAGTACCTGGGTTTCCCTCTGCAATTCCACGAAAGCAATGATGACCTCTGGAGAAGCCAGACGCATGAAATACGTGAGAAAGCAGACAGATGGAAGGGGGTTCCTCTCTCATTTTTTGCCAAGGCAACTGTGTGTAATCTTTTTTTTTATAAGCAAATTATGGTATCTAATGCAGGTTTTGCATTGCTCGCGGCTAAATGTGCAAAAGCTGCACAGAGTGTTTGCCACCTTTATTTGGGCATCGCAGTGGGAAAGGTGCAGCCGAACAAATTTGTTCAGAAAGGTGGAGGACGGCGGTCTTGGTCTGGCGCACCTCTTTGTGCGACAGCTTATTAACAGGTTTCTGTTTTTCCGGGACACAAAAGACTCTTTCTTACGAACGGTGTGCCAAATGAGATTAAGACGGGAGTTGCCAAACTTTGTGATCGGCACGAATGAAATACCAGGGCCAATTAAGGGCTTTTTCAAGGAGGTGGTGATGAGTGTATGTTTCTTGACAGTACGATTTTCTAACGATTATTTGTTTGCGGTGAAAAGGAAAACACTGTACAAAGATGTGTGCGACAGCATACTTCCTGTATCGATGTACAGAGCCATGCACAGTGGAGGGCCGGGCCAGAATGTGTTAAAACGGGTGAAGAAAATGCAGGTGACACCAGGCATGAAGTCCTTTTTTTTTAACTTCATACTGAAACACTTCCATTCAAAACATTCCTTGAACAACGAGGTTTTTTTTCTTGCCATGGGGAACTAACTTGTCTAATCTGCAAGCTACCCAAAACTATAGATCATGTTTTTCTTCACTGCTGGGAATGAGTGTATTTCTGGGATGTTCTGCAGAGAACAGTGAAAAAAGATTTCCCTCTAGATCCACAGTGGATCAGATATTTGGCGGTAGATAACGCAGATGGTTTTCCTTTCGATCTCGTAATGTTGGCTGGCCTCCACTCTGTATGGCGCTCCCGCATGGCCGGCTTCTATTGTGATCCTGATGCGAGGCCTGCACGGTTGTATTTTCGGGAGAGCATTTCCCGCTTCGTTGAGGTGCAGAAGACACTTCAGTGTGTGCCGCAGTGGCTGCCAAGGCTTCCAGCCTTGGCAGGGCTAAAGGAATTTTAAGTGAAAATGTCAGTACAAAACTGACAGCGTTTCCTTTTTGTTACAATTCTTGCTTGTGTTTGTATATAGTGTATCGTGATGTAATGAGGTGGTTGTCGGAGCCCGGCAATAAAGAAAAAAAAAAGTTCCGGCGTGGTCTAGTGGCTAGGATACCTGGCTTTCACCCAGGAGGCCCGGGTTCGATTCCCGGCGTCGGAAAGACACGGGCCTCATGGTGTAATGATTAGCACTCCGCACTTTGAATCCAGCGATCCGAGTTTGAATCTCCGTGAGACCCGCTATTCTTTTTCTTCTTGCCGAATTGCTTAGGAGCCACCTGCGCATCCGTTTGTCTTAAATCCCTGTGTTCAGGCGTGGTCTAGTGGCGGATTCCACTTCCGGCTTTCGAGCGATGCGGACGCGGAATGGCTGGCTCCCACGGAGCGGCCTTGGCGGCCCAGGAGGGCCGCGGTAACAGGTGTTTTGCTTCTTGTGCGAAGGATTATCAAGTTATTCTGCCAAAATCTGCATACTGGTCGCATTGTCGAGAATACTGTTTTCAAGCATGGTGGCCCAAGGGCTCGTCCATACATAACGTGTCGAAGACTACCGGGACACTGGCCAATCTCGATGCGCTCCCCCACGTTTTAGCGTTGGAAGCGTGCCAGATGAACCACGTATGGATGGTGACGCTGACAAGTGCCGACGCTGCTCAGAAGTTGCTTTCTGCTGCTGAGTGAAGGTAAAAAGCCGCCGTTGTTTGCTCATTGATCCAAATAACCGGTAAGTTCGCTTAAAGCTACACTGGCTGTTGTTCGGAGTTAGAGTTCGGGTGGCCCTGGCTCCCTACGGGAAGGTGACGGATGTGACCCGGGAAATGTGGCGGGCCATGGGAGTCACGGAAAAAAGATCTACGACCCGCACAGTGGCACTGAAATTGCACGCGGGTATCAAACTTGACGACATCCCCCACCAGCTGAAGATATCCGGCGAGTTGACCCTTGTGCCTGGACGGGCTTCGCTTTGTCTGCGTTGCAAGAGCACCGGACATACGTCGCGACTGCCAGGTGCCTCGGTGCAGTCGTTGTCGCCGTTTCGGCCACGACGACGCCCAGTGCCCAAAGACGTACGCCAGCGTCGCGGGACCGGTCGATGCGACCGATTTATCAGATCATCTTATGGATGAGAAAGACTCGGAGGAAGCAGTAATGGCGACCCTCAATGAGGCGACCAAAAAGAAGGCTCTTCGGATATTGAAAGAGACAAGTCTTTGATGCAGGCAAGCCTGAAGCTGGGCTTCGACAAGAAAACGAATGTGCCAGTTGCGAAAATGTAGAGACCAGCAGTGCGAACAACACAATTCTCAGCGGACCCAACGTGAGTCACAGCGAGGTAGAGCCAATGTCTGGGACTGATACATGCAGTGCCAACTCCACTGGAAAGCGAGCTCACGACGCGGGAGACAATACGATGGGACCTGGTGCCGTTGCGACTGGTGAACCGCCAGCCAAGACGACTTCGGAGCGGCACCCTCTCTTCCGGCCTCGCCCGAATATTTCAGCGGAGCGGAAGGCGGCGGAGTCGCCGCCTTTGCCGACGTGAAGGCTCCGTCGTGACACGGCACTTAGGAGCACAGCGCAGCAGGGAGGTAAACGTTATGCCTTCGACCTTTACTCCGCTTTGAAAAAAAAAAAAAAATCGTTATGGATAAGTCAATTCCTGTCGCAACTATAAACGTGCGCGGGCTTGCCTCAAGGAAGAAACAGAATCAATTGTATCGGCTGGTAAGCGACTTTGATTTGGACATTTTAGCAGTGCAGGAGACAAAAGTCGAGGACGACGAGGAAACCGGAGGTATGGCGCGCCAATTCCTGGTGCGATACAGCGCTATTGTGAGCCATGCTGTAGGTACCTCTTCCGGCTGTGTGCTGTATGTGCGACAGAGCCTAGGAGCTAAAATTGAAGCTGTGATAACATGCTCGTTAGGGCGGTCTTGATCGTCTTCTTTGTGGCGTGTCATTTGTTTGTACGCGCCGACTGTTGTCGAAGACAGGCGGCAGTTTTTTTTAGCAGCTGAAACAATATATTCAGCGTAACAGATTTCTTACTGTTACTGGTGATTTCAACTGTGTTTTGTCACCCCATGATAAAACTAGCACCCGACCGTAGAAAGATGCGAGAACCATCCTTCTAAGCGAGATAACAAAGGACTGCAATTTTGAGGACGTTGCTGAGTGCCTAAGCGGCGGGAGAACTGCGCAGTACACCCATTTTCAGGGATCCAGTCACGCCCGTCTAGAGCATACTTGCGCCTTGATGTAATACCTCATTGCAAGGAGTACCAAGTGAAAGCTGTCCCGTTCAGTGATCATTGCTTAGTATTTTTTTTTTGTTAGGAAGCGTAAAAGAAAGGAAAACGAACTTTAATTGGCAGTTGTGGAAATTAAACGCAAAAATACTGAATGATGAGCAGTTCATGACTGTTGTAAGCAGTGAATTTGAGGAAATTAATGCTGTAAATAATATGTGACACCGTGAAAAATGGGAGAACTTCAGGCAGGCAGTCAAAATTAAAGCATTAGAACGATCGAATGCTATACGCAGAGAGAAACGAGCAGAAGGAAACCTGATGCGCAGGAACCTGTAAAAATTGATTAGGGAAGAGTGCGAAATGCCCGGCAGATTCATGGACGATATTCTAGAACTGAAGCAGAAACTTGAACAGCTCGATGTCGAACGATATCGCGGAGCTCTGGTTCGAGCAAGGGCTGATAGGCCGATAATGGGAGAAGCACCTTCAAGAAGAGCGCCGAGCTCAGAAAAATGGCAAGCACGGCGCAATCAGACAATAGAAATAGAGCATAATGGAAATGTCAGTGACGGGGCTGAAGATATTGAGCGTGTTTTCTACGAGCACTACAGTGCTTTATTTGCCAATTGCTCAGCTGATACTGTTCGTTTCAAGAAGGAGTTTTTGTCATTGATGCCAATGTTAGGGAACGATACCAAAGAAATATTGAAGGCACCTATTTCTGTTCAAGAAGTGCTAAATGCTATTGATAGTATGCATCCGGGGAGATCCCCTGGACCTGATGGTCTAACTTCTGCCTTTTACAAATGTTTTAAAGGGGTTGTCTCGCCAGTGCTGCCTGACGTATACATACTGTATACGTCTAACATGACATGAATGTGCTACCTCCATCTTTCTCGTCTTCCCACACAGTTTTTATACCAAAATCAGAAGATCCCGTCATATTACGCAGAGTAACATTTTACCGGCCGATTTGCCTTACGAACTGTGACTAAAGATAATGATGAAAGTATTGGCTACGAGGTTGCAGACAGTCACTAATGAGTTAGTGGGGCCGCATCAAACGTGTGGCATTGAAGGCCGAACAATTTCCACAAACATACACATAGCGCACAGTATACTTGAATATTGGGACGTAATGGGTGCGCGAGTGGCAATGCTCCAAATTGACTTGGAGAAAGCCTTTAACAGGGTGCCTCATGACGTTCTTTTGTGCATTGTACCCGCATGTATAAATATGGGTAGTATTATTACATACGGGGTAGCCATGGCGTCACTGCCTTGTCGTGGCGGAGGGGCTTGCGAAACTCGATGAAGTCGTGAGCTCTGCTGTGTAGGGCCTCGCAAGATAGACAGGTCACGGCAGAGAGTTCTGACAAAATGTGATTCACTGGAGAAGGTAATGGCAACCCACTCCAGTATTTCCTGCCAAAAAAACCCTATGGCCAGTCACAATAGCATTAATGATATGACGCCGGAAGATGAACACCCCAGGTTGGAAGGCGTCCCACATGTTACTGGGGATGAACAAAGGGCGATTCCTAGTAGCTCCAGGACGAATGAAGCGGCTGGGCTAAAGCCAAAAGGACGCTCAGTTGTGGATGTGTCGGGAAGCGACCGGAAAGTTCGATGTTGCAAGGAGATATATCACGTAGCAACATGGAATGTAAGATCTATGATGCAAGGCAAACTGAATGTCGTCAAGCGAGAAATGGACAGATTGAACATTGATATCTTGGGTATCAGCGAGCTCAAGTGGACCGGAATGGGAGAATTTAACTCCGGCGACCATTATGTATTTTACAGTGGGCACGAATTCAAGAGAAGGAATGGGGTCGCTCTCATAGTAAACAGAAGAATGGGCAAAGCAGTGCTAGGGTACAACCCCAAAAACGACCGAATAATTTCACTTCGGATCCCAGGTCACCCTTTCAACATAACAGTTATCCAAGTCTCCTACCACTGCTGCTGAAGAAGCTGACGTTGAGAGATTTTATGCGGAACTGCAATGCCTTTTAGACCGTACTCCATCAGACGTCGTTTTTCTCATAGGAGACTGGAATGCTAAGGTCGGGAGTGAATAAATATCCGGAATTACAGGCAAGTTCGGTCTTGGTGAGCCAAATGAAGCTGGGCAGAGGCTAGTAGAGTTCTGTCAAGAAAACAACCTGACCATAGCGAATACTCATTTTCAACAGCCCAAGAGGCGCCTGTATACACATGGACTTCACCGGACGGTCTGTACAGGAATCAGATCGATTATATTCTTTGCCGGCAGAGATGGAGAAGCGCTATACAAGCAGTAAAAACAAGGCCTGGGGCCGATTGTGGCACCGATCATCAGCTTCTTGTTGCCAAAATTAAGCTTCGATTGAGGAAAACGCAGAAAACTAGAAGGCCTTTCAGGTATGATCTGGATCAAATTCCATCAGATTATGCTGTGGAAGTGAGGAATCGATTTCAAGAATAAGATCTAGAAGACAGAGAGCCTGAAGAGATGTGGACTGAACTTCGTGATATAATACAAGAAGTTGCTACTAAGGTAGTTCCAAAGCAAAAGAAATGCAAGAAAACAAACTGGTTATCTGAAGAGGCTTTGTAAATAGCTGAAGAAAAGAGGATGGCAAAAGTTATGGGGGAAAGAGAAAGATACAAGATTCTCCATGCGGATTTCCAGAAAATAGCAAGGAGAGATAAGAATGCCTTCCTGAACATAAGAGTGCCAAGCAGTTGAGGACAACAGCCAATAAAGGAACACAAGAGCTCTGTATAAGACAATCAAAGATATCAAAGGAAGCTTCTGTGCTAAGCTGGGCGTGATAAAGGACAAACGAGGCAAGGACCTCACTGAAGCCTCAGAGATAAAGAAGAGGTGGCAGGAATACACAGAAGAACTGTACAAGAAGGACCCGGATGTGCAAACCCAACATAAGACGGTTGTGATTACTGATGTCGAGCCGGGCATCCTGAAGAGTGAATTTGAATGGGCCTTAGCCAGCCGTGCTAAGAACAAAGCTAGCGGAATTGATGGTATTCCAGCTGAGTTGCTTCAAAACCTCAACCACGACGCTGTTAACATTCTGCATACATTATGTCAGAAGATTTGGACAACCCTGCAGTGGCCACAGAATTGGAGGAGGTTGGTTTACATCCCCATTCCAAAGAAAGGCAGTGCCAAAGATTGTTCCAACTACCGCACGATAGCGCTTATTTCGCATGCTAGCAAGGTGATGTTGAAAATCCTCCAAGGTAGGCTGCAGCAGTATGTGGATCGGGAGCTTCCAGACGTGCAAGCTGGGTTTCGCAAGGGCAGGGGAACTAGAGACCAAATTGCCAACCTTCGCTGGATCATGTAAAAAGCAAGAGAGTTCCAGAAACCCATCTACTTCTGCTTTATTGATTATGCGAAAGCGTTTGACTGCGTAGATCACAGTAGATTGCGGCAAGCTCTCCAAGAGATGGGAGTTCCAATTCACCTCATCTGTCTCCTCAGGAACCTGTATAAAGGGCAAGAGGCCACAGTCAGAACTGGGCATGGTCTTACTGATTGGTTTCCGATTTAGAAAGGAGTGAGGCAAGGCTGCATACTGTCGCCCTGCCTATTGAACCTATATGCAGAGTGCATCATGAGGAAGGCCGGTCTGAACGAGTCTTCAGCTGGAGTGAAGATTGCTGCAAAACGTATCAACAACCTTAGGTATGCGGATGATACCACTTTAATGGCAGAAAGTGAAGTGGAACTCAAGAGACTTCTGATGCGCGTACAAGAAGAGAGTGAGAAGTTTGGGCTTAAACTGAACATTAAAACGACAAAGATCATGGCGTCTTGCCCTATCAAGTCCTGGGGCATCAATGGACAAGAAGTGGAACTGTGACAGGTTTTCTCTTCTTGGGCTCCAAGATTACCTCGGAAGGAGACTGCAGCCATGAAATCAGGAGACGCCTGCTTCTGGGAAAGAGAGCAATGGTTAGCCTTGACCGCCTAGTAAAGAGCAGACACATTAGTCTGCAACCAAGATCCGTATAACTCGTGCTATGGTCTTACAAGTTGTAATGTATGGATGCGAGAGTTGGACTGTGAAAAAGGCTGACCGCCGAAGAATTGACGCGTTTGAATTGTGGTGCTGGCGAAGGCTCTTGAGAGTTCCTTGGGCCAGAAGATCAAATCAGTCGATATTGTCGACCATAAACGCTCACTGCTCATTGGAGGGTCAAATTCTAAAGTTAAAACTCAGACACTTTGGTCATCTGATGAGAAGAGAGGAGTCGCTGGAGAAAGATTTGATGTTGGGAAAGGTTGAGGGTCGCCGGAGAAGGGGTAGGCAGCGAACGCGATGGTTAGATGGCATCCTCGAGGCGCTGCAGATGAAGTTATGTTATGTTAGGAAGATAGTGAGAGACCGGAAAGCGTGGCGTGACATGGTCTATAGGGTCACGAAGAGTCGGACACGATTGAACGACTGAACTGAACTGAGCCATGGCGTACCGGGACTGTTCAACGCGGCTAATTGTCAACAAGATTGTGGGAGCGCCCATTAAGGTCCAATGCTCGGTACGCCAGGGCTGCCCTCTCTCGCCACTGCTCTTTTGTTTGTACATAGAGTCCTTTTGTATGTGTGTGATAAAGAGTGATTGTGTACAAGGTTTCAAAGTGCATGAAGCGAAATTTCGTTTGTTGGCGTATGCAGATGATATTGCTGTGTTCTGTGCCGATACTGACATTGTCACGCAGGCAGTCCAGTGTGTAAAAAATAACGTTTGCTCTGCAAGTGGTAGTGCAGTAGACTGGAGCAAGTGCCTTGGATTCTGGCATGGTGAATGGCCGGCGACGCCAGCATATTTTGCAAACATGAACTTCGTTACAACACCGGTCAAAAACTTAGGTGTACCCCTTCAGTGTTATCGAGACAGGGATTCATATTGGAAGAGTGAAGTAGATAATCTACGAGAGAGAGTAAACAAGTGGAATGGGTGGAACTGATCCATGTTTGCGAAGGCCACAATAAGTAACTTGTTTTTAGTTAGCAAAATTTGGTACGTTCTCCAGGTCTTGCACCGCTCAAGAGTAAATATCCAGAAAATTCACCATGTGTTCACCGAATTCATCTGGGCATCAACTTGGGAAAGATCAAGCCGTACTAATTTATTTCTACGATTGCGGAAAGGAAGACTTGGTTTGACGCACTTGTTTTTGAGACAAGTTGTAATTCGTTTTCTTTTCTTCGAGAATGTGAAGCATCCGTTCTTACACACTGTCTGTCAACTTCGTCTAGGGAAGCAGCTGCCTAGTATAATGGTGTATGTCGGCAGTTTGCCTGGTGGCGTTCACGGTTTTCTACGCTATTTTGTGATTTCGTGCAGGTTCTTGTCAAGACGTTTCTCACTGGAATATTTGGCCAGGGTAAGCCGGAAAAAGCTTTACAAAGATCTTTGCGACGTTGTTTTTCCCGTGCCATTATCTCAATCACTGTACAGCGCAGGCCATGGTGACAATGTTTTAAAGCGCGTAAATGCAACGTTAATCCCAGCTGGTGTCACGACTTTCTTTTTTAAGCTCCACACGGGAACGCTCACTGTCATACCGTAGATGGCTGAAAGGGTTTTTTTTTTTTTTTTGTTCCCTGGGGCGCGCGCTGCATAATATGCAGAAAGGAAGAAACAGTTGAGCATGTGTTCTTGATTGGTTGAGATGCTGTGTTCCTCTAGGATGTTCTTCAACGTACAATAAAAAAAGATTGAATCCAGGAGGCCTGGGGTCGAATCCCGGCGTCGGAAAGACGCAGGTCTCGTGGTTTAATGGTTAGCACTCTGGAATTTGAATCCAGTGATCCGAGTTCAAATCTCGGGGAGACCTGCTCTCCTTTTTCTTGTAAATTTGCTTGGAAGCCACCTGTGCATCTATTTATGCTACATCCTCGTATTCCGGCGTGGTCTAGTGGGAATTCCACTAGCGGCTTCTCAACAGGACGGCCGCGGAATGCAGGGCTCCTCAGGAGCGGTTTCAGCGGCCCAGCTGGTCCGTGGTGTCAGGTGAACGGAAACACCCGTATAGGATTGCCAGCTTGTTTTGCCACGCCTACCTTCAGGTACGATGGCTGTGAATACAGTGCTTCGGTGATGTGAAAGCCAGGCCTCATCGTGTAATGCGGCGAGTTGGGGCCAACCCTGTCATCTTGTCTTCGTCCACGTCTTTTTCTGCGCTGCTTTTCCTTATCGCGTCGAACATTTTCGAGGCGAACTTGCCCGTCTCCAGCTAATGCCGGAAGTGTTGGATCTCGGGGACTACCAAATGAATCATGTCTGAGCAATAACGTTCAAGGACGAGGAGGGCAAGAAGAAAATGCTGGTTACCAAAGCGATCAGAATCGAGGAGCATCGATGTGTCGGTATCGACCCGCGCAACCAGGACGTTCGCTTTAAATTGTGCTGGCTACTACATTCCCCTCTAAATGACGACGTTAGAACAGCTCTGGGCCCCTTTGGAAAAGTAACCGAAATTGCAAAAGAGAAATGGATGGTTCAAGGGTGCATTGACAAGGATTCTCACAACCGGCCAGTATCGCTGCGGCTGAAGACAGTTGAAGACATCCCGCACCAAATACGGGTAGTGGAAGACAACGTTCTAAAGTATGTGCCGAGCAGGCCTCCGCTCTGCCTACGGTACTGTGATACCGGTCATACACTATGTGGGTGCAAAGTGCCGCGCTGTGGTAATTGTCATCGCTTCGGTCACGATGACTCCTCATGTGTGAAGACGTATGCGAACATTACCGGTTCAGGGCGCAGCGTTTTGCATCTGAGCACCTTATAGACCAGATCGATGCGGAGAGGAGTGTGGGAGGGGGCAGAGATGTTTCCTTATTCGGGTACACAGGCTCAGATGTTTAATTCACCCTGGAGGTTTGGGTTCGAGTCCCAGCACCGGAAAGATATAGGCCGGGTGGTGTAACGGTCAGCAATCTGGTATCTGAATCCAGTGAGCCGGGCTCAAATCTCGGTGGAGCTGGTCTCCTCCTGCTCCCTTGTTTATCCTTGCTAATTTGCTTATTAAGCTTCCTTGCCGTTTTTGGCCGTGGTCTAGTAACTAGGATGCCTGTCTTTCATTCAGGAAGCCCGGGTTCGATTCCCGGCTTCGGAAAGGTAGAGATGTCATCGTGTAACAGTTAGCGCTCTGAATCTCGCGATCCGAGTTCAAATCTCAATGAGACCTGCTCTCTTTTTTTTTTCTTGTAAAGACCTTGTTGGCATCACGCTGCATGTACCTTTTTATTGCAAGTACCTTATCGTGGAGTCCCAGGGCAAGGCATTTAAAACTAGTTAGACCGGCCGTCAAAACGTTCTTTTTGAAGTTGCACTCTAATACTATTCCCGTCAAAACCTGCCTTCACAAAAAAGGAATCTTTCTCACTTGGTGTACAAACTGCCAGCTATGCAAGAAGCCAGAGACCATTGAACACATATTCTTGGACTTCTAGGACGCAGTACTGCATTGGGACGTCCTACTGAGAACAATAAAAAAAGAATTGTCACTAAACCTTTATGGCATCAGATATTTACCAGTGGAGGATGACGGGGTACCCTATGACTTAATAATGATTCTAGGTCTCCACAGCTTGTGGAAAAACGCGGATGCAAGTAAGGCATGAAGATATTAGCATTCGCAGTGTACGCGAAAATTTTGTAGAAAGGGCTATTTATCTACGGGAGTGTCTCCGGGGTGGTGGTGGTGAAAACGTTTATTGTATATTTGGAGGTTTGTTTGACGTGGAGCCTTAAGGGCCTCGGCCTTACAATACTGGGTGGAGATCCTAGTCAAGGACTCCATTGGCGGTTGCCACCGCCCGCGCACGCTGCGTTAAGGCTCTTTGGGCCTGTAGATCGCAGCAGCCGAGCAGCATCGCTTCCCAGTCCTCCCGGGAAGGGTTAGCGATGGGGGAAAGGGATGGGTTTCGTTGGCAGGCCCATACCATGTGGCGCTCCCTGACACCCCCCAGTGGACAAGACTTCTGGATGATTTAGTAAAATTGGAGAACTTTTAACTATACACGCGTAAGCGCAAGTGCAGCGGAAGTATTCTATTAAGTGCGACCATTTGTTTTCATGTATACTTCGGAAATAAAGAAAAGTGCGACCATTTGTTTTCATGTACACTTCGGAAATAAAGAAAAAAATCTAGCGATACGAGAATCTCTACGGCACCTGCCCTTTTTAGCCGCCTATAGTGCTTTATCGCTGCTTATGCGTCTGCTTGCAATTGTAGCCCGTGTTCCGGTGTAGAATAGTGTATTCTGCTTCCAATCACGCACATGAACGGACACGGTATGTATGGCTTCGCAGGAACGTCCTCGGACGTAATGTCTGGCCCCGGAAGTAAGGTTTTCGCATCTGACGAGAATACCAAGTGATCCTGCCAAGTCTGCCAGCCGGCGAGTCGTTTTGAATTATATTTTTCTGCACACTGGCGTAAGGGCTCACCCATGCAGAGTGCAAGACTTTCCTGAAACGTTTGCCGTACTGTCGCTGCTCCCAGACGGTATTGCTCCGGGGCCTTTCAAATGAGCCACGTATGGGCGGAAATTACAAGGGTGCGGAAGGTGTGAAGATTCTGAGAGCAAGCGAACTTAATTAAAGATCACCGGGGTCTTCGACTCGGCTAACCAACACATGCGTATGAAAGTGCACTGGCTTCATGGCGTGACTGATGAAGAAGTGCGGCTATCTTTTACTTCGTCCGGGACAGCGGGTGATGTCAAGAGAGAGCGGCAGTACGTTCATGGTGTCGCCAGTAAGGGCTCGACAACAGGGTTGGGATGCCTCAAGCTCAAGTCAAGGATGAAGCTTGACGACCTGCCCCACCAAGGTGCAGATTTAAGGTACAGCTCCAAGCGAGTTGGCACTTGTGGTAGTACGGGAGAGGCCATCACCCTGCCTCCAGTGCCATTTTACTGTTCACATCCGACGCATTGTGAAGCACCGTCTTGAGGTGCTTGCCGAAGGTATGGACATGAGGAGAACCAGTGCAATAACATGTATGCCAGCGTCACAGGTCCCTTGGGCAAAGAGGATACCTTCGATCTGCTCATGGACGAGGTTGAATCAGAAGATGCGACAAAAAATGTAACTGATGCGGAGGAAACACAGGCTGAGATGTTTCCTGCTTCGGATACGAGCCGAAGACAAACCGTGAAATGAATTCTTCAGCCCAGACCAATCAGATGGCGGTCGTTGCCGAGAATACGGCCTCGACAGCAGAAAAGAATAGGCAATTTGCTGAAAATTCAGCACCCAGCACAAAGACACGCGTCCCCCGCTCGAGCAGCTGTGGAGACGGTGCCGCTAAGGCTCAAATAGTAAACTGGCTCGTCTGACCAAGTGAATCTTAGTCACTTATGTCGCCACCAGCCATCCCCAGTTGCATGATCGGCCACTCAGCTGACAAGTGTATGGTGTAATGGACTGGGCCGGCACGTGCAGTAAATTGGATATTAGTACCTTCCTCCACTGTCTTGGAGTTTTTGCGCATTTGACTATGGCAAGAAAAATACAATTAAGCCCATACTGAGAAGTGCTTTGAACATTGCCGCAGTTGAGGCTAAGGCTTTACTGTTTTTTTTTTTTATTGCAAATATTTTGCTTTAAAAATTATTTAAATGATAGACTACTTGCCGGTCACTCATGATCCGGATGCGTTTTTAAAATCTTAAATAAGGTGAACGATTATCACCAATTTGGTCACGCTTTTAATCGTGCTTAATTCATTGTTTGAGAAAATTCCGCTAATCAGGCTACGGTTCTACTGCCGAAGACTTTGATGCAGTCATTACGCTGACAAGCGTGCAACTACGTTTTAAAGGTCTTACTCAGCTGAGTGATGCATCATCAAGACGTATCAGCAATTAAGGAGTAAAATCCTTTCACAGCTGTGAAATCAAAGACAGAAACTCACATTTGGGGTATAACGCCATTTTTGTATCTACGTAATCCTGGAAACTCGATGGCCGGGAGTATCGGCGTGCGGTGCCATCGACTGCTGCTACGGTGAGAGTGAGCGGCTCATTTACCATGCAATTTAGCGGGTCTAGTCAGGATGATATATTGGCAAAGAAGTGTATACCACTCGCAGCAGAATCTGGACTGCACAAGAAGCTTGTCCATATGGAGAAGCACCGACCTGATTTAGCGCCCAGACGTTGTGGGAGGTATGTCCGAGATCACAGCGCACACGTTTATCCTGACGTTTTAAAAAGTACCCGCTTTGAAATAATGTCCATAGATTTTGTGCTCTCCATCGCGTGCACCCATTCAGTACCTCCCCCCCCCCCCCCCTTCCGCTCCCAGAGAGTTCAAATTAATTTTGCCTCCAAAAAAAAAAAACATTTCAGTTTTACACATTGTGAGACGGATGTTCTCGGATTTTGTTGGCGAACGGTGATGTCATGTACACTGTGAAATTAGATACCCACTTTGAAATTTTTTTTCACGTGCATTCCTACGGGCCGCATACGCACCTGTTACTCTCTTCCTTCACCCGGCGACAGCAGAGCTAACAGAGCTTGCTTGCGTCACAGATTTGCGTTAGTCTATATTTGCGAAGGGTGCTCACTTCGCGCAAACTCGGGCTAGAACATCTACAGAGCCTTACGTGAGGCATGCTATATACACGTGTGGCCCACTCCGGATTATGATTGGATTTTATATGCTGTGGAGTAAGCAACCATCTGCGACATACAGCTTCGACACATGCACATGAAGATGACCGTGCCGATTTTGAGGGCTCCATTCCTTTCGGCGCCCAGCAATGGCTTCCGTTTTTACAATTTCGGCATCAAAAACGCCGATTTTTGATAACTGTTTCTAACTGGTCGTATTTCGAGCGTGGCGTTTTACCCTGAAATCTCCCCCTTCTACTTCCGTCTCCCTGCCACTGTATAATTTGCATGTACGACATTTTCATACATTTCTTCTTTAAAGGTGGCCTTAATAAGAGGGGACAGTACATATAGATAAGTGGTATGGTAGTGGCGTCATATAAGACGGCATTCGAGTTGTCACATGCAGTTCTTCGACACACCCGTACCTGAGCCTCCAAAGTTTCGTGCTGACGTGTCTCGACCTTGTAGCCTTCTTTGGAAGAGACGGGAAGCCGAATGTAGTGCTTCACATTCTGCCCCAGCGGGTTGTAGACGACCACCAGAAACTGAAAGAATAAACACAGCAAGCACCTCCAGGCGTGGTCTCTCTTGTTGTAATCAACTTTTGCTATCGTCTTTCGTACACACGGGTCTCGGTGATTTGTAGATATACAGCTGTCAGCAAGCGCGTGGCATAGACGGATATTTGCACCGGTGAGCGCTAACCGCTGGGGCTGAATTCATGCCGCACGGTATGTCTGGGGCCGGTGAAGACCCCTGGTGCCCTTTAGCCGCCTTATAAGCATATCAGATTTATCGGCCAGCACTGAGCGGCGCCTAAACTCATCGAGGCCACGCGTGCGAGCATTCGTGTAAAGTCTCGCGCAAAAGTAAGCAAGCGAAGCGGTACACACTGAACAAAGCAACATCTTGCCATGGCGGCTGGCGGCTAAGACAATATTTGCGCGTCAGTGCAGTAACGTAGACCTGCGAGTCATATAGACGCTATATGACATTGCTTTCGGTAGCTATACTCAAATTCAACTGCACCCCTCCGGGGTGGCGCAGTGGTTAGGGCGCTCAACTATTGTGCCCAAGGATGCGGGATCGAATCCCGGCCTCGGCGGCCGCTTTTCGGTGGAGGCGAAAGGCTTGGCGCCGGTGTTCTGTGCGATGTCAGTGCACGTTAAAGAACCACAGGTGGTCGAAATTTCCAGAGTCCTCCACTACGGCGTCTCTCATAGCCTGAGTCACTTTGTAACGTTAAACCCCACAAACCAAACCAAAGCAATCAAATTCAACTGCATTTGGCGCGCAGTGTGTTGTTTAAGCTCACTACCCGAGAATAATCGCAGCTTTAAAGTCGTGCAATACGCGAAGTGGATCCTGAGAAAGCCGGCATCGATGTTATGTTTGCTGTAATAGTTATAATCTTATTTATTCAGGAAGAGAGATATAGAGATAGAGAGACAGAGAGAGAGAGAGAGAGAGGGGGGGGGCATCTACGGCGTTTGTTGATGCCGGCATAGGTGAAATTCGTGCTCTGGCTACATTTTCTGGATGGCGCCGCAATGCAAAGCGCCTCGTGTGTCTAACGAGCGAGCGACGCAGTGGTGGGAGGAATCGAATCCCTTCTAGCGCCATGCGTACTGGGCGCCGACGGGTCACCTCTTCCCCATATCATATGCAGGCCATGACGTACTGGCTTATCAAGTGTGCGTATTCTAGAGGCCAGTTTGTGCTTGACTCAATCCCAATTCCGCCACCTGCTCCCAGAACTGTGGCAGCAATCCGCACAAGATCCCCCGCCTCATGGTGTCCCCCACCACTGACAGTGGTGCACAAAAGGTTGCCGATACATTCATGGTTGAGAACCACTGCTATAGAGCGTATAAATAAATAGTCTCAGTGATCCGAACTCACTTAATTCGAATATGGAGTGTAAACTAACTCTCTGGTCCTACGAGCGTCAAGCGTAATAAAAAAGCTGCCCTTGATTAGAACTCAATATATAATTCGACATAATATTCTATTGCTTTCAAGTTCTTGATCACTCACTGTTCACTGGGAGTGAGCCAATAGATGTGAATTGTAGACAGTTTGTCTTCACTTTTTCACTGGCAGCAGCTCTACTGGAAAGTGCAGCCTCTAACATGTCGTGGTAGCATTTGTCTATGCAGCCACTGAACAAATTCTCTTGCATCTGGAATTTCGGGGGCTACGATTTCATAGCGTTGTAAGTGCATCGAGGATCGGAATATACCTGACTCTCGTTCTCGGTGATGTAGCAGACTGTCTCGTTCGTCCGGTGGCAGAATTGTAATTTTTCCTCGTAGCTGTCCGGGTTGTGCCACAGCAGGTTGACGATCCCGTCACTGATCACCTTCTGCGAGAGCCAGACGCAACTTCTGCACTGAGCGCCTCTTACCTGAGCGGAGCATCTCAATCCATCATAGTCGTCGCTCGTATATTCGATATGTATCCTGTCTGCCAGCCTGGTAGAGCTCAAGCAATGGGAGTCACGGCTTGCACCAATGAACCAGCGGCTCAATTAGCAAGACGTGTATCACGTAAAATGTTCTCTGCGCTCACGATGGGAAAAACGGCTACAGTGCCGACCAATCCTACGCCATTTTTGCGAGCGGGATGATTGACTGTTTGGGCGGCTTAATCTGCTGGCACAATCTGTAGCTCCCATTACTGGAGTGTCAGTGAATTGTGCAGAGTGGGTAGGTTCTCCTCGTAGAAATGGTCTCCTAAACTTTTGAAATTATCGAGGCCCACATGCAGTGCTAATCAAACCCCTCCTTTGTAAGCGCTTATACGCGATTGCCGTTTCCATCGCATTTTCAACTTTCAGCGACATTTCGCACTAGCTTCTCATGTGCTACAGCGATACCGATGAGGCACTACACGAAGCAAATGCAGTAAAAACTCGTTGATAGTAAATTCACTGGGACCGGCAATAATCTTTACTATATCAGGGTCCTCACTTTATCAGTTGTTAGTGATGACATGGCCTTGAAGATGGTGTGTGGTAATTAAATGTCTACTTACTGAACACGTCTTGCTGCTCAATGTAAAAGCACTCTAGAGTCTAAAGTACCTTCCATCTCTCTCTTATCATCTCGTCGTGCATTTTCTTTCTTTTTTTTAAGTAATAAGATTTCTTATTTACATCTTGTGGAAGTATCTCTTAAGCGTGAATGCAACGTGTTTACGAATACAACCAAGTTTGATTTCATGTGAAAACCAAAGACTTTAGTGAACGCAGCGTAATCTTCCACTGTCTCTGTCTGGTAAAAGGCAATAAAGGAGAAATGCGCGCGGCTCTCAATCGTGCTTCACAGTGCTGCCAATGGTCGGCCGTTCCTTACCTTCCTTATTTCTCGCTGCACTTTTACTCTTTCTTACTTTCTGGAGGAATCGCGCCGCCTTCTTTCATTTTTTTTTTTTTTGCGCGGACCAACGGGACACAAGGAACAGGGTAGACATGATAAGGCACTTTTATAATCTTGTCCCCCTGTTCCTTGCTTAAAACCAACTTTAAGAAATGCTCCAACTAGCCTGCAATATGTATGTATACCAAAGCAACACAGCAAGACACACAATGAAGAGCGAAGACACACCAGCGCTGAGCTTTCAACTGACATTTACTTAGTTAAAAATGTACTTATATTCTTGATTCCTGAACAGCATTTAAAAAATTTCTAACAGCCTTGATTCCTTCCATGTTTGTAGACAGATTTATATTTTATTTTTATTTTCCTCCACGCGCTGTATGCTGTCCCTCACGGCTTCAAGCCCATGCAAAGTTGGCTTCTTTTGAGTGCTGCAAGCCTGGTGGTAAAGGCATTGTAAAAATATATATCTTTTTTTTTTTTCAATTTTTCAGTGTGATTCGCTCTTCTAGGTAGCGCGTGTGCGGCGATGTCATTTCGTGGGAAGTCCTCTCCACGCCAGGCGCACTTCACTATAACCGATTTTTACCAAAAATACATTTACTATTAATGGGGAAAAATGTACGGTTATCTACAGATGCTAAACTGGGACTTGAGTTTCACTTTACTATATCCGAGTTTACTACAGTGGTGTTCTACTGTATCACCAATCTATGAGCTTCAAACACTATTTGACCGTCGTAGTTTTTACTCTATGTTTTTTCGCAATGATAAGCTGAATTAGAATTCGAGTCCGTCAACAATTTTTTCTTCTATTCTTGCTGCTAATGAGTATATGGCCACCTTGAACGTGAGCCATTTACTTTACGGGGAGAGGAGTGACGCTCATTGGCTCTTCTGTGTTCTTGGTTTCTACGAATTCTGAAGAAAAAGCCTTTTTTTTTTTTAATGCTGCAGCAGCTTTCTATCCTACATGTGAGCTTCCTCGTGGGCATGGCAGTAAAAAGAACTCCTGTAAAATGAAGACAGGAAAAGGGGAGTTAACGCACTATTCTCACCTCGCACTGAAAGATGCTGTCCCCTACGATCTTGGAATAACCTCTGGCTGCCTTTTCCGAGCATGTCCCCCTGCGCACAATGCAGCGTTTGTCGAATCAATAGCAGCTCAAAATGCCCGTACTATGCACCGAAAACGTAACTGCTCACGTGATTGCATCATGGTGCTGCAACGTGGCGACGGCCCTCTCTGTTCAGAAATAGTTGGGCGGCGTAAAAAGAAAAGACAGGTGAGGAAGAACGTTAACTCGATGCATTATTTAATGAGACACATTTTTAACCACAATCAGAAACACTGCCGTACTGGCCGTAATACTGCGGTGCATGCTTCGGCTGATCAAATTCGTTCCTTCTCTCCTATTTATTTATTTATTTATTTATTTATTTATTTATTTATTTATTTATTTATTTATTTATTTATTTATTTATTTATTTATTTATTTATTTATTTATTTATTTATTTATTTATTTATTTATTTATTTATTTCCATTTTCCGCAGCCCTCAGCTACGGAGTCTCTCATAGCCTGAGTCGCTTTGGGACGTTAAACCACATAACCAAACCATTTTCGGTGCGTACTCCATAGCACAAACACCCAAGAATATCGTCTTAAATTCTGGTACTAATTCTACACCAACTGTCTGCGTCTATACGAATAACTAAAAGAAAGGATTCAAAATCGCCCATTTGTCCTGCAGTTTCTCGCAGTGTTCTTCTGACCCCATTTTGTTTTTCTAATAACCTGGCGTCACAGTTACGTTCAGACTTTGGGTGTAATCAAGCAGAAAACGCTATTATGTGCCGAACTTACTGAATTTGTGTATGGACGCTCGAAGTCCAGCTGTGACAGCAACCTGCTTGCAAGCCTATTGAAAGAAATATATTATCACAGATTATGCGCAATCGTAACATTAAAGAATGGATTTCCTGTGCAGGTGCGGCCAGAATAATGTGGATGCAATTCAACGTTCACACATTTATCACGCACTACTTCAATGAGGTGTGAGAGTAGTATGATTGCCGCCGTTTTCCGCATTATTTTGGCCGTGGCTCTATAGTGCACCCCGGCAATGAAAATTAGATGAAAGATTGCAAAGATTCAGAAAGGTGCATTTGCTGTTTACAAGCGATCTCCTGCTGCTTCCTAAATGTTTAAAAAGAATGCAGGGAAAATGAGGCGCTTCGTATATTTAAGCAGCCATGAAAATGGTATAATGGACTGGTTAGTAGCTTGATTTATGATTCCTTTATGACTGACGAACTAACTGACAAACCGACCGGCCTGAACAGGTCTGGCCTGACCTGATTGACTGCGCATTTGCGTATTAACTGCGCATAAAGTATACTCAAAACAAGCGCAGAGTCGCAGAGTGATTTTGAATACTGAACTATTTCCGCTGCGTAAAGAAAGCGCAGCGAGCAAGCAAGCACCTTGTTGCAAAAAGCAACATCCATTCTTTCATTCACTGCCACAGGCTTCAAGAGTTAAAGCGGAGTGGCCTTGACACTGCATGTCTCATATCTAGAAACGCAACCTAAAAGTAGGAATTTCGGCTACATGCCGCGCTCCTCTCCCAACCAGTTTCCTCAGCCTAATGGCACGTCCACACTGATCTTCTGAGTGGCCAGTTACGCAGGCGTTCCAACACAGCTCGTTTAAAAAATTATTTTCCTTTGACGCGAAATATGATTCCATGACCTAAAATCAGCGGCAAACGTCAGTCCTGAAACCAGCAAATGCGAGAGGCGCGGTGCACGCTAACATATTCTGAGGCTCACTGTTTACATTCGAAAACACAAATGGAGGGCAGCGTCTATCCGCAGAGCTTACAGCATCGGCCGTCTTGATGGTGGCTGCTATGCATCTGCCGGTGCTCTATAATACCTAAAGGTAGTACGTGCGCTGACGGCTTAGCAATTTAGCCTTACCGCGTAGGACAGGCGGCGGTCCTTGTCTTCATGGGTTACACGCAGTGACTATATTCGAATGATTTCTCACACAGTGTACTGACTGCATGGTGTCTGTGAAAAATTCTAACCTTTAAGAATGTGCAGCTTAACAGTTATCACTGAAAGTGACAGGCTTACAGTCTTTCCTTCGCCCCCTTAAAATTATATTCATACAAACTACGCACTTTATTAGGAAGAAAGCTCGTGTCAGCATCCTAAACGAGAAAATTGAAAAATTGGGGAGGTTTAACTTTTCTAAATTTAGATGACAGAGCCAGAGCTCGGTTCGATTTGGTTACAGTTCTTAAGTTTCCATGTCAAAAGTCAAGGGTCAAATATTGTTGGGGTGATTAGACAACGCAATGCTAGCGCCTTCTTAACTTTAAACCAAACTGAAAGTTACTGGCTTCAAGGTCAAATTGCCCCTATTGATGACCTTGACGAAGCCTGGTGTAATAGAGCTTTCGTTATAAAACCATTTCAACGCTCACTGCAGACCTGCATTACCTCCACCACACGTCCTGCTTACCACCTCGCAGCTGAACACATTCATCACCCCAGCCTGGCTGTTTCTATGCGATTATCGCTTCCAACTCCTCTTGTACAAACTGCGCCTGCTCTTATGCCAACGTGGGACGTCTCCTTTTCGCCTGCCCAGCAGCCATCCGTTCTCCATATTACCCCAGCCCATCTCTTGCCCAGCGCGGGCGTGGCTACTCTCGGCGGCTCACGTCGATCAGCTGGTGCAAAGCTTCTTAGCGGAAATGCATTTATAAGGTCTCTATTTGATCTTGAATAAAGTTTATCCTTATTTAGACACCATAAGGACTTGTAATTGACGTGAAAACTATGTTTCAAGCGTTGCGTCTCATCAAATACCAAGGTCGCGTCCTTCAGCATATATTTAAACGAGCCTTTCAAGCCCCGATTTTGGGTTCTGCGTCTGTTCCTGATAAGCATCGACTACAAAGCTATTCACCAAAAGGATCGCATGCAGAGAGCTTTGAAACCTTCGGCTCGGTATCAGCGTAGTGAACGAATCGCCACGCATGAACGAGCGTTGTTAAGGCCACGCGGCGCCACATGCGATTCATTGTAAAAACATTTTGTTGAAAAATACAGACATTTTCTGGCAGCTGTCCTGCCAGAAATTCTTTGTTCTGTTATGTTTTCTGTTTTTAATTTTTTCTGTCATCTTACAGTTTTTTTCTGTTTACAATGATAGAAAATGTTTGTGAATTGGCAAATCGTTTCTGTTATACGGCGTTTTTAATTTATTTTTTTATTTTTCAGTTGCAGTGAAACGTATGCTCCAAATATATCTTTTTTTTTTGCTCGTTTTTCATTTCACGTTTTCTGTCTGTAACAACAACAAAATTGTGTTAAGCGCCAATTTCTTTAATGAACACCATTTATAAGGAGAAATCCTTGCCAACTCCATCTCACAAATATCTCATGGCGTTGGCAATACGCAATGGCACCCATAAAGTTGGCCGCGCAACAGTCGTTGCCGAGCCACCGAAAAGAGGCAAATGAAAAATGCCTAACAGATACCACTGTAGCAGGGAGCCAACTAACAACGTACCTTAATGTGGCGCTACTATTTATATTCTTTCGAATCGAAATTGTTACGCACCCGTTCGTCGGACAGCGCCTTCGGGGTTGTCATAACATTTTGCTTTCCATCCAGAAATTACCTACTATTCAAGTAAAAATGAGTTTGCGGTAGAAAATAGAACAGGCGAAAAAAATATATCGAATTGTTTGCCTTCCAATTGAGGTTTCGGCTGGAAAACAGAAAATTGCTGTTTTTTTTTTTTGTTTTTTTTTTTCGTGAACGTATTTCGGTAAATGAAGTAGAACAGATATTCTCTGTACGGGGACAAAAATTTTCTTTAAATACCTGTAATTTCACACATATTTTTTACAGTGTTGTTTTGCGTCAGAGTGATAGAGATACGCTGGAGCTTACCTGAAGAAATCCGTTGGCACGCCTGGCATATCGTTTGAGGCACGGCCGGCTGGAGTAGAAACCCGTCCAGTAAAACTGGGGTCGGTCGGCGTAAGGCAGGAAGTCACGCGTGTATGCAGGCCAGGTCTTATTGACTGCGTGCAGAGCCTTCAGGTAGCACGAAGGGCTGGAGTAGAACGCTTGCAATTTCAAGCCTGAGCTCGATGCCTGCGATTGATTGATTGATTGATTGATTGATTGATTGATTGATTGATTGATTGATTGATTGATTGATTGATTGATTGATTGATTGATTGATTGATTGATTGATTGATTGATTGATTGATTGATTGATTGATTGATTGATTGATTGAACCGGTTGTCGTGGAGAAAGAATAAAACTGGAACTCTTTACTCTGACCATGGCAAACGCTGAGAGAGCGGATATGTTCGCTGCTTGTTTTCTTCCCGGGAGCATAGCTTCCGGAAACATGGTCCTGTGAACGCGTAGCTTAACGCTTGCTTAATATCGAATGTTAAAGTCTCCACGAGGAAGTTATCTGTCATTTGCCAGCCGGCATTTTATGGTTTCTCTGAAACTATAATATGCCGGCTGCAAAATGACAGATAAGATAACCAAATGATCAAGCAGGTTTTCGGAAAGGGTACTACCATCATACAGATCATAAAAAAAATGGTCGGAATATAACCACTCCTTATACATAGCATTGATTGATTACGAAAAAGCGTTTTACTCATTCGAAACATCCGCAGCCATGCAGGCATTGCGAAATCAGGGCGTAGAAGAACCGTGTGTGAAAGTATATTGGATATATATATATATATAAAGTGGCTGTACAGCAACCATAGTTCTGCATAAAAAGGTAATAAAATTTTTATAAAGAAAGGTACTAGGCAGGGATGCACGATCTCTTCATTCACGGCTAGCTTAGAGAAGTACTCAAAGACTTGGAATAGGAGCAGTTAGGGATAAGGGTTCATGGATAATACCGCAGTAATCTTACCTGTCCTCACCTATAGGGTTGAAACGTAGAGGCTAACGAAAAGGGTCCTGCTTAAGTTGAGGACAACGCAGAAAGCTATGGAGTAGAAAATGGTAGGTGTATCGTTACGTGCTATAAAAGCGTGCACAGTGGGTCAGAGAAATAACTTGAGTTACTGACATTCAAGTGGAAATCAAAAAGACGAAACTGGCATAGGCAGGACATGCATACGAAGAGAGGATAACCGATGGTCGAAAAAAAGTAACAAATTGGATTCCAAGGGAAGGAAAACGTAGCAGGGGGCGGCAGAAAGTCGGGTGGGCGGAGAAGGAAGTTCGAACGAGTGATACAGCTAGCACAAGAACGGGCTAACTGGAGGAATACGGAAGAGGTCTTTGCCCAGCAGTGGGTATAGTCAGGTTGATGATGATGATGATGATTTTATGGAGTACAAAAGTAACGAATCCCCCTGGTTACTGAGCATATTCTGCCGTTCCCGAGAATATGACCCGCCGTGGTTTGCTCTAGCCGCGCTTCGCTTGCGGCTACAGGGATAGCTGGCGGCCGTGCACGTCAGCCGCAGAAACTATTTAAAGTTGAGACTTGCTTGAAAATACTTATAGTCGGGGGCAACCATAATGAAACGTGAAAATTCAGACGCCGATCATAAAATAAAGAATAACAAAAAAGACGCTTCTGTTTCTGTGTGGAAGTCTTGTTTACATTACTACGATACGAGGACTCGAGCGATTTAAATACGCTATGATACGAAGAGTCAAACGATTTAAATACAAGAATACACGCGGGTTCGATTTCGTGTGCTGCGATTAAGAATATCGTTAGTGCCAACGTTTGCATGATTAATGATTATTTCAGGTGAAGACGAGGAAATAACTTCTTTTCAATTAGTCACACATGTGCCGTGCCCCAGTCGACGTCGTAGCCGTATACAGTATGCGGCGGTAGCATTGGAGCCCCCTTTTTTTGTGTTTCTAGCATCGTTACTATGCTTCTTTAGGCGCCCATCAATATTAGTGGTTCCGACGATGTAGACGCAGTCGGGGCATAGGGCTCTGTAAGCGACCCTATTGTATACTTTTCTCGGAAAAGAACATCCTTTACGTTTACCAGCCCGCCCCGCAATTTTCCTGTCGGAACAGGGGTGATATGGACATTGAATGTGCTCAGGATGCGCGTCAAGGTCTCGCTTATGCTGTGAATGGAGCCACGGCACGTTTCATGGACGATAAGAAAGTTGAAAGGAATCAATTTTATAGAGTTTTCGTCGTGTGATGGTGGCTTATTTTTCGTACCCGTCATGTGCTTTGCAAAACTGCTCACGGCTCGTTCATATGGAATGACACCGCTTTTCGCGCTGAACCTTCCACAGTGAGTAGTGTTGCGCAGGTTACAAGTTCACTGCGTTCGGCTGATTCCAAATCACCAGATATATATGATGCCGAGGTCGTGGTTTCGTTTGACGTCAAATAGTTTTTCACATGCGTTCCTGTTTACTTGACTGTACAGGTTTGCTCTCCTGCGGTCGAGGCTAACAAACTTTCCCTTGAAAGGAAACCCCTAGACGTTCTGGATCACCGAAGGCTCCTACAGTTCTAGCTGAACAACACTTATTTTGTATTTCAAAAATCTTCAACGACCATTTCAGGACACGCTAAGATGGAGGTTTGTGCACGTTGGGAAGCCCGGAGAGAACCCCTGCTGAACCGTTTGAACTCGACACCGTGAAGAAAATTGGCTTTTGGGCTGTATGAAGGAAAAAAAAAAAAAGTGGGAGTCCGAAAGAAGTTTTTGTAGATCGCACTCTTCTTTCGTGATAGGATCCTTGTCGGATAGGGAGTTGGTGCTGTCATATTGCAGCAGGCTCTTCGCAATATCCGTCCGGTTCAGAAGGATTCTGGTGTTTTGCTGCCTTTGTCCGCTGAACAATACTTGCTGTTGCGAAGGCTTTTTATATAACAGCATGTCGTTGTTCAGCGATCAGAGGAGACAAGGACCTTCCCGGGCGATACACGAAGAGGCGTTGATAGCATGAGTCTATATCGCTCATGTTCAGGTTAGAAAACTTCGAGATGCGCTGGTGAACGTAAAATACATTCTTCCCAAAGAACAAAACGCTGCCACCGATTACAAAATCCGGTGTTCTGGCTGTGACTATACGCCCACGCTGTCCAGACTGTAGACATTGAGAAGCGCCAGAAAGGAACATAGTAACGGAGCTAGAAACACAAAAAGTAGACTAATGATATCCCTGGCCACTCCGTATGAAAAGGCAACGACATCGACTTGGGAGAGCTTAGAATCATATAATCATACTAACCGCTAGTCACGTCCTCAAACGCGACACTGGCAATCGAACCCCTGTACACGCACGTTCCCTGCACCTTTTTAAAACTCGTTTAGCCGCGTATGATTTCTTGATACTTTGTGTGTGTGTGTGTGTGTGTGTGTGTGTGTGTGTGTGTGTGTGTGTGTGTGTGTGTGTGTGTGTGTGTGTGTGTGTGTGTGTGTGTGTGTGTGTGTGTGTGTGTGTGTGTGTGTGTGTGTGTGTGTGTGTGTGTGTGTGTGTGTGTGTGTGTGTGTGTGTGTGTGTGTGTGTGTGTGTGTGTGTGTGTGTGTGTGTGTGTGTGTGTGTGTGTGTGTGTGTGTGTGTGTGTGTGTGTGTGTGTGTGTGTGTGTGTGTGTGTGTGTGTGTGTGTGTGTGTGTGTGTGTGTGTGTGTGTGTGTGTGTGTGTGTGTGTGTGTGTGTGTGTGTGTGTGTGTGTGTGTGTGTGTGTGTGTGTGTGTGTGTGTGTGTGTGTGTGTGTGTGTGTGTGTGTGTGTGTGTGTGTGTGTGTGTGTGTGTGTGTGTGTGTGTGCGTGCGTGCGTGCGTGCGTGCGTGCGTGCGTGCGTGCGTGCGTGCGTGCGTGCGTGCGTGCGTGCGTGCGTGCGTGCGTGCGTGCGTGTGTGTGTGTGTGTGTGTGTGTGTGTGTGTGTGTGTGTGTGTGTGTGTGTGTGTGTGTGTGTGTGTGTGTGTGTGTGTGTGTGTGTTGTCAGCGTTGCATTTTCACGTTTTAGCAGAAACTATTTTCATCAAGTTTCCCCGAACACAATGAACAAATTAAATTCTGAGCAAAGCTGATCATAGATCACCTCTCTGTTGACAGAAGAGATGAGACGGTCGATATTGTCGAACCACGTTTCCGCTTTGGTATATGCCAGGTCCCCGCCCATGGTCACCATCACATTTTTTGTGTCGTAATACTTGGCCTGCGTAGAGGAACAAGATCTCCGAAAAATGCATCGTTGAAGATAGCTTGAAAGCCCGCACTGCTACCGACTATCATCAATTTCAACAGGTTCGAACCAAAAGCGGAAATTTTGAGGTTCATGGGGAAATCGAATTCCACTGACCCCCCTGCAGTGCTAGGGAACAGCCGCGCTTCTTATACAATTTCTATTTACAGTAGAAGTGCGAGCCTTTATCGTAGAAGATAGACTGCCCTCACAAGAGTGGCTCGGTAATATGTGGTCGTACAACGAATGATCAGCGTGAAGGTCACCCATCGCTCGAGAACGACGAGCCGCTTCTCGAATGCCATGCAGCGCTTGTGTGACTCGTCGTTCCGTTCCTTGTGTTCTCGTCCTTTAATTGTGAGCTGTTCGTTTCTGTCATGCCGAGAAGCTTAAATTGCATGAACGGCGATGAAATACATTCGTCTCTTCGCAGGGAATGATTGCTTCCTCCCGTGTCGCCCGTTCTTCCGTCCTTGCTAAAAAGGATTGAAGGTAAATAGTGCACAGAAATAATGTATTGATTTCGCTTTCCTAACATTGCATGGATAAAATCATACAAAAGCGAAAAATGAGCCTCGTTTCCTTTCAACGCTGTCGAGTAGCTTCGTGTGAGTCAGTTCGCTCATGCTTACACAACAACGACAATATTGCGTGATCAAGACAATTGGACAAAAACTGCAGCGGCTCCAGAATACCGGTACGATGAACATTAAAAGAATATTTTTGGAATGTTTCCATAGTACCTGCCGCTTTCTAAATTCCACATTTCTACAAATCATAATGGCAGATACATTGAGAAATGAATTTAGCATATAATAAACACATTTCAGCATTTATATGTACAGCTGTCGGAGAATTACAGTAAATAGCAATCCGTGAAAGGTTCACACAATGGGCAGCGGGTATGCGTTTCGCGCACGCGTTGCTTCGAGTAAAACTCACGTATTCCCTGACGATGTCGATGAACTGCCTAGCCCGTGTCCTTGCATTGTAAGCCTGCAATGATTGAGATGAATGCGTTAGAATTAAATTCTAGATGAATCCACGGGTAAGTAATGCAATGCTCTTTCACTTATTAAAACTAAAGTTTACGAAAATATCAACGGTCCCCGTTTGTTTTTATTCTGAGATTAGGCCGCCACTCAGTTTTGGCTAATCGCTTCGCAAAAACATAGAGCATATACATCCGAGTATATAGGGCGATTTTCTTAATCGATATTGGTTTATATAAAAAGAGGCCGACGATTAGATAGATGCAGTCATTGACGGTCGTCTGCTGTGAGCCGCGTCTCAGTTAGCCAAATAAGACAGTGGTCGCAATTATTGGGAAAATTAATACAGATAGGTTAATGCCTTTTTAATCGTTTTCTATATGACCCGTAATGCTGCCTAAGCTTTGTAGCTTGTCGGCATCCCGTAAAATTTGTGCAATTGGCGGAAATTTAACAAACCTCAAGATATTTTCACGTGGTAGTGACAGTACCGTAGGCGTCAAACGAAAAGGCTAGCGGTGCACTAAAAGAGACTATTGACAGTTACTGCGCCTTTCCCTTCCTGTGAACCAATTTATTATTGGGGCTGACTTGCGCCCGCAAACGAACAAAGCAACACGGTGGCGTCGAAAGCAGCAGTCGTGTTCGTCGGTCGTCTAATTATGAATTCCCGTTGCAGGCGCAGAAACATCTAGATAAACCACCCAAGAGATACTGGGAAAGTCCGCAATAATACGGAAACAATTGTGTCTGCCTGCGATCATTCCACCGCGCTACAAGGAAAGTGATAAAGGCGAGTTTCGCGATACCGAGCATGAAGAAAGAAAAAAGCACAAAATTAGCCTTTTTAACCTATGGCCACAGTGATAAGGCCGCGGGCTGATGGTTGTGAAAACAACAAATAAATATTTCAAAGGTTTGCGGCCACATTCATTTATCATTTTTTTTGCTAGATTTTTCCGAAACATAACGGTGAAAGAGCGTCGCAAGCGCCAGTAAATGACCAAGAAGAACGTCCTGCAAGTTTAAAGGCATACGCTCAAGAGTAGACCGACATGTGCTAAGGTTTCCCTAGACGGTCAACATCCTCATCAGCGCAACACCGGTGTTGCTTTTCAACTGAATACTCTGGTGGATGCTGCTCCCAGTCGAAATTATTTGTTATTGCTTTTTAGCTTACTGATGCAACATGTTCAAAATGATTTTCAGCATTTATTTTGTTAGAGTGGAGTGGAATAAACAAAGCGCACAAAAATTAAATGAAGGTCCGACTGCAGGGCCGCCGACTGACTGCTTGACTATGTTCACCGGGTTTGGCGCGCCGTGCTTAAGCACTGCGGCAACGGTGGCATCTGTAAATAAAAAATCAGGAAGGCCCGAAACACTGCCCCTTTTCAGAGCAGCCAATTAATGGTAGTTATTAGGCAGAATAGGAATAATGTAAGAGGCCTAACTTTTGCTGGAAAAGAACAAGTGGATTACGTAGGGAAAGCAAAGTGTCAGTAAACTTATGCTGCGCAGCAGCTGAAGCTGACACAGGTATACCTATACACTCGAAAGTGACCCCCGTTGTAGCCATTTTGCAAAGAGAAGCCACCCTGTGCGGGGACGTCCCGGATATTTACTCAAAAGCTGAAATTAGTAAAATAGTTACTGCTTTCTAGTACGCGTCACGAAGAAATAAAAATATCTTCGGCTATTTCAAGGAAGCAGCTTTATTTTCTTTGATGGAGGCCTGTATGAATGCCTTCAGAATATATTTGCTGGTTGCCGCATGCCAGAGGCGAATCGTGTTGGACAAATCATAACTCAGAGCAAGACATAAAGGTTCCAGAGTCTTAGTTATGGAAAAACAAAGCAAGAGAAAAGAAAATGAGGCTTGAAGGTAGGAAGGTTGGCAGTAAATTGCTGCTCATGTTCGAAGATCGAGGGGGGAAAACTCAAGAAAAGGAGCGAGACAGTGCTGGAAAAATTAATGGCAAGCTCCTCGGGCCGGTTATCACTCACTGACAAGGTTACAATCGTCACCGCCCCGCAACGGTGAACGGGCGACTCGACATTCATAATTCATATTCAAACGAAGCTGCATTCCCTCAGGGGGTTAATTTTTCGCCCCCTTTTTTTTTTTTTAATGAAGGATTGTCTAGGAGGCAAGGCCATCAGATGCTTCGTTGTATTTTCTGCGGCGGTGTATTATTTGTGAGCTTCACGTGTCCCACATCTGTCGTTAAAACCGAGGTATTCATCAAGTGTACCCGCTAGCTTTGTTTTTTTTACTTAGGCCAAAACCACGGCAACTTATAAAGGTGATTTACAACAGCCATGTGTCACTTCCGATATGATGAAGCACCTGTTTTATTTTTTAATACTTTTACGCTAACTCGCAACCTCTGCTTCAGTAATATTAGTGCATCTTGAGTTGCGACTATACTCTTACCCGAAGCAATTTAACTATTTTTTTCTTTTTTTTTTATGGAGAAAAATTACCCACGGTTTTGTCCCTTTAGCATGGTACCGATTATGGCTGATAGCAAGAGCCTGTGCAAAATGTTACAATGCCTGCTGCCCCGCCTCTGCCCCCCTCCCCCCCCCCCCCCCCTCCCTGTCCACTGATGAACGCGCTATACAGTTTTGTACTGACAGTGCCTATGCTTTTTAAGCCACCTCAGGGCGCCGAGGTGGTATAATAGCGCCCTTGTAGCTGAGCCCGCCGTGTAGTATAGATTCAGCATAGCTCTGATTAGCAACCGCGCTTCGGTAGAGTTGAAATGAAGAAAACGTTGGAGAGATCATAATTCAGTAACGGCGGAAACCGAGGACCTCGTCGTTACAGTGCTTCTCACAGCCCTTTGTGTATCCTTCAAGACCTATATACAAGAACATAGCCTCGCAATACATAAATTGCTCGCGAGCCGCAAATCTGAAAGCAAATGAATCAATTACAACTGATATTTCAAATTTTTCCAGCACCCAAGCAACTATCACTGTCCGAATGTCTAAATTTTTCAGGTGCTAATGTGCGTGCATGTGGTATGTTTAGTATAACATCCTACGTTTAGTATAACATCCACGACGCTACATCAAAAGGTCATGATATAATTTTCCAGTGGCTACCTGGACATTGCGGTATTGAGGGAAGCCACCAGGCAGACCAAGTTGCCCGTTCTGCACACAACGACGGAACTACAGTGAATATTCCTATATCTAGAGTTGACGCAGCTTGTCGACTTCGTTCCTTAGCGGCGGAGCTAACGCTTTCAGCCTGGAACAAAGGAGAATTTTCCAATCGACGCCTCAGGGAACTAGACCCTGGGCTGCGCCTTCGTGTTCCACCTAACAAAGGGCGGCGCGAAACAACACTGATGTGCCGTATGTGGCTCGGTGTTGCATTCACCAAAAAATACGCTTATGTGATGAGAATGGCGGATAGCCGTAACTGTGAAAGATGCGGCTGCGAAGAGACCACACAGCATCTCCTTTGCGAGTGCCCTGCTTTTTCAAGCGAAAAATATGCGCTGCGTTCGGCTCTGGACCATCTTGACAGCCGTCCTTTCACAGAGGAGAAAATCCTCGGCCCATGACCACAGAAGGCGTCTAACGGCAAGCCTTCAAAGCACTTATGTGTTTTATGAGAGACACAAACTTGATTGAGAAACTGTGACTGTGCTCCTCGCCGCCTTACCTTTCCTATCATTCTCTTCTATCTTTCTCCTTTACACTCCTCATTCCCCTTCCCAAGTGCAGGGTAGCAGACCGGAAGCTTTCCTGGTTAACCTCTCGGCCTTCTCTCTCTCTCTCTCTCTCTCTCTCTCTCTCTCCTGAAGCAGCATATGCAAAAACAGGAGTGTTGCTTCCGTATGTGTTAAGAAGTACACACAACCGTGTCGTACGTGTACCTCAATTAGAAGCACTGTGAGCCGTATTATATATGCCGCGTATATGGCATCGTTAAATCGGTAGCCGAAATTACAAAGCCGCTCGCGCGTAAGAAAACGTCACTTGATTGGTCGCCACTTCAACTATTATGTAGCCAGCTATCGGTATTTTTCAACGCAACCGTATTGGCAGAACACACTTAGCATTTATGTGCAAGCAGCCTCGTGAATTCGGCAGAGCACCATCTCCAGCTTCCAAGATGCAGCACACTATTTGCGAGACAGGATGATTTCCCACGCGCCAGCAGAACACAGCACCAGAAGGCGACCCCTCTCCGGCCTACCAGTATGTCCGCGTCGGTGGTGCAGCTGTACTTGTCGAAGCAGAATCCTCTGGGAGGCATGTACATGTTGGGCAGGATAGAGGTGAAGAGATCGGCTGAGCTCCCTGCGCGCGCGAGATCGTCCATGCCAAACGCTCAGACAAGTGTGCCACATGGATGCAGGGAACTACAGCATACTGCCGTGAGAGCTGCACAGCAAGCAACGCCTACAATTTGCGGCGTATACAAAGCCTACAATGTGCAAGAGAGGCGCGGACGAGTGTCCGAGTGCGGCGTGTCCACTGTCTGATCCGGAGTCATTCATCGAGCCGCTTCTCACGCTTGGCAGTAGCCACAGTAGTGATTTCCCTGAAATGCTTATCCCTTACTTATGATGGAATGTTTATTTCCTCGGCAGAAATGCAATCTATTTATTCTGGCCACTACATCAGCTTCACTCATGTTAATATATTATGTGATACTATGTGCGCGTTTCGGTTCGTTTTAGCTACGTTAGTATCCTTAGCCAGTTAGTTAATGTAGAGATTAGGTACTTGCATGGTTTTACAATATATTTACCGCAGTTTCCGCGGGACAAGTCACTGTGCTGCGGTACATTCTCCGCTGACCATAGGTATATGCACGAGCGCGGGCAGGAGAGAAGGCGAGGGGGAAGAGGTCTTCCAGTCGTAGAGGTGGTGCGGCAACGCTTGCCTTCACCTTTCCAACCTTTGGCTCGAAAGCCTTATTCTTGCCTGCGCCGATGCCGGCCCGTGCGTTTAATTCTCGGGTTTATACATGACCATCCACTTTTCTTCCATCTGTGTGGGTTTCCCGATTAGCTGTAGAATTTTTGCGCACGTTGGCAAAAGTTTCCTCGCATTCAAGGAAATCCAGCTCTTTGATCGAGTATGTGACAAATGATATATACCCAAGCTCGTATCGCAGCCATGTGTTGCCGAAAGAAGGAAAAGGCACCGGTTCTCGAGCAAGTAACATCCTTTTACTAACTTATGAATATTTTGTGCCCAGTCGCGTTTGCGTCCAATCATTCTATAACAGGGTATAGGATCAGAGACTTCCACTGCTAGAGTCACTGCGAACACTGAAAGAATGCGACTTAGTTCGTCCTGATTCGCGTCAAATAGCGGGCCTATGGGACGTGTAGGAAAGGAAGAAACAAAGTGAAGACAGCAACAGCACGAGCCCTACTCACATCCGGACATATACAGTGTCCAAGCTAACTTCAGCAAAGGGTTAAAAAATAAAACATTTGAGGTAAGCCAGGGAAACCAGTTGCATAGAGCGGCCAACCGTCTTGCATGCACACCACAGGTAATGTTTTTGCTTCGCAAATAACCAATTAGTTAATTAGATATTTTTTCTAAGTTTACTAAATATTGACTTCAGACAATAAATGTGATTTGAAAACTTCTAGAGCACCTTCAGAAACCCCCACTCCATTTATTTGCGATGAGAAAAGCCTAACACGTCGTTTTTCCGAACTCCAAAAAAGCCCGCGAATTACAAAACAATCATGTGATAGCCAGCGCATGTGACGGTGCAAGTTACAGCGAGCTGGCTTCAGCCATCACCAACTTACCAGCCTAATGCTGGAAATGGACCACCATGGCACGGCCGTAGGTGAGTTTGGTTCACTGAATCCACAGTTGAGAGCAGCGCAATCGTGGCGCGCAAATGCGCTTGTCACGTGATTGTTTTTGTATTTCGTGGGCTTTCTTTGGAACTCGAAAAGATATACATATGCGACTTTCTATTTGGTGGTGGTGGTGGTGGTGGATATATTTATTTAATAACCAAACAAAAAGAAGGAAAAGAGTGTTGCTGGCCGCGGCAACTGCTATCTAAAATCTGAAGCACCCGAGCTGCGCCCGGCGGGAAAGAAAATGGGATAGGGAGAGGATAGCGAGGGGAAGTACAGAGGGGAGCGATAGCAAAAAAGGACAGGGGGAACATTGCATATTATTTACAAAATACAAAAAAGGACAACGAGTTCGCGTCACTCGCGCGCAAGTGTCCGAGCACTGTCCACAAATGACTGCGCGCGAGCGGCCATTGCAATTGTTTACACTATATGGTCAGGGGATGTATATACATAGCCGCGCGCACATAGCGTCCTATCGCAAATGGAATGTGGGTTTCTGATGTGATGGTGCCCGCCAACTTTGCAAATCACGTTTATCGTCTAAACGCAATAGTTAGTAAATTAGAACCATTATCTTAATTACTAATTAGCTAATTACAAAATAAAATATTGCCTGTTGAACGCCAGACGGATGGCAGCTGTATACAAGTAGTTTCGCATGCCTAGCTCAAATGTTTTAGTTTTAAACCCTTAGCAAACTTTAGCTTGGACACCCTGTATAGGCCGATACGGTGCACTTTTGAGTAACCTTTTTCGTATTAGTGACTTAGGCTCAAAATATTATGTGTTCTTCACATTCCACAGTGGCTATTTTATTTAATATACACTCCACTTGTTGCGAAAATGTTATCTGCGTGTGAGAATTTTGTCTAATTTCAGCGAGTAATTCCTTGCCCATGTATCAATACTTTATTACCTGAATGAGTCAACGAGCTGGACGCGAACACTTGGGCGCAAAATCCATGCAACACACAAACGCATCGCAGTGCAAGAGGCTGCGAGACACGAACCGATGTTCCGGTCGGCATTCCAGAGGAACTCCAGTGAGCGCTGCTTGCGGCGGTACTCTTTCTCAGCCACGTGCACACGGCCCAGGAAAAGTGCGTCGAAGCCCATCTGCATATAGGCATGTACTACGTGGCCTCTCTGCGCAGCGAACTCATGCGCGCAGTGCGGAGTAACAATGATAAATGCGGTACACGTAGAGGCTGCTTTCTTCAGAAGGTTAGATCAGCCGAGCTTTTCTTCGAAGCACGGGAACAAAAGATGAAGCAAACAGCACATTCATAAAGAGGGGTAGAATAGATTTCAATGGCAGAAAAAGCGACAAACAGCTCGAAGTCTCGCCTGCGTGCATAAATTATTGGCACTTGCATAACACGGTGCCTAACAGCTATAGACGGAGGCTAACTCTGAGATCAATATTTACTATGTCTGGCGTTTTAAACACCACCACGCTATTTATGCAGCAAGAGAGTCAATGCTACCCCTTCTTCGCTTGCCTCGAGCTTTTTTACAGGTCATGAGGGAAAAAAGCAAGACTGCTGCATAATTTTTGCTTTCGTAATTTGGTGTGATGCAGTATGAAATCATCGTGTCTGACCGCAGTTTCGCATTCGTCAGGAGACTTTATTGAGCGTATGCACGTCAAGGTTTTTTTTTTATGTTTCAGTATTCAGGTTAGAACTCGGTCATGGTGACCGCCTTCTGATTGAGGGCAAAACGCAAAAAAGTGCCCGTGGTGTGCGAGGTTTAAGATCCCCAGGTGATGAAAATTATTCCTGAGCCCTCCATTCCGGCACATTTCTCTCTTTCTTCTTTCTCTCCAAAATTCATTCCTTACAGCGTGCTTCAGGCGCCCACTGGAAAATGAAAAAGCTTCTCTCCTAAGGAAGAAACTGATTTCAATTTTTCCAACACGCACTCCTGTGCTGAGGCCGAGCGATCAGTATTCGGCGGCTAGTAACCCTAGAAAATATTTGATTCACGTTTTTTTAGTGTTATGTGTATACACCTTTATTGAGATGGCACAAAAGTAAAAAAAAAAAAAAGAAATTGTAAATTTTGAGATATAACGTCCCCAAAGCGACGGGCTTTTAGGGACGCCATAGTGGAGGGCTCAGTTTAATGTAGCCCATCTGGAGTTCATTAATGTGGGCTAACACAGCACAGCACACGGGCGTTTCTGTATCACCTCCATCGAAAGACGGCCGCCGCGGCAAGGTCTGGACCAGCGAAGCCGAGCTCCAAAGCCACGCACATGAGCCGCTGCTGTAGGCCGCACGCACTAAAGTGTGTAGTCCAAGATACGTCTGGCATACTGCAGTGAACCTGATTTCGTTTTAAATATTACGCTCGCCACGGTTTCAAAGCTGCTTAAAATATGTGAGTACATAATGCAGGCGCTCCTTGGTCATTGAGCTTGCTTGGAGAACTCTGAAAATGGCGACGATCTGATCCCGTGGCTGTATATAGTGCTCGTGTCTGTGTTGCTTGCATGTCACATACAACCTGTGCCCCCCTCCCATAAGTTCTGCCTCTTAATCACAGCAGCTACAATCAGGTATTCGGTCATTTGCCTCAAAGCACAATGGACGAGCCCTGCTCAGGGGTGGATTTAGGGAGGAAGTGAAGCGGTTGATCGCCTCCCGTCCTCCTCTTCTAAAGCAAAAAAAAAAAAAAAATGCTTAGGAAAAACACGTTGGGGAGCCCAATTTTTCGGTGAAAAATGTCCAAAATATAAATTCTGGTGAGAGCTCCCCTTCTGGAAACGAAGCATAAGTTCGCCCTTGGCTCTGGACGGCAAACCTAATGATAAGAATGGACAAAGTCGATTGGCTGCTCTGCGTGGTCACAAAGTGATGAACCTGAGCGGATTCGTGCAGAGTCAACCGACTAGTGTGCACGTGAACGAGCGTGTCGTACACCTACCTGAGCGAAGAGGGCGGCGTTTTCGCGGGAGTGGCCATACGGGTCGATCTGCCAGGCTACACGGGGCCGGCCGCACTCTCCGAATGTGTCGTTGAGCCAGCGCAGCCCCAACGTCATCTGGTCCACGATCGCCGAGTAATGCGTGATCGCCTCGTCGCTCTGCACCCAGCCGCCGCCCACAAGCTCCAGCTGCCCTGGATGTAGGACAGACCCGGGCAGCAGTGCGTTCTGTCACAATTAATGTTGAGACGGTTATGGTACCAGATAACAAGCCACGAGAGCTTCTAGCGATGTAGTGAAGAAAAGGATACAAAGGAAGCACGGGGACGAGCACATGCAAGAGACGGCTCACCTTGCTGGATAAGCTTGCGCACGCTGGTCCGCCGCGGAGGCAGCTGGTCCTGCCACCATCGCTCGAAGAAGGCCGTCTCGGCCGACACGTACTTGCGGTCGCGGCTCTTGTGCAGGGCGTCCGTCACAGAACTGTAGATCTCCTGCACATCTGTCGGCACCGCCATGCCGATGTGTTTGCCTTGCAGTCTTTCACTGCCGTCGCTGCTGCTGCTGCTACTACTGGAACGCCGTAACGCTTACAAATAAATAAATGCGAATATCTTCCCCACTACGTCAGCGTATACACCGCCGGCTTCTCGCAATGTGCGAAACACGTATACAAACTGAACCTCTGTAAACCTGTGCGCTTATTCCGTGGGCGTGTTTCAGAAACATAAGGCTCTCGTTTCCAGTGTTCTGGATGCATGCCACGCAAGGGCCGTTTCCGATTCATAGGACGGACGCACCGCCCGCGGACGGAGCACCACGTCATCGACTTCACTGATTCCGGATGAGGCGCTTGATGGACAGAGCGGACGACAACGCGGACAGAAACCGCCGGACGCCGAGGCCACACCACCCCACACCTCCACCCGTGCAGAGGAAATTGGCAGGTGACGGCATTCCTTTCCAATCACGCCGCATTAGGGTGATTGGATGGCCAGGGAGGCGAGAGCATCGGCGCACCCTGTTGCTGCTATTGCTGCACTACAAAATCGCACCCATTACGTTAAAAAAGAAACGAAAAAAAACGTTGTTGCCTCACTTAGAAGATGTAGTTCTGCTAGAAAAAATAGCAGACGACCGCCATATTTTGACAGGGGAAACACGCGCTTGTTTTTGGCTTGCAAAGGCTGCGCCGTCCGCGAACGATGCGGAGCCAGTGACGTCGGGTCACGAGATGATCGTCCGCTCGCGGACTCCAGCGATGATATCCGTCGTGTGAATCGGCCTACCCGGCAGAAGTGGGCTGAGTAAAGCTATCGTGGAATATAACCATGCAGCCCCTATAGTTAGGATTCATTGATTACGAGAAAGCATTTCACTCAGTCGAAACCTCGACAGTCATGCAGTCATTGCGAAATCAAGGGGTAGATGAGCCAAATGTGAAAATACTGGAAAATAGATATAGTGACTGCACAGCAACCATACTTCTCCGTAAAGATAGTAATAAAATTCCCATAAAGAAGTTGTTAGACAAGGAGATACGATCTCTCCAGTACTATTAACAGCTTGCTTAGAGGGAGTACTCAGAGACTGGAATGGGAGCAGTTAGGGATAAGAGTTGGTGGAGAATACCTCAGTAATCTGCGGTTAGCTGATGACATTGCCTTGCTAAGCAACTAGGTGGACGAACGAATTGCAAAGAATGCTTGATGACCGAGACAGGAAAAGCAGAAAGGTAGGCCTAAAAATTAATATGCAAAATACTATGGGAATATTGAATAGCCTCGGAAAGGAACGGCAGTTTACAATAGGTATCGAAGCACTGGAAGTGGTAAGCAAATATGTATACTTAGGATAGGTAATAACCGCAGATACGGACCACGAAAGGGAAATAACTAGGAGAATGTGATTGGAATTGATCACATTTGGCATGTAATCGCAGATTATGAGTAGCACAGTTTATCAGTATCGCTCGAGAGAAAAATGCATAACAGTTGCATATAATCGGTACCGACACATATGGTGCTGGATTACGGAGGCTAACGAAAAGGGTTCTACTTAATTGAGTACAACGCAGAGATGTATGGAACAGAAATGATTGGTGTAACGTCAAGAGATAGGGAGCGTGCCCAGGGAAATAACTCGAGCTAATGACATTCTAGTGATCGAGAAGAAATGGGCTTAGGCAGGGCACTTTGTGCAAATAGGGGGTAGCCGATGGTCACTAAGGGTAAGAAATTGGATTCCGATGGAATGGCAGCGTAGCCGGGAGCGGCGGAAAATCGGCGAATGAGGTTAAGAAGTTTGCAGGGGTCAAATGGATGCAGCTAGCACATGACCAAGTTAATTGGAGGAGTATGGAGGAGGATTTCGCCCGGTAGTGGGTAGAGACCGGGTGATGATGACGATGATGATGATAATTGGGTCGACAACCGGCTAAAGGGTTGATATAAACGCCGCCAGGTCGGGTCGAGGAGTCCAGGAGTCTAGTCGGATCAACTCCACCGCAAGGGGTTGGTTGACTCGCTCGCCCTCGCTGCAGGAAGCATATGTAAACGCTGTCGAGTAGAGTCGGGAAATCGTGGGAGGTGAGAACAGGATGGAGAGCGCGAGCGATTCGCCGGAACGAAAATTGAAACTCGATGCCATCTTCTAATTATTCGCCTCGACGCGAGGCGCCACCATAATCGCCACTCGTTGGGTCGGGTTCATGTAAATCCTGTAGAGTAGAGTCCATTCCTGTAGAGACCCTACCCCTCAACTCGACCACCGCAGTCGGGGCCATGTAAAGGCTGTAGTTTATCGCGACAAATGCGCGCGACCGTTGATTGATACTACTTAAGAGAAAGCGTTTTCGTCCGGTCGCGTGTAAGGTAACATCTAGAGAGTCCCTAATGCTGACGCTTCGTGGAATGTTGATGAAGCCCGAAGTTACGTTTGGCACCCATCATGCATGACGGTCATGTCAGCGTGGCATGTATTCACTATAGTCGGATACAACCAAGAAGAAGCGGCAGATGCCCCTCAAATGAGGCCCTTAAGAATATGGCGTCGACCCATACTCATGACACCGCCGTTAATTATTTTAATGCGTGGTAAACCTCATTTCATCTGCCACACCCTTCGTTGTTCGATTAGCAGGTCCCAGTGGATAATTAAAGAAAACCGGTCGATGCCATTGGCTGCAGGAGGGTACAGTGAGGGACAAAACCCGTTTTTTTCTTCAAGTTGTGTCCGACTAACAACTAATAAAATCACTATTTCGGAACAGATCAGCGTTACTTCAGTATTATGCTCGTACCTATAGGCGCCAAAAATAAGTGCGATTTCAGACCCCTCACATTCTGTGTAGATGACGTCAGGCGTCTCGGTCCAGCCCACGTCGTTGTGACTGTGGCACACAACGTGCACGTTCAGTAGGTCCGGCCTTCCCACGAAGCAGTTCTGCGTATTGAAAACGTGAAACGCTCATGCACGCACGTCACTCGGTACAAGTAATTCATAATACGCACGCATGTACGCACGCACGCATGCAACGCGTGCGTGTATTGTAACCACGGGGAAGAAGCAGACAAAGGCTGATATGTGCTCGTGGTCCCGCGTTTGCGGGCCTATTGCTGTTTGTAGCAGCAACCTTAATAACCCAGAAAGCAAAGAAACATCTTCAAATGCCCTAAAAATAACCCGTTGGGACGGTTGTAATGTTCCCAGGAAGCGCTCATTTTCCCCCAACTCATTCAAAAAGATTTCCCACAACCGCAGTGGCCAAAGGTTGCCACATCAATGACCAGGCAATGCCCCAAAATGTTGCCTCATGATTTCGTGGCTGTGATTTGATGCATTGTGTACTTCTGCGTGCAAGAGATGCAGCTCGCTGCATCTCTTGAGGTTTCAGGAGGCTCTCCTGGAAAAACCAATGAGGCACTGAGGCAATGAAGTCCACGACACAATAGTCGTCCAGCAATCTTGTTTCTACGCATGCGCGAGGCGTAAAACGAAACATCGCACACCGGCGAATTTCGGTATGCACCTTGGAGGCACTGAATCCACTCTTTCGTCATCACATTGTGACGTCACGCATCTATGATGGTTGCATAATAAATGAACACATAATATCAACGGCATACGATCGCGAACATGACTCGAGCCCACGGCGAAGCATGCAGGTCAGCTTACCTGGCAACCGCATTAACCAAGGAAACCATAGCCGCAGCCTGACAGCGCCTGTGTTAAACAGCCACTTGCTTTTTTCTGTGCATCACCGTCTTCATCAACTACCATTCGTGCGTACCATTTGTACTGATCAGTACAAAAGTACGACCACGCAAGCACTTAAGCTTGAACGGGTGGCCGCTGGACAAGAAAGAGCCAAGCACTCTAGAAAGCGTCTTGTCAAATGTTTTAGGAGAATCACTCAAGGTGGAGCACATTGTAATAAGTAATTACTTATTGCCATCCACCCGACCATAGTCATACAACTACAAAGGTAAGATATAACCAAGTCGGCTGCGCTTGGGGGGATTCTAACGAGTAATTTTTTGTTTCGCCTGCCTTGTACAGGTCGAGATAAGGGGGCATTTATTTACACCGAGGGCTTCAAATCGCTGATCGCGTAAGGGCAGCTGTGCCGTATCGCAGGCACTAACGAATTTTCGGACTGCCCTACGTCGTTTCTGCGGAAAAGAGCAAGAATAGAGAGCAAAGCCTGCCGTCTGCGTTCTCGGCGCAGGTTCAAAGCCTTCTACTTCTCCCCACCTTCAGGCGGTAAATGCCAATGAGCTTACTATGACTGATGAGCTAAGCCGCTATGCTTCACTCTAACAAATCTTTGTTGTTGTTGTTGTTGTTGTTGTTGTACAGCACTATCAGGTCATCGTATCGATCCTGTGTGCGATATTTGATGCTCCACGCATAAATTCACCACTAGAGGAATGTCGAGGTATAGAGCTGTGAGGCGCGCTCCGCAGAATACGCGAGCTACAGTCCAGCCTGATAGGTGCGGTCAAGACACACACGAATGAATAACCTAGATAGCGAAGGTAATCCGATAGGCCATAGTTTATTCAGGGTACATAAGGGAGGGGGGGGGGGGGGGCATGAACGACGTTGGTATCTCACACACTGACTACCGCTACGATAGGATGGCGATGGCAAATCAGATATAATCCATGGGCATTTGCACCAAGGTAGGCCTCTGAGGGCACATCGGGCGACAATTGAGATGGACAGCCACCATCAAGAGCGCGTTGCAGTCACTCTGGTCATCGAAGGTGCAGGGGCAGTATATACGAGCTAGGAGTCAACCCTATTGCCACGAGCTCCGCCGCCGCGAACACCGCCCCGAAGAGCAGTATTCCGGCTTAATGGAGTAAGTACAGAAAGGGAAGGAATGCGATGCTCAGCATGCATGCTGCATCAATTTCATTACGAATTGTGCAAGCCCGCCTCCTCAAGCGCCACGCTTTGGCAAACATCACAAACACACCCACGCTCGAAAACACGTGGCGGGGATACATGTCTCGACAAGCGCCGTTTGTGACGATGTGGTGAGAAGAGGTTGTGTGTGTGTGTGTGAGGGCGGGGGGGGGGGGGGGGGGTTCGGTTCCCACTATCGGCACGTTGTTTTAATGCGAAAGCATTATATGGCGACCAGTGGCGTAGCCAGAAATTTTGTTCGGGGGGGGGGGGGGGGGGGGGCTCACGTTGCAGCGCGTCCTCCTCCATATAGAATTTGTCGATGGATCAAATATGATTAGTTTGATCCATCGACAAATGGATCAAATTAATCACATTTGACCCATTTGATCCAACTCCATATGATTATGATTAATTAATCAAATTAATCATAATCATATGGAGTTTCTGTTTTAAGGGAGATTAAGGTCTGAAAGGGCAGCTCGTCTCCGTCTCCATCCCGAAAAGGGGGGTGGCGGGGAGGGGGCTTGGGCTCCTCATCAGGAGACAAACGGTCACTCCGTCGCCATCGGCGCCGCTTCGATGCCTTTTGGTCGCGGTCGCTCACCGGCGTCCGCAAGATGCGTAGGGCGGCGTAGAGCGGTGTAGGAAAAAAAACGAGGTGCAATAAAAAAAAAAACGCTCCTGGGCCAATGTTCAGCTCCTTCTCTTCGGCGCGTAGGAAGAAGCGTGAATACGAAAAAAAAACGCAAACAAAAAGCGCAACCACGGAGAGAGCATAGTGTACGGGGAGAAGGGCGAGGGAGTACCACTAAGAGCTGCTACAGCACGGTGAGGATTCGCAGAAGGCACGAGAAAAAAGAAAGCCCCAAAAGAGAGACACAGGGATTTTGAGGAAGCGGGGAGTCGAAGGCAAGGGAAATACCGCCTTTGAAACACTGAGCGGGAATGGAAACCTGTCTTGTTTCGTCGTCCACCCCCACCTCCGCGGCCGGCGCGAGTTGACGCGACGAGCCCGCTCGCTATCTAAACACCCTTGAAACTTAGTGCTCGGAAATGGTTCCTGGCTTTACGTGACTCCGTCTGCATGGGCGTTGCTACGAAATGTAAGGCCCAAGTTCGTAATGTTCGTGCCGAAATGTATTTTCGAACGAACCGGAAAAAGATATTGTAGACAAAACCCAGAATGCTTTCGAGCGCCGGTGGTTGTTTTGGTCGGCGGTGCATGACAGCACGAAAACATTTCGGGGGGGGGGGGGGGGGGGGGGGGCTGAAGCTTCATAAGCCCCCCACCCCCCTGGTTACGCGCCTGATGGCGATGTCTATGGCTATGTCCTGTCGGCAAAAAGTGTCCAGAACACGTGTCGGCAAAGTTTGTCGGCACGAAATGGTGTTGGGCAGTGCATTAATCAGTGTGTAACATGTAGCAACGAGTGTGACCGATAGTGAGCAGTTAATTAAATCAATTTAATCTACTGAATGTTCCATTCGAAGTAGCGTTTGTGCGAATGCATTGGTGAAAAATTGTGTAAAAAGGTTACGTGCTTAAATTTTACTGTGGTGAGAGTGAAACAAATTGGTAACTAATTACGTAATTAATCAAGTATTATTGAAGCTGTCAAGGTAATGGACAGATAATTGCCGCGTACGAAAAATAGCAATATGCAGCCGAATGAATACAATTAATTTATTATTCAATAAATGATTACTTGATTAATTAACTAAGTCAATAATTCAATTCTCAACCGTGCGACTGTCACTTACACGACCATGCCACGTGGCAGTCAAGTTCACGAGTATGTCACGTGACTATGAAAGTATCACGTGACAGTTATATGACAGTAAAGTTGCATGAAAATGTCACGCGGCTATGAGAACGCTACGCCAGCCACGCGACAGAAGCGACAGCGAACCGTCCAATCCCACACTTGCAGGAGCACTACAACAAACCCGCGCCTAGGATTCCACTGTGCGTAGACAGCAGCAACGCCCAGGTTTCCGCATTTCTCGAGTGCAGATTCTGCAGTGCTCTTGGAAGTTTTCCTTATGCCTAGTATTTATTTATCTTTCTCCTTTTTCTCCCCTCCCTCTAATGATAACAGCGCCAAACGCGATGTCCGCAGATTGTTGGTTCTGTTCTCACCAGCAGTAAGAACCTTCTGCTTTGTATTCAATTACGTTTCTCTCTAAAATGATCACAGTACTAATCCAAGAAAGTAGAAAAAAAAAATAAAAATCCCCCACGCTTTCTTCGCCTCGCCGACTGTTCGCTTCTTTGATTCGTGTGTCATAACGAGCCCCTCATTTCCACTTGAATTTTTTGCGTAAGAGCTTACGAAAGTCTCGGTTCTGGCAGTCTTGAAGCCATGGGTAGCGCATGACGGGTCTTGCATAGCTTCCGCCCTTCTTTTCGATCACGTTCCCCTTGACACCCGCAGTAGCACAGGATATTTACGTCCGCCGATATATGGATGCGAGCGGACTGGTGAACACACTCAAGGTTAGGCTACATACAGCGTCCTCATCAGTGGTACGTAGTTTCTTTCTTTCCACTTCCCATTTAATTATACTTCTCTCAATAATAATCACTTCAATAATGCTAATTAGAGAAATAAGCGAAAAAAATTAAAAAATTCGCGACGCTTTCCTAGATTTCGCCGACTGTTCGCCTTTTTCATTCGTTTATATATATATATATATATATATATATATATATATATATATATATATATATATATATATATATATATATATATATATATATATATATTACAGGGTGTTAGCCACGCCGACGAAGAAGATTCGCGGAAGGAGCGCGGGGAGCGAGCGCGCGACGGATCACGAAAAGAATCGCCGATGCCGGTCGTCCTTCTCCGGGTCTCTTGCGTCTTTTTCTGGATTTCTCTGGGCTGGCCCGCCGTCACGATACATATTTTGGTGGTACGGCTGGGATGCCGCTCACCCCCGCTGAGCGCGGTGCGCCAAACGAGACTGACGGTCGAACTCCGCAACGCCTTGGTCGGCACTAAAGCCTTTACGGACGCGATCCTGGATCTCGAGGTCCAGCGCCAGGTCCGTTTCGGGCACCCTGATTCGATCCCCGCCGCTTTTAGCCTCGCTGTCGAGGGGGCTGGCAAGTGGCGCAAGCTGGGCCTTTACCAAGAGGCTGACTTACAGAGGCAGCTGGCCGAACGGGAGCGTGACCTGGAGGCTGAGCGCCAGCGCACTCTCTCGCACGCCGCCAAGGTGAAGGAGTTGAGGCGGGAGCTGGGAGCAACTGAGTAAGATGCAGCAACAGCAGAAGAGCTTCAAAGCCCAGCAGAACCTTAATGAGGAGTACCTAGTTGGCACAACTGCAGTGCTGGGTGCACCAGTTGGAGGTGGAGCTACAGCGGGCATGGGCCTCGGTGCGAGAACGGGTGCTTTCGCAAGAGAAGGAGCTGGATCTCTCTCACCGGAATACCCTGTAGCGTGAGAGACAGGAGATGGAGGCTCGCTTGGATCAGGCCCAGGTGCAGGCCGAGACTCTGGAGGCTGTATGCGTGCAACTGCGGCAGCAGTTCGACCAGCATGCCCGGAAACTGGCTGCTCAACTGGCTGCCTCCAAAGGAAATGTGAGCGAATTGAGCAAGGTGCACCAGGTGGAGCTGAAGGAGGGACTTTAGAGGCAGTGCCCTACTTTTTGAAGCTAGATCAGGGTGCCTTAGAACACGCAGCTACAAAAAGAAGTTTAACAATGGAGATGACGCATGTGCTGTATGTGAAAACTCCAGTGAAACAATTGACCTTATTATACTCGAATGCAATGGTATCCATCCGGAAGTTGATGCAGGCGCAATCACTGTTCCTGAAGCTCTGGGGTTTGGAGATAACAGTGGCCGGGTGAATAAACCGGCGGTGGAAACTAGCAAAAAACGGCTGGAAGATTGGTGGCTTAAAAGCAGAGAAGTGACATAATGTTAGTAATGTAGGAGCAAAATTTAATAAATAGAATGATGGTTTAGTTAACCATTCTAAATCAATAATTAAGATATATGGAGAACAATGAGCATGATAGCTACTGCTACCACCCTGTTTCAAAGGGGATGCTCCTATATTCCATCCATCCATCCATCCATAGAGCGGGCGGAGCATCGGCGCCGCCTGGACGCTCTGGAGCGGCGCTGCGAGGAGGCCCACCTGGCCGAGGAGTTGCGTGCCCGCCTGTCCGAGGTCGTTGTCGAGACCCGCGGCCGTGAGATGAGCGAGCTTTCATGCAAGAAGGCACAGGGAGCTGAGCAGCGGCTTACCGAGACCTATGAGGCTGCTGTCGAGCTGCGAACGACGGGCCAAGACTGACGAGCTGTGCAGCAAGGACAGGGAGGTGGAAGAGGCCATTCGGGCATTCGAACCAAAAGCTGAGGTCCAAGCCAAGAAGTTGAACACGGAACTGGAGACGCTCAAGACCAGGCACGAGAAGGAAATGCAGAGCCTGGATGAGAGGTTGTTGGCCGAATGTGAGCGGAAGGGGCGAGAGCTGCTAGAACGTTGGTCTGGCCCACCCGGGGTGGCTGGCGTGCTCTGAGCGGGAGTGGCTAGAATTGTTCCAGAAGCAACAGCTGCAGCATGGTATGGGCGGCTACCTCGCATAGGAGGACGGTTCCTCCGTTCTGATGTGAAGCGCCTGCAGCAGCTCACCGAGACCAACACTCGGCTGGACAAAGATGTGTCTGCAGAGCGAAGCGTCGGAAAAATCGAGGTGCTCAAGTTGAAGGCTGTGATAGCAGTTTTGGTTTCCGCCCTCGTGGTTGTAGGGTATTTTTCATGCAGCGACACAGACCAGGCTCTCGATGGAGATGCCGGACAGAAAGGACCTAATTTAAACGTAAATAAGTCCTAGCTTAAGCCTCAGCTACAGGACCCCACGAAAACAGAAGGCGTCGACGGAAATACCAAGAACGAGACCAAGGTTGTGGAGACCAGCAGCGGCGAGGGTGAGCAGAGAGATTAGTCCGTGAATGTCGAGAGCAAGGCTGATGACTCCTCGTCGAACGCAGCTCTCGATGCGGCGACCACCACCACGAAGCCGGGCGTCAGCGGGCGGCGCGCTCTCGGGGAGGTGCAGAAGCACCCGCTCCTGTTCTTTTTTTTTAATTTTTCTTTTCTCTTTCTTTTTTGTTACCTAGTCTCCGTCTCGTTCTTGCACCACTGCAAGGTCTGCTGTTGATGTTTTATTTCTATTTTTTAGCGCAGCGGCGCCTTTCGAATGTGGCATACTATGAGGTCTCGCTCTCACTCTCGAGTGAGCTACGGGGACGAGGTCACACCCCTTCATATTTTTCTCCAAGCCGATGATCACAAGACTGGATAGTGTAAACTTGTCCTGACGAAGGGAATACCACTCCCGAAACTGTCGACAAAATAAACTGTGAAAACGAACAGTCGCGTCTGTCGTAACGCTATATATATATATATATATATATATATATTGAAAGAAGGCTAGGTTGAGACTGCAAGGTCGTGACGGCAAGGCCAGCGATGCCTTGTCTAGCGTTTTAATCCGATGACAAAACCCAGGCGCGTGCCGGAGCCGGCGCCGCGGGACGATGATGATGGTATGTACAAATGAAAGAGGAAGATCATGGCATGTACAAATTAAAGAACATCCACGGAAGGCTCACACAATCTGCCCGGGGGGTCGGAAGCGGCCAGCCTGGCCGCTCCTAACTAAGTGATGCATCGCGGCGCACAAACGGTTTCAGGCGAGAGACATGAACAATTTCAGTTCCACGGTGGCGTCGATCAGCTGGGGGATCAACAGGCGTCACTTTGTAGTTCACTGGGGAAGTTTGGCTTATGATCTCATAGGGACCTACGTAGCGGTGGTGGAATTTGTCACTAAGGCCAGAGATGCGAAATGGTGTGTAAAGCAGTACTTCGTCACCAGGACGAAAAGAGACCGCTCGATGTGTAGAATCATAGCGTGTCTTGCGGACTTCCTGGCACGCTGCCGTGTTGAGTCGGGCAAGCTGACGGCATCTGGCCACACGAGATAAAAAATGGGTAGTTACTGATGTGGAGTAGTCGGGCGTAGAGAAGAAGGAAGCGTCAAAAATTGTAGTGGGAGGACGGCCATAAACAAGGAAAAATGGAGAGTAACCGGTAGTTCGCTGTACTGCTGTATTATAGGCGAATGTGACGAATGGTAGAATAGTGTCCCAATTTCGATGATCTGGTGTGATGTACATTGATATCATGTCCGACAAGGTGCGATGAAAGCGCTCAGTCAGACCGTTAGTCTGGGGATGGTAGCTTGAGGTTGTCTTATGAAGGGTGGATGAGGCGTGAAGAACTTCGGCAACGACTTTCGATAAGAAGGCTGTACCGCGGTCACTTAGGAGCACCCGAGGAGCGCCATGTCGTAATACAATTGATCGCAAAAAGAAATTTGCTACTTCTTCAGCGGAACCAGTCGGTACAGGTGCTGTCTCAGCGTAACGTGTGAGGTGGTCGACAGCTGTTATAATCCAATGGTTACCCCCATAGGAGAGAGGTAGGGGACCATATAAGTCGATGCCGACTACGTCGAATGGCGTGGTGGGACAAGGAAGAGGTTGTAGAAGGCCAGCGGGCGAAGAAGTCAGCCGTTTGCGACGTTGGCACAGAGGGCAGGATGCGACGTATTTGGCAACGGTGGAAGATAAGCCAGGCCAAAAGAATCGTTTTCTCACGCGGTCGTAGGTTTTGTCAAAACCAAGGTGACCTGCAGTAGCGTCATCGTGGAGAGCCGCCAGTATACGTGGGCGAAGCACACGCGGCGCGACTGGGATCCAGCGACTTCCATCAGGGCAATACACGTAGCGGAGTAGGATGCCATCTTCTAGCTTGAAATTGCGAAGCTGTCGGCGAAGCCTAGCATTGGGCGGGTCCGAAGCGCCGATAAGGCGGTCGATGATAGGACGGCAGTAAGCATCGGCTAATTGCTGTGAGCGGAGAGCGTGCTTGTTCTCAGAGTCGTCAAAACAAACGGTTGTGATATACGTCGGGCAAAAAGATGGTCGGCTCTGGTCAGGGGTGGAAATGAATTGTGAAGAAAAGCAGCAAGCGGATTCCGGAAGGGGACAGCGAGAGAGAGCGTCGGCGTCTTGGTGTTGGCGACCAGATTTATAAGTGACGTCGAAATTGTATTCTTGCAGGCGTAGAATCCAGCGGCTAAGTCGGCCTGTCAAATTTTTCAGAGAAGACAACCAGCAAAGAGCATGGTGGTCGGTCACAACTGTGAAGTGCCGACCGTATAGGTAAGGGCGAAATTTTTGGACAGCCCAGACGACAGCAAGACACTCCTGCTCGGTAATGGTGTAGTTTTTCTCAGCTGGAGTGAGAGTCCGACTGGCAAAGGCAATCACTTTCTCACGCGATGTTGCATCACGCTGCAGAAGTACAGCGCCAAGACCGTGACCACTGCCGTCGGTGTGCAGGATAGTTGGAGCGCTGTCACTGAAGTGGCCAAGAACAGGATCTGATGTGAGGGAGTGCTTGAGGTCATTAAAAGCAGTTTCGCACTGCTCAGTCCACACGAAAGGGCTGCGTGCTTTAAGTAGCTCATGAAGTGGTGCAGCAATAGTTGCAAAATGCCTTATAAAACGCCGGAAGTAGGACGCGAGGCCGAGGAAACTGCGCAAATCTGTAATCCGTTGTGGACGAGCAAAGTTCAAGACCGCGATTATTTTTTCAGGATCTGGGCGAATGCCGTCATGGCTGACCAGATGTCCCAATATTCTTATTTCCTTCTGTGCAAAGTGGCACTTCTTGGTGTTGAGCTGAAGGCCTGCCGAAGCGAGACAGGTGAGGACTTCATTCAGGCGCGTGAGATGGTCATTAAAGGTTGCCGAAAAGATAACAATGTCGTCCAAGTAACACAAACAGGTTCTCCATTTGAGGCCACGAAGTACAGTGTCGATCATTCTTTCAAATGTCGCTGGTGCGTTACAAAGTCCGAAAGGCATAACATTAAATTCGTAAAGGCCATCGGGTGTTGCGAAAGCGGTTTTTTCTTTGTCGTCTTCGTGCATAGGTATTTGCCAATACCCTGAGCGAAGGTCCAAGGTCGAGAAATATTCGGAGCCTTGGAGGGAGTCAAGGGCGTCATCAATTCGCGGCATCGGATATACATCTTTGCGGGTAATTTTGTTGAGTGCGCGGTAATCAACACAAAAGCGTACCGAGCCGTCCTTTTTTTTAACTAGCACTACTGGGGAGGACCATGGGCTTGTTGAAGGACGAATTATATTGCGATGAAGCATGTCATTTACATTTTCTTCAATTACTTTTCGTTCAGAGAGGGAAACCCGATAAGGCCGTCGTCGAACGATAGAGTTACCTTCAGTAATGATGCGATGGTGTGCAACACTAGTCCGTCCCAGTGGTGTGGAAGTGACATCAAAAATGGCTTGGTGGTGTCGAAGCACTGTCAGCAGTTCTTGGCGTTGGTTAGGCGTGAGTTTAGGATTAATAGTGTTTGCGAGAACAGAAAGAGAGACGTCTGACGAAACACGTTGCTGAGGCGGAGGGGCGGTGAGCACCATCAGGGAAAAAGGTTGAACATCCACCATACAATTCAGAGAAGTTCCTTTTGGGAGCACGAGGGATTCACGTGAAGTGTTAGTGGCCACTACTGTCGCTGAGCCGTTGTGGAACCGGACAAGACTTGACGGGAAGGCGATGCCGCGTGCAAGATGACGATGAGATGGTGCGATGAGTACGTCCCCGTCAGTGATGTGGTCAGAAACAACGGTAAGCAGTTTTTCGCACTGAGGAGGCAAAACAGTATCAGCGGCGGCAACTAGAGGATGATGTCGTTCAGAAACTTCAGATGAAATATCGCTGTCTGTCATATGGATAACACGGTCGCCACAAGAAATTAACGCCGAAGCGGTTGACAAAAAATCCCATCCTAAAATCATCAAATGCGCACATGGTGAGAGCACAGCAAACTGCACATGATGGCGGATGCCGTCGATAACAACTCGTACGGTGCACTTCGCTGAAGGGCGCAAAGGGACATTATTGGCTCCACGGAGTTGAGGCCCATCATATTGGGTTGTCACTTTTCGCAAACGGTAGCACAAATCAGCGTGAATGACAGAAATTGCAGCACCTGTATCAATCAAAGCTTCAACCGGTACACCTTCAGCGATAACGCCAATAACGTTATACGGGCGATCAGGAGGACTTTTAATAAGTTCGCAGCGTGCAGTTTGACCTCCGGAAACTGCGACACTTAGTTTTCCGGATGGCGGACAGGGAGGCCAGTTGCGGGGCGGAGAGGGGAAACTGAGCGACGGTATGGGGATGTGGACCGGCGTCGGGATACGTGGTTCCCACGAGGCTCAGAGGAAGATACTGGAGGTGGGGAGGATCGTCGAGGTGGGCTTGGAATAGACCGGCGTTGATAATATGAGGTTGAAGGCATGTCGCATTCGAAGGTGTCGTAACCACGGCGCTCGTTCTGAAGGCGGCGACGACAGAAACGGGATATATGTCCTCTAATACCACAGTAATAGCAGACTGGTCGGGGGGGACGCCAAGGTGCGTAATTGGGTTGTGTCGGTTGAGCCATCGCCATTGCATTGATGTGATTGTATGTTGGTGCCGGTCGGGGCGGGGGATCCAAAGAAGGGGGGGATGCAGCGACGTGCGCGTAGGTCGGCGCTGGGCGGATTGCAGAAGGTTCGGAAGTCATAGGGCGGCTGATGGTAGCTAACTCTTCTTTAATCATGTTGCGGAGAACGGCGTCATTAGGAGGTGCGGAAGAATGATCGCACCCATGTCGACAGAAAGGATTGAGGGCTTGAAGCTCCTCGCGGATGATGGCTCGAATCATTGCCCGCAGATCAAGGTCAGCAGAGGTCGGACCAGTTGCGAAGCCGGGCTGTAGTCGAGAGGACTGTAGCTGATCGAGGCGTTGACAGGTCGTAATAATTGCATCAACACTTGAAGGATTTTGGGCAACTAAGGTGTAATATGCCATAGCATTGATCCCTTTTAAGACGTGGTGCACACGTTCAGGTTCCGTCATGGTGGGACTAATGCGCCGACAAAGTGCAAGAACAGCCTCTATGTAAGACGCATATGATTCGTCGGGACCTTGAAGGCGGGAAGCGAGCTTGTTTCTCGCGATCTCAGTCCGAACTGCCGGGTCGGCGAAGTATTGTCGGAATTGCTGTTTGAAAGTGGTCCAGTTAGTAGTGTGGGGTTCGCGATTAATGAACCAGTTTCTGGCGACCTCAATTAGATAGAACGAAACGTTGAGGAATTTCAAAGCATCGTCCCACCGGTTATAGGCACTGCAGTGCTCATATGTGTCGAGCCAGTCGTCCACGTCTTCGTCACGACGACCAGCGAACAGCGGTGGGTCGCGTTGACGTGTGGGCAGAGTCGGAGGCGTCGGTGCAGCTGAGGTAGAGGGTCCGGCCGGGTCGGGATTGCTCTCGGTGGACATGATTATGGTGGTAGTTGCCAAACGACGACCGGAACGTAGCTCCAGTGAGAGGCAGCAAGGGGATCGAATTCGACCTCCACCACTTGTGAAAGAAGGCTAGGTTGAGACTGCAAGGTCGTGACGGCAAGGCCAGCGATGCCTTGTCTAGCGTTTTAATCCGATGACAAAACCCAGGCGCGTGCCGGAGCCGGCGCCGCGGGACGATGATGATGGTATGTACAAATGAAAGAGGAAGATCATGGCATGTACAAATTAAAGAACATCCACGGAAGGCTCACAATATATATATACCGGCGCCACAAGAGGTCGAACCTGGTCTATATTGGATGCGAGACTGCTGCTTTTCCACAAAGCCATCGCTTCGGAAAGAAGAGTTTAGCGCACTGAACAATACCTCCCAGACTTAGATGGAATCGCTTGGGCCGAAAAACCCTTCCCAAGAGCAAGGTCCACAGAAAAGGGACTTGTAAACTCCCACGCCGGATACTGCTCTTGTACCCATTTCGGTTAGGTCATCCTCGGGGGCAAATAGGGTGTCAAAGCTAAGATTGGCCAAGATAAAGAAAAAAAAGCGTTCTTCTGAATTTAAATCAAATTATCTAAAGTACCTACTGGTATTGTTTTTGTTCCCCCTGCTTGATATTCAATCGATCATTATGGTATGGGAGTGTTGTGTCCTTTCTGCACTAAGTTATGGCCATAACTAGAATAATTGGTTCATATAGGAAAGGAAGGGCGCAGTATCTGTCATACGTGTTCTGTGGACACATGAACCGCGCCGTAAGGGAAGGGAGGAAGGTGGGAGTGAAAGCGGAAAGTGAGAAAGGGGTGCCTTAGTAGAGGGCTCCGGATTAAACGTGCACTGGCGTCGCACAGCACACGGACGCCACTTCGTCTCGCCTCCATCGGAACGCAGCCGTCAGCGATCGGGGTCGAACCCGGATACTCCGACACAGGTGTCGGGCATCCTGCCACTGCACCACCGCGGCGGGGCGAATAACTAGAACAGATGTAGCGGAAATTCTTTGGTACATTTTCGACGTACAAAAAGGCTTTTAAATTGGATGTGGTTACTTTCTCTTTAACGTGATGCGAGAATTCAGTCATTCCAAGCATGAAGAGCAGCCGTTTACAAGCAAAACCGCCCCTTCTCAACTATGACAGTCCCTTCGAAGAAGGCGTGAATAATATTTGCCCTTTGGTCTGCTCTGTATGTGTGGCAGTCTGCATACAAGAGGCCGGCTTGGGCTTATGAACATATACCGTTCCACGAAGGGCCGTTCCACAGCTGAAGTTGGCATGGCATCTTGCGAGATGCTGAGCTGCGAAACACCAGCAGAATCTGCTTCTTTTCAAGGAATCTGCTCATCTTGGGGGTATTCTAATTTTGCCGAGCAGTGTTTAACGGTTTACGCCTATATTTTCCGCGGGCTATGTCAGGGGTAGAGTAATGCGCCGCGCTTAGAGGGGCGGTCACTGCATGTTGAACCATGCCTATTTCACGGCCTTCTCGGTCACAAAAAAAAAAAAAAAGGGGGGAGGGGTTATGCCAAGTAAAAATTCTCGCTTGGGGAATCCTCTCCTCCACCATAAACAGTTTTAAATTACGATAGGGCTAAGACGAAGTATGAATATGTCTAGTATTATTAAATGCGCCATAACTCTTCTAATGAGCAATAAGACGAAGAAACGATCTCAAACAAGCAGGACAGATGACAGTCAAGACAAACGTGGTTCGGAACAAACGCCAGCTTTGCGGTTAACGACCGTTCTCGAGAGGATCGCACGCTTATTCTTACGGCCCTCTAAATGGGCCACTGGGGTGTCTTGCCCCCTCCGCCGCACCTCGGTGGGGTCGCCATCGTTCCACTCCTCTGCAAAGTGCCTCGATGCCATCGCCTCCGCAGGCCATCGAGCCACCTAAACGTTGCAATCATACAGTAGGACGCAATTCATTGTTGCAGCGCAGTCAAAATATCAAGGGCCGTATTACGCAACGACCGCATCACAAACCTTTCTGAAATCTGTCGCGAAACGTTCAATCAGTCTCGCTCCTATTGGTCGCGGTTTGACCGGCAGGCATTTTGACCACTGGAGCCGAATCCATGAATGTGTTCGCTTTGGAACGCGTTCGCTTTCTCTCTCGCCGCCTTGCTAAAGTGGTGTGTCGCCATCGCTGGGGGGGTCAAATCACGGATGCGGAACCACGGATTTTGTAGACGTCACAAGACATGTCAATCAACTGAAAACGAACTCGTTCGGTTGCTGTGTGCGGAACCGCGGAAGTGGCGTTCGCTTCAGCGCGAGAAACATACCACCGGTCCCTCCTGTCACCCCTTTTGCGGTGATCGCGGCGATCAGTGAATGTGACCGGCGGCTTCGGCGGTCGCCCGTACATGATAATCATTTCTACATTCATGACGACGCTTTCCGGAGGCACTTCAAGCTTTCGAAGAGCTAAAAGCGCCTCATGGCTAAAAGGAGGACAAGCAGACGGAGCGAAAACTACTCTGCTCGCTGCGAGAAACGTTGAAACCTTTCCAAAATAAATTGTGTTTATATATCTAATTAATAAATTTGCGGTACTGTACCCAAATACGCTCATTTAGAGGTTAGACACGTGCTGAAAGTAGCATATAGCCATGTTTACATGAATGCGACAACTGGCGCATCGCATCGCACCCGGTTCCCCACTCCTCAAACTTGGCTTCCGTTCAGTTCAGTCGTTCAGTCGTGTCCGACTCTTCGTGACCCTGTGGACCATGTCGCGCCACGCTTTCAGGTCTCCATGGTGCATCGCATTAATGTAAACAGTGATAATGCACTATGAAAGCGCAGGGCTGCACTTGAGAGGGGGCAGCCGACTTTCTAAGGGCAAGATGGCGGCATCCGGCGCTTCACTGTGTCTCGCATTCGCTGCAAACGAATGGTGAACGAAGCTTTGTATTTGTCTGAAGATGTCCGCATCACACACTTGTGTAGACAAAACGCCTGAGAATTTAAGATAGCTTCTGGAATCGGGTAGCTGTTATTTGGGCGCCGTGGGGAAATTTCAGAAAGCGTGGGATATTCAAATATCTTCGGGTTGCGACGGCGGGGCTCCCTCTCCCTTGGAGGCTCCCTAGGGTCTTACTGAGGAAGGGGAGGGGCCTCTACATCGACGGCAATAAAGTTATCTTGAACTTGAAAGACGACGAAGTATTTAATTTAGCTTGATACGTTGTTTTTATTATTTATTATAGCTTTGATCTTACTCCGGTGTAAAAAATAATAGTTAAATCAAATTTGGAAAATTTGCAACCTGACACCACCGTTGCTTTCAATATGCGACACCGCGTGCCGCTACCACCGCAGCGAGAGATGATGCGCTATATGTAAACGCTGTCGCATCGCATTACCGTGAGGCGATACGAAATGTGATACGATTCGCTACTGTCGCCTTCATGAACGCATGGTCCCTTAAAAATACAAGAAACCGAGATGGAACCGACCATCAAAGCCGCGGTTGGCTGTTGTCTGCCTCTCGTTCTCCCCCCCCCCCCCCCTCTCCCCTCATGCCTACGCTAGCGAACGCGTTCCAAAGCAAACTATCCCGCCGCGGTAGAGCAGTGGCTAGAGGGAACCAAAGCTGGAGTTTGCTCCGCGACGCCAGCGCTCGGTTTCCAGCGAAGCGGAGAGGAACTACAAAACCTACGCGCATCCGCGCCCGCGCTGCGCTCGGCTGTCTGCGGAGTCTGCGCAGCCCGCTCGCTCGGGAGCGCGTGCTACAGGCAGCCGCACGCGCACGCGGAACGGGAGAAGGAGAGTGAGGACGAGGGGGGGATGGTCGTGCGTCTGTGCGCGCAAAGCCAGCGCTCTTTGCCAGTGGTGTTCCTTATTTTTGCTTTTTTCTGTGCCCCGGCTGACATAGAGGCTGGCTGGAGGCACGCTTTTTATCGGTGCTTTCGAAAGTGAGAAATTATGATTATTTGATCGCCGCGAACATTGTTTTTAAAGAACGCTTGTTGGCAGGCTCAGACAAAAAAAAAAAAAAAAAAAAAAAAAGCAACATGAACGTGAATTCGGTACTCGAAGGCAGAGGCAAGCGACAGGTATTTTGAAGGACTTGAGGCGGCACCTCTTGATGTCTCTTCCATGTTGTTCAGAGAATGAAGGGTCCAGCCTTCTCTTTGAGAATTGATACGCGTGTACACAGCGACGAGTGCTCCGGGCGCTGGTTGGGGAGCTTCCTTTCCATTTGTGACTGCTCACTTGAAAGGGGCCTATTCAACTCTTTGGGGACAGACGTTTTAGGCGATGCTGCCGGCGCCGTGGTGCCTGTTTTCGGCGCGTTTAGGACGCGTTCCCTACAAAGGCACAAAGCATGCCGCCTTACCCTTTGGTTCCTGCTGACAGCGGTCAGGGGGAGTTCGCTGCTGTGGCGCTGCCATCCGAAATCAATGACTTATCTACCTTTAACGATGAGAGGTTTCTTAACGACCTGGATCACTGACGAGAAGCCGAGGCATGCCATTTTTTCGGCAGTTTCCTCTCTCCGCAGACGCAGAGCGAGGAAATGCCTGACGACTTTTCATGCAGACGGGGACATCTCTTCAAGTAAAACTTTGTCTTCTTAATTCCACAGCTACGCTGTGCAATCCCTAGTTCAATTATCTCCTCTAGCGAATGCGCAGTTTTGAGCTCCCGAAGCAGGATCGCGTATGAGGATAGAACGATTGACGTATGTGTTTTCCCTTTATAAGCGCCGAGTGACGGCATTAATGACATATATCTGTTTCTTGAGGCCGACTTGGTTCCGCGATGGCTGCTGCGGCACCGCCAGTTACAAACAGAGGTGCGAGATACCTAAAAAAACAACCGACAACCATCGTTTCGACACGAAAGAGAGAAGAGAGAAAAACACTTTCACGAGTCACTTTTTCACTCCAGTTTTTTTTTTTTTTTTTTTTTTTTTTTTTTTTTTTTTTTTTCCCCTTTGTTGGAGCGCGACGGCGGCCAGAATGCGGCCGGAGGAGGAGAGAAACAACCGAGCGCGAGCGCGCAAACACGTGCTGGAAAGCAGCGCGGAGCAGACGACAGCATGCTTTTCTATGCGGCGGGGAGCAGACGACGCGGCCGCTCTGCGCGTAGGTTTTGACGGAGTGTCCATGGAGGGCGCTGACGCACAGAGCGGCGCAGCGCCCCCTGACCCAGGTTTTCTCCCCTAGAGCTCTCAAGTTACCCAAGTATGCAGGATCGAATCCCGGCCGCGGCGGCCGATTTTCGATGGAGGTAAAAAGCAAGGCGCCCGTAGGCGGTGCGATGTCAGTGCACCTTAAGAACCCGAGGTGGTCGCAATTTATAGAGCTCTCCACTACAGCGTCTCTCATAGGCTGAGTCGCTTTCAGATGTTAAACCCCGTAAAATAAAGCAAACCTAATTGACAAGTTTGTGACAGTTTTTACGATGTGATCATGATGTATTAGTTGTATGATTCGGCCTGAGCTTCAACACTGTCTTAATTTGGTTAATGTCATCTTTTAATGTTAAAATAACTTATTATTATGCTGACAATATTGATTGCAGTGTTTTTGTATAAAAAAATTACAGTAACATTGCTTAATATTCTTACCATGTTGCGATAATTTAACTCATGGTTATACAGCACGAGGATGTAAAGCATTTGAAAAAAATATCTGTGAATCTAAGGAAGTTAAGAATGCGGCGGCAGATACCACTAGAAAGAGGCCCTTCGGCTAATTGTGTCAGTTCTCAACAGTGGGAGGGAACCAGCCTTTGTCTATGTGCCTCCTTATAGCTGGGCAGGTTCCTTTATTTTCGGCACTGAACACTGGTTGCCAATAAAATCATACAATGCCCTTTGTCATCTACTGGTATGAGAGGAGAAACATTTCGTGTGCCTCAGTTGGTGGCGATGCCATTGGTTGGAGGGCTTTCTTTGAGGGGTATTCATCGCTGCATTCTTGACTTGCAACCGACTACTACTGCTTCGCTTCTGCTGCCGACATTCACGCGCGAGAGAACGTGCGCCCGCTTTCCGTCTCGTCCGCATCAACTGCATGTGATAAGTTGTGATATTTCGCACCTTATGGTTTGTACAACGACTGCGCAATTCGCGCTTAAGATTTTTCATCTAACAGGTTTAAAACACTGATAATATTTCGCGCCCGCACGCCATCAGTCTGACTGCATGGCCGCAAAAGCCTTCTGATATATTGACATCAACGCTTTCTACCATTAGATTTTGCGGAAAATCAAAGCTATACAATATGCAATGTATAGGTATTACAGGTATTCAAGGTGTGTAGAACTTGATGAGGAGTGGGGATTCTGAAGCTCAAAATAAAGATTAAAATCTCAATTGCTGCCTTTTTCGTTTAGTGGAAGAGCAGCATTGACGAGAATTCATTGCACACCATAGGTTCAGAGCAAACAACAAAAATGTATTCACATTTAAATTTCCTGCTGTCGAATGCAGTGAATATTCTTTACGTTCACAATTCACACCAGTCCGCTGAAAGACTATGTAGCATCGCGGCTGGAGCCCATTCACGACAAAATGCGGTCCGTTTAATAAATGAACTTAGAAACAAATTTTGATCAAGAAATCGGGCACAAACAACTCTACAGAAGTGAGGAAAGTGGCAAATAAGAACGAAAAACCATTCTTAAGTTTGATTTGGTTCATAGGGTCTGACGTCTCAAAGCAACTAGAGGTATAGGGGGTATTCACTGACGCGCTGTGCGCTGTGCATTGTGGGTAATTGAGGCGCAGTCGGCCATTTTTGTGTCCACGGAACGAACAAGGCGAACGTACGTATCAAGTGCTGTCGTGCGGTTCTACAAGCAGTGGCATCCGCAGCTATATGTTATTTATTGAGCTATCGTAGACTGTAATAGACGCGTGCACAGTGTAAACAACGGAAGCTGAAGAGCTGCGCGAAAGACCTCGGCATTTTAAGGTTCCGGAAGTACACACGAACAACTCCACCCGAACGAGACACTTCCCCGAGATGCGATGCCACGTATGGCTGGCACGGCACAACCGCACAATTATAATGGAATGTGAGAAATGTATGTCAAAATGGGCTGGACTGGAATCTTTCGGATGTGCCCTAGCAGCCAGCTCTTGTCACTATCTGTGCACGACTGTTGTTCACGCACTCAGAAGACACATTCCCGGTAAAAGAGCAGTGCGGCAATGTATCGCTTGCAGTCATGCACATGCATTCAGCGCGCCGCCAACACCTAATCGTCGTGTTTTGTTGCAATAAAATCCTTCAAAGAGGACTCGCTAAACTTTGTGTTGCCGTACTTGCCTCATTCGATCAAAAGAAGTCGGATGTTCGCATCGTCTGTGTCGGCTGCTAATCAAAGCAGACCGCATGCAGATTCGGCGAAGGAACGTAGGCGAGCAGAGTTGTTTTGCAGAAGGTTTGAAGAACTTTATAAACAAATTTATATCTAATAACAAATCAAGTTTAGCTTGGCCAAAACTGCGCTTTATTTCAAGAGTTTTGTTGCAGAAAGTTATTTCGAGCCCGCAAGGCAACGAGGTGGCGCTACCGGTGTCATCGCTGTGGCATGTGGCAGCGGTTTCTTTTGCTTCCTTACCGCCACAGACGATGCAAACATCCGACTTCTTTTGATCGATTGAGGCAAGTACACCAAACAAGTTTTGTATAAAAGATACTGGCTACTAAACGCGATTGATATGCAGAATATCAGCTACAAAAACTTAGCGTTTTAGTTGGTATAAACGTTGGACGGCACGCACGTAATTGCACAAAGAGCGGGTTCGTCTGCTTCAACCGCGGCTCTTAACCCAGTTGCTTGTAACGTAGTTGCGTTCTTCGAGTGGTCAGTAGGCTTGCGGTTGGTTTCTTGTGATGAAGCTCGTCTGTAGGACAAGGAATTCAAGAATGTCGCACATATTTATGCGTGGGCACAGGCCGACGCTTACCGTGCTGTTACGCATATCGACTGCACACGGGTTGGTACCAAAGTTTTGTTTCGTACAGGTCTCTGTCCGCATCTCGCCCACTTTGCAGATAAATCGAACTGTCACTCATGATACCGACTGAGTTTTCATAACAACGGTGCTGGCATGAGGCAGAGTGACAGAGCAAACGGACGCGCACGAACAGCTAACCTAACCGCCGCCCCTTACTAGTACTAGTCAAAACAGGACGCAAAGATGGCGTCAGCTGCATACTGACGTCAGCTGTGACGTCATGTGAATACCCCCTATAGAGAGACGCCATAGTGGAGGACTCTGGAAATTTCGACCATGGTTCCTTATCGTGCACTGACATCGCACAGCACACGGGAACCTTACTTTTCGCCTCCATCGAAAAGCGGCCGCCGCGGCTGGGATTCGATCCCGCATCCTTAAGTGCAGCAGTTGGACACCCTAACCACTAGCTGCGCCATAGCGGCGGGGCCATTCTTCGACAGAATTGAACATTCTCTTAAAGCTATCTCCACTCACGTAAATACGATCAGCGGCAGGAAAATTCACTGTCGGACGGGTGTGCTTTCTTCGTGAACGCATCAACTGCCATTAATTACACAGCGTTTCGACAGCAGTCAGGAGAGCTTAGAAATTGCCTATAACGTCTACAATATGTATATACATAACAGGCTTTTTATCGAACCTGTAAGGAAACAAACCCGCCGCGGGAGATGCAGCCGCATTTGCCAGATCTAGTTTAAACGACTAATTAAATGAGCATAGACATTGCATTTTTCTTCTTGTTAACAATACATGAGGCATTATTGAACCTGAATAAGCAAGTGATATCTGCCTGCGAGCGCTAAATCATTTTTAATTAAACTTTATTTTCTCATAAGTTTCGGTTTTGATTTCAGCAGCCAAGCGATGGCTACGACGTCAAAGCACCTTTCTAATAAGTGGCCACTGGGCGTCGCCATATTGTTCGCTGCACTGCTTTGTGCACTTGGCACTAGCACGGGGAAGCTGTAGCGGAATCGGTTTGCAGTAGTCCAAAAACCAGAAGCGAGCAAAATGCGACCCCCGTGTTGGACAGGTCTATAACCTCCATAGACTAGAGCAGGATAAAACTTAAAAGAAAAACAGCAGTTATCAACTATGGGACATTGTACACGGCGTATGTATAACTCCGCTAAACTGCAAAGAAAAGAATAGGTTTTTGAAATTTTACTTCGCCGATGGAGCCAGAGGCATCGAAATTCTTGGTCTGCTAATCTAATCTGGTGTTTAGATTGTTATTTAGTTCCCCGGAAATGCTTTAACAACTAACTACTTTCTGTCGTGGAGGAATGGTGTGTGGCAGTTACTGCAGACTTGAGTTGTATCCGACTATGGCCACGTGAGGGATGAAAAACTGCGACATAATCTTTGGTGCTTCACCTTTTGTGATTCCTGTCCTCGAGACAGGCCGTCTTTAGCGGTTCGATCTGTGACTTAAAACGGCGAAGGAGCGATTATATCGCAATTTTCGCACCCCTCACGTACCATGAATTCCAATTTGTCGTCCAAAAAATACGCGGCTTACTATAGTGCCTAGCATATACTGTATATTCTAGACACCATATCTATACTCCTTTAACTTCTCTCATTCTGCCGCTAGGGTCCCGCTTGTAATCAACTGCCCATAGGCGACCACGCCTAACCTTCACCACCGACATGGGAATCTGGGCTGCTTAATACGGTAGCCTTTCCTTTCTATCCCCGACAGGCCAGAAATTTCACATAAAAAAAAAAAAAACATGCTGGACTACAGTCTTCAACGAAAACATCTAAACAATTACATGGTTCAAATAGGGCCACCGCCTTCCTCCCGCTGGCTTCTTAGAGATCGTCCCATTAATTCGCCTCTGCGACAACTCAACAAGAAATTCCCACGTATAATTTTCATTTACAACTGTATATTTTCGGGAAATATAGATATTCATTCCGTGATGCTGTTCAAACCATGCGAATTAGAGGGGAGGATCCTAACTTCATTGTTTCCAAGTAGACACACCTGATCTACCACATGGCATTACTTTCTCGAGAGTTCCTTCCATCTAAGCTTTTGCCTCATTAGATTTCATCAGTCCTCCAAGTTTGTCTTCATTTTTTCGAGTATTTTTTTTTTTTTTTTCAATTATATGAATCATGTTTTGCAAGCTGTTTTCAACTCCAAAACTTCATAGCGCCGCGAACAAGTAGTGGTTATAACTTTCCTATGTGGGACGGAAAACTTTACAGGCAGTTGGGATCTATCCACTATAGTTTCCCAGACGATTAAAACATTGAAAAAGACCGCGATGTTTTCAATGTGGAGCCTTAAGCGAACTAATATGGCTAGTACTACATAAGAATTGAAAGAACTAACCTCATACGTGCATGACGACGCCATGTCATCTTCGGCCAACTTCTGTGTGAATGAAGTATTCCCAAAGCTAAACAGTATGAGCACAGCCATAGACAAGTGAAGTCTGGAGCATAATACTAGTTTCTGCGGCATATTTGGAACTTGTTATTGTTAAGGAGATGAGAAGCAACGACCTTTAGGTGCTGTAACACCTTTCTGCGGCAACAGCAGTGCCGGCTGTAGTGCGATTTCCTTTGGCTGGCTTCATATTACTCATACCTTTGCCGTGCCTGTGCGACAAACCGGAAGGCAAAGACGCAGTGTAAGTCTCAGTTTTCTGTGATGATAAGACGATGCATAACGTCTTGCATAATACTTGCAATGCATAAGTATTGAGATGTTTTAAAGTGTTTTAAATTTTCACGTATTCGCGCTCGAAGAGGGAAAAAATAAATAAATAAACACCGCATTTAAAAGTCAGCGACAAATATGCATGTTCTAACTGGACAAGAAAACAACCAGTTTACCCCTTTAAACAATAATAAAAGCAATAATGGCAAGATTCTGAAATGATTTTCTGGGATGCAAACACTTTCGGCATTTATATAGCATTTATATAACTGAAGTAATGCGCCATCTCCCTTACTCTTAGCAGCTCACACCTTCACCTATTTCACATACACATTACTCCAAACTGGCAATTTGTTTTGTTTCTGCATGTGTGCAAAAGGCAGTTTTCATGCTGAAATCAACAAAATGCTATTGAAATAGAGAGATCCACGTATTAGCCGCGTTCAGCCGATTTTTTAAATTCACAGTTTAAAGCCGTTGCCACCAGGGGACACATGTCGCCGGTAAGCCGGAAAGCCGCAGCTTCGTACGAAAACTAGTCTTTCTTCCTCGTTTCGCTGCCACGAGCGGTGAGTGTCTGGGCGGTATGCGCTGTTTTAAGTGCGAATTGTGGCTTCTACTCTTCAAATAAGCTCAGAATTGTTTAGTGTGTTTTCTGGGCTGTCCAAGAATCCGTTTAGGAACCGTTGTAATTATGTGCGGTGATTTTGAACTCTTTTAGTAAGCAGCAAGATCGGCAGTCTTTCAGCTCTAAGCCTAACTGTTCGCTGTGAGTAGTTGGTCAACGTGGTTGCACTCAACGTGGTAGCAGTCAGCTGGATACGATCGTCACTTCAATTTAGGTAGATGCCGCTACATTTTAATAATCAAGTTTTGTTGTGATATGGTGAGGGTGTGGGTAATTTTTTTTGGCTTAAATATTATGATAGCGGCTGCCGGCCGCAGGAATGCTACCGACCATAAGACCACGTTGCCGGCGCTTTAGGTGCGATTTGATCTTGCTTCTACAGCACAAAATGACGGATTGCTGGGAAGATACTCCTCCTGCTACGACGGTGACAGCAGTTGTTCCTACGGAGCAGCTAGAGACGAAGCTGTTTGGCCGTTGGAGTTCCAGCGATGTTCAAGTCAGCGACATCGGCCTCACTGTAAGGACTATACCTACGTCCGTTGAGAAATCTCCGGCCCAACTCGAAGAGCTGGAGGTTTCTCGCGTACTGAATGCCTCGAAAGTTGTGTAATGGCGTGCCGCCGAATTGTGATGTTAGTGTTGATTAGTGGATTCTCTACATTGAAATTAATGTTGTGCAAGCCCTGTAGAGATGCAAAAGCAGTTGCAACGCTTATATTGTTTTGTCATTTAGTTTTCTGAATTATACTTCTTGTCATACGAACACCTCCGACACTCATTGAACTCGATCTGCATTGAGGGTTTGAACGATTTAACCATTAGGTGCTACACGACCGTTTTGAATGACCGTTGAAAAGTTTCCGTCGGGTAACGTCGAGGGTGGCGACGCCCGCTCTCGAATGTGCTTGAAAACTCGAGAGCGCTGGAGGAAGCAACTTCGAACCAAGCAGGCTCGGGCACAATTGCACTTGAGAAAGTTTCCGTGTGACTACCTCGATCTGCATTGAGCTGGATGCAGAGTTCAGTGAGGATCGAAAGTGTTCGTGTGACAGAGGTATAATGCCTTTGGTCAATCTTGAAGGTAATGTAAGCGTCTCGTAGTTCTAGGCCGGTGTTTTTTGACAATATTACATGGGAGAAAAATGCAACTTTTATGTGGTGTGGGAGTTGAGCTCAGAAAGTGGTTGAGTATGTTGTTAAAAAGTGGAAGGGGAGCTTAGGCTTGTTGTGTTGTAGTAACATGACCTTGCACTTCGTATTTTCATGCAGGACTACATTGCGGTAAAGGAGAAGCATGCCAAGTACTTGCCCCACTCATCTGGACGTTATGCATCAAAGAGGTTCCGAAAAGCACAGTGCCCTATTGTGGAACGTCTCACGAACTCCATGATGATGCACGGCCGCAACAACGGCAAGAAACTGCTGGCTGTCAAGATAGTCAAGCACTCTTTTGAGATAATTCACCTGCTTACTGGAGAGGTGTGGTTTTCGTGCTTCTTAGCTCACAAACTCTGCTTGCATTGTTCTTTTGAAGCCACATTATGAGCATTCGTTACATCAGGTACTGTTGTTAATCTATATATTGAAGTGTTGGCTCCGTTACGTGCAGCAACAATTCTGTCAGAAAAGTACTGTAATGCCTTACTGCTTGGCCTTGCCCTTAATTTGCTTGCGTCTGGCTCACTGGAAGGCTTAGCATTGGGTTTTACTAGTGCTTTCTGTACTTGAGGATTAACACTGGAGAAATAATTGTTTTATTGAGTGAGCTTGATACCGCCGTGCCTATAGCGACAGCATTGGTAGTGACCATTTGAAGAAAAGTCGCGTGCATGCCTGGCTGTGTGTGTGATGTTATGAGACCAGGTGACATGGTTGATTTGGAAGGAGTGAAGACTCCGGGACCTTTGATCCCCTTTTTTTAACAAAATCACAGGCATGTCTCTGGTAGATAGTGGTAGGGGTGATATGGTGAGACCATGGGACTTTGGGTGGGGGAGGGAAGTCACTAGGAGCATGAATGTCTGTCATTTCTTTATATGAATGGTAACACAATTATTTAGCATGGTTTAGCATAGATGCCACGCGAATGCCATTGGTTTTCAGTGAATTTATCATGTGTATCAGATTTTTTAATATTGTGCTGGATAGCATGTATCTGCTCCTTTAAAAGTTTTCACATTACAAGCAGGGAAAGCTGCATTTCTTGTTACTGTTCAGTACTGTGTATCTACTGGCTATGTGCTATATTAAGTCGACATTTTTGCGCAGTGGAGTGTAAAGCCTGGTTCACATGCAAGCGAAAACTCTAGCGATTTTTGCCGTGGCAACGCAAAAGCCTGTTCTGAGCTGTCGCGGCGGCGAGAGCGACGTAGTTCCAACTCGTTGGAAATGTTTTGCTCTTGTTGCTGCTGCTCGCCACTCAGTTCGCTCAGTTGCTTGCATGTGAACCAGCCTTAAGCTACTGAGTCGAAACATGCCTTTATACTCAATGGAGTATGTCTCCATTTGGAGATATTAGTTTCTGCCTGAGGTTATATTATCAGTATTCAATATTTAAAGCAAATTTGTAGTGAAACTGACATTTGATGTTGAATTGAAATTCGGGGAAAAAGTTTTTTGATTAAAACAAGTTAGAGGTGCTTCTACATCAGGAAGCTTTCATTCTTGGTGCCAGCTTCTACAGCAATGATGTGAATGAACGAACTTGGTGTACCAGTGTGGCCAAACTACACTAAAACCTTTTTATATTAAGCGTGAAAAAATGTAAAGTGGTTCAATATAGTCAAAATTCTTAATATGAAATTTAATCTAAAACATGCATAAGAGCAGTGCACTAGTTCAGCCTGTGACAAACAAGACAGCCGTTCAGGCTGCGCTTATTGAACAAATGGGAAGACCTTTCCTGAAGCTTTAGCCTTGTTTTCAAAGTTCTTACAGCAATTCCAAAGAAACAAGCATCAGTTAGGTTGGTGTTGTCTACCCCATAGAGTGGAGCAGCTGTGAATAAAGCTCCAGTTTAGGTGGCTTCTCCATATTACAGCATTCTAGCATAAAAAGTAACTTGTTAGACAAAAGGCTATCGCTGTTTTCACCATCTCTGTGACATAGCATAGAATGGTTGCTGAAAGTCTACAGCTGTCTGCACCGCTACTTTAATGTGTACCATAATGGCGCTGCACATGCCAAATGGGTCTGGTTTCAATTCCATTAATGCCGTGATTGGGTAATTTTAAATTTTCTGCATTCCCTTTCTACAAAACCTGTGAACTCTGAGGGGCTTTTCTTTTGTTTATTAAGCAGCAATTCTGTTTAACCATTTTCTGTTAATTCTAGATACTACCATGTTGTATGTGCATTGGGTTGTTTGCTTGAGGTCATATTGGTCCAAGGTTATGCCCAGATTTGGGTTGTGTTTATGCTTATGGTGGCATTGTGCTTTTTGCTTGTTTGCAGAACCCACTGCAGGTGGTGGTAAACGCCATCATCAACAGTGGTCCACGTGAGGACTCCACTCGTATTGGGCGTGCTGGCACAGTGCGTCGACAAGCTGTTGATGTTTCACCCCTCCGCCGGGTAAACCAGGCCATCTGGCTACTGTGTACGGGGGCCCGTGAGAGTGCCTTCCGCAACATTAAGACCATCGCTGAGTGCCTGGCAGATGAGCTCATCAATGCAGCCAAGGTGAAAATCGCCAGTTCTTACTGCTTTAAAAGTGTCGTCGCATTATGTCATGTGTAATGTTGCTGCAGGAGCAACAATTTAGAACGGTGTGAGTTATAGGAATTCCCGATTGCATTAATCAGGTTTCGTTTACTTGTGGTTCTGAGACTTTCTCTTGGGAAAACTGCTGTTTTTAGGGTATTTTGAAAATGCACCAGTTGTTCTAGGGGTGCTTTACAACGCATGCTTACTCTTTGTCTTGGTGGGCTCTCTGGGGCATGCAAGTCTGGAAGAACTTGTTTTTCATGCTGCTTTGTTCTTCTACCTCCTCCCTGTAAGCAAAACCATCGTTACTGTTTGTGAACCTCTCATGGGCTGTGTGTTGCCAGCCACATGACCCTAGTATGAAGTGGGCTAGGTAGCATCTACAATTTTTAAGTGAACTTTTAGGTTTCTTTCATAAACCGAGTAGCATAGTTTGCCTCAAAGCATCGTGCGTGTTTTGATTTCATTTGACCTCTACAGCACTCAAACATGCACACTTTGTAAAAAGCGACCTCATAATGTGAAGCAAACAAAGGTTGGTGTTATTTTTGTGTGTGTGTGGGTGGGTGGGTGGGTGGGTGGGTGCTTACATCAGTCAACGCTGGTGCAGTTTAAAATTGTACTTTAAGAAATGTGTACTTTGGTTACATGAAACTGCAATTGCCTCTCAGTAGGGGCTCTTCCCGCAGTGACGTGGCAGGTTCTCATGATGTCATGAATAATCCCCTTAGACCTACTAGTGGGACATTGCAGTATGTAGCTGTTGAATAGGAATTCAGCACAGTTTATTGGATTGACCACATTAAGAAAATTGGCACATGTAATTGACTGGAAGGGCCTCCTTGGAAGGGCATCTGCTGACAGTTGTCAGAATACAGTGGCTCCTCTTTTCTTTAAGAAGCATAGACACCTACGTTTTGGGTTTGTTTTATTCTTGACAGTGATGCACAAGACAGTGTACATTGGTCACCAAGTGATATTTGCCTAGGACCGCTTAGTAATTTATAGTTGAATTTCTTTTCTCACCTGTGTTTCAATTTCAGGCGGCGCTTGTGACGTCAGTCAGTGAGCAATTGAAAAACAGCCTTATAATCGTTCCTCTGTCATTTTATTTCATAACACTAAATCCAGTCTGCCTCAAAAATGGGAATCTCAACAAAAAATGAATCAGCAATAATATTGTACTTTTTTTTTTTTTTCCATCTTTCACGTGACCCTGACTTGAATGTCACAGCCATTGCTTGGCTGCTGAAACTTTATACTGGTGAGAAAATTCATAAAATTAGCAGTCGTGGGCAAAACGCACATAGTTAGTGGTTCTTATACAGAAATGTCTTGCGCATCATGAACAAGAAGAAAAGAAGTGTAACAAAGATTTGGTACTCCTTTAAACAAAGCTTTGGAAATTAATATTATTTACTGAAAAAGATACGAAATTCTATTCAAAATACAGCGCTGCTGGTTGTGGGGGCATGAATCCACATCCAAAGCTCAATAGCTACTTTCGCTTGTTGCAGTATTTGCATACCTCTGTGCTTTTTGCGCTTACCAGGCCTCTACTTGCAGATTCTGCCTTTCTTGCTGCTTTGCGTCCGACATTGTGACTCTGGTGTTTCACAACTGCATTCCTTTCTCGGTGCAGTGGTGTGCTTGAAGCATCCATAGTAGATTCAATCATTTTTTGAAATTGTGCATTTGGAAGTTTCTGTTTGTTAAACGGAAGTTTCTCCGTATCGAAACTGCGTCGCGATGTTGTGGCTAGTTGATGGAGCCGGGACCTTGGATTCACTGCTGGGAATCAATGCCGTGGGATGCTGCTATTCCAGTTATGCAAACGTTGCCATCATACTCAAGAGCTCGCGCCGCATTAGCGTCGCCCGCCACCGTGAAAACTGAACTTTCCCCGTGTCGGCACTGCGCCGCGACGTTGGTTGACGGCGCTGGGTCTTCGGGTTCACTTCCAACGTTGATTCCAAGGGCGGGGCGGCCTTCCCCAACATATCTCAGTGATCTTCACTGAGTGTGCCGGCATATCCGTGCGGCTGCACAATTGCATCAGTTGAGCTTTCCGTGTGCCTGGAGACTCGTTCGTTGGAGCCGTACCGAGTCTCAACATAAGTGGGATATCCTTGGCTCTTTCACTGCTGCTTGCGTTTCTTTGCCTTTCGGGCGGACTGCACGCGCTGATACTTTTCATAAGCGTTGATGCCGACCCGGTCTTCGTTTTGATTTATTTGCCGCCGGCCGCTTCTTTTTCTGGATAGGAGGCTTGCATTCATACTTCCCGCACGTGTACTTCATCCTATATTTCTGCACCGCGCGCTGCTGCATCGCTGACACACAGACGAAGCCTCATGCAACAGTGGGGGTGACAACAAAGGCAGAACGGCAGCCACGGATTCACAAACTACCGAGCAGTTGACAAAATCGTGTGCGAATGTGGTGGGAGCAGACGCAGCAAGTAATAGCGCACTTCTCAGCAGCCACTCTGAGAGCGTGCTGAGCGCCACGTGACTGGCGCAAGCAATCAGCGCCTAGAAGTGGCTCTGCGAGGCCCTTGCGTTTTTTACTTTTGGGCATTTATTTTTTATCATAGACACATGGTTCCGATGGGAGGAGTACTGCAGTAAAACGGGCTTTTCAGTGGTACCAAAATTTTCGCGGATATTTCGGCCAGTGGTTTGCTACCAGCGGTTACAAAAACAATATTTAGGCTCGCTTTGAGGCTGTTTTCAGCGGAGGTTTTTTGCAATGTAATTGAACAGGCTTTGTAAATTCCAAATCTGATCTTTTCTGAAATTTGATTTTCGCAATTTGATCCCTGCGTCCCCCCTTAATTATCTGGCACTGCGCATGGCACTCGGTATATCACTAGAAGGTTGATCCTCGGTTTGCACTTCAGTGATCATATCTTAGGCTTTTCTCGTGACAGATGGTCACATTTGCATCCACTGTCACATAGTCCTGTCGTGAGAAAGGGGTAGACGGCATTAGAATTCAACTTCTCAGCAGTACTTGTCTCTTCATCGGGGTTTTGGTTTGTTTGCCTCTGAAGTCTGAATGGTAGAAGCAGCCAGGGGTGGAAGTGCTGCTCCATTCTGCTCCGAACTGCTTTCCCTGCTACAAAATGCAATATTGCTCCAAAACAGCTCCAAACTGGCTGCCTTGATGTTCTGCCATCAAATTTAGCAGAACATGGGAAAAATGTCACTGCACTAAAGGGCAAGGCTTAATGCACTGGGCTTAATGCAGAAAAAAAAAAAAAATTGTAAGGGAGGGAAGCGTGAAGTAAAATATTTGTTTGTATGTAAATTTAGTGAGCCACAGGCGATTGAAGGGAATTATTTGCAAAAAAAAAGTGCACTGTGTGTGTGACATAGCACCTCCTCTCAGTCTTTTGAATCACCGGTTGAGAAAAGCAAGAGCAGCAAGCGAAGCAGCAGGCGCAGCATCTGTCGCTCGCGGAAGGCAAGAAGCGCTGCCCGGGGGCGTTTGAGCGCACTCGTTCCCGCTTGGTCCTTATAGCTGACGCAGATGGGTGACGTCTCATCTTGGCGGCACCCTAATTGAGTGACTTAACTATTTTAGTCTTTCATACTTTCAAATTACGCGCCATCGCAGTATCTCCCGCTATCATCCAAAGGTCTGTTTTATTTTAGCCTTTCATACTTTCAAAATGCGCGACATCGCAATATCTCCTGCTATCATCCAAAGGTCTGTTTTGGTGCCAAGACAGTCTTTTCAGTAAATTTTCTTGTATGGTTATTACATTTAACTTGGTGTCAAAAGATACATGATGTTAGCTTTAAAGAAAGTAACTAGCCAAGAGCAGGGCCAGAAATATTGATCTGGTGACTGTCCAAAATTCAATTTTGAGAAATCTGCGAAAAACTTTTTGGGGATACGCTTGAATCACCAAGGCTAACAGTAACTCGATAAAATGGGTTATGACTGGTTTCTGGTGTGAATGCACCGTTTCCCATTGAGATAATTACGCCCCTGCAACTCAGAAGCAAATTTATTTCTAGAAAGTTTGCGATTCCGCTCCGCATGCACCACGCCACTAACTTTTCCAAGTGCTCGATCTGTAGCGCCCATGGAAAAACAGCCATATAATCACGATTACGATGCTCGCATGTGGCAGGAATTGCCAATCGCCTCGAGGAAATTGTTCGCTCTGTCGTGCCTGCCGAGCACCACCGGCTATGCCCTTATCGGCCAAACGGGGAGCGCTGATAGCTGATAACTGCATGCAGCATTGCCTCTCGTCACCGGCGCGCCTCTTATCTCTACCTTTCTTCGATTTCTGGGCCGGAATGACGCTCTAACCTCAATTTCCCCCCTTTTACGCTGTGGTCGGGACGTCTCTAAACCAGCTAGGCCTATGCGACCTTTTCAAAATGGCGCCAGGGTGCAAACAGTCGACGCGGGCAGCCAACCAAAAGTGGTCTTTTGGGTCACATGCTTTCGGAGCCCAATATCAGCGCGTTTCGTGCAAATTTGTCCCTTGTTTTCTGCTTCAGGTGTTTGCTCACAGACTCCGATTGTGACATGGGAATCGCCTGAATCACGATAGACCAAAATGATGCCAGTGGAGCGCATATTTCTCGATCTGCGGGCCGATCAAAGCTCGGTGTGATTTGACCTCGATTTAAAGGGACAAACGTTCAGATTCACATTTTTTGAGTGCTGTAACGTGCGAAATAGGCGGTATTTTTCAACCAAAATTTGCAGATAGTTGCGGAAACATCTCAAGATTGCGAAAATGAAGAAATAAAAAATCCGATTTTTAGACCGATTTCCGGCCGCAAAGAGCCGTGCCCCCCCTTAATCTGAGCTCCAAATTATGGCACTGCTTGAGTGCATCAAAGTGGTAGAGTCGACATTTGAATCTGTCAAGTCAAAATAGGCAAATGGTTTAGGTCACACTGGGTGTTCAGTTACGAAGTACACCAGCAAGCGTTCATTTTGCTGCTGTTCTGTTCCAAGTTGGCCGTTTCTCTTGTCAGAGATGAGTGCAAAGTTGGAAAGTCATTGAACTTGCATAAAATGGAATCAGATTGGAGATTTTATATTTCAGAAAGAGAGAACTGCAATTACCAGAGGCATTTGACCTCAGAAACCTGCTACAAAACTCTTGTTTCATTGCTCCAAAATGCTTGAGCCTGCTGACACCCCTGAGTACCTTTTCATGCTTGTCGCCCACACTTGCTCCCTAGTGTGGGCCCAATTGTGTTGAGCTGACGGCAAGTCAATGCTGCAATACATCTCATTGTCAGCACACAGCAACAGGCAGCAGTAGGGGACCTTGACATTCTGGATTGCAGTCAAGCTCGGATATATTGCATTATTGCTTATATTCTACTGTCTGAATCCACCCTTAAATATCTCATACAAAAATGTTGGATTCACATTTACTGAACTCCTGTTGATGGAACTTCGATGCAGTCATAGACCCATTTTTGACTCTAAGGGACCTGGGAAATCATCCAAATAATCGAACAGTCTGAAAAAGTGAAATTTAAAAAAAAGAACCACTTTGCTTCAATAATTGGCTCCAAAAGTCTCTAATGTCACTCCTCCTCGTGTTCCATTTGCAAGTGGCAATATTAGATTCAATGCTTTTGTCATATCCGTGCAGCTGCATGCTGTGCAAAGCTATAACTGTGTTGCATGGGGCATAGACAGAGACTGCAAAGCAATGAGAAGGATGCCCCTGGAAGTACTGGCTGCCCCTTGTACATCCGTTATGCCCCTCACCAAGGGTGTTGGCATCTGATACTGCCATTGCCTGTTTGCAACGTGCATAGCTCACACACACTGTGTTGTAAGTGCCCTAATAGGCAACGAAGAGAGCGCGCCATTAACATCGGGGGAACAAGTAGCCAAACCTATCCAAGCCAGTCTATCTGATTGGCTCTGATGGCGCCTTTTACGATGGCTAAGGGCCATTTAGTGACAGTGAAGCTTGTTTGCGCCTAGGTTGGGTTGAAGAAAAAAAATCTCGATCCAAAAACAAAAGGCAGTCTCTATAGTATTGTTGGTATCTAGTCTTTTTGGAGTCCAAAGAGTGCGAAATGTTGGTCATCATTATGTAGCTGTTTCTATGAGGTACGTGACTGTACCCCAGTGAAGTCCGAATTATTGCAGTCCATAAGTCAACCGGCTACTGTATGTTGAACTGTGCACAGTGTCCCTGCAAGGGAAACTTCTCCTAATGGCACTCCAGTGAAAAGTCACTTGAGCGACCTTTAGCACCTGCTGGCAGCATTGCAGCTGTAAAACTGCATGACATGAATGCCAAGCCTGCTGAAAGTAGGCCTGGTGCATTTTCAGCATGAAACTGCTGTTGTGCTGTAAAGCTAGCCTAGCTGACGTAAGGCATGCAGTGCCTCTCCCATGGCCTGCTTTGCTGCTGAAAGATGTAGAAATCTACTGTACCTATTCGTCCAAACCAAAAATGCAAATTGGCCTTGTGCTGCAAGCTCCAATGCTCCATTCTGACCCATGGCGTGGCACAGTGCATGTGCCTGGTGGGTCAAAGCACTTGTGGTAAATGGTGTGCTGCTAGTATTCCAGGCTGTACATGGCTGTCAGTAGTGTGTTGCTAGCCTAATATTAACCTTGTGTCTTCTGCCACAGCCAATTTTCAGAAATTTTTATTGGCAACCATGCTCTCCTATTAGCATTTTTGGCCACAGGAATGTCTTACAACACCCTTGAAGAAACATGGGTGCTTTGACTTCTGTCCTATCAGCAGCTTCAACATCTAGTTCTTGCCAAGTTTGTGTCCACCAGTATAGTACTGCGCTCCTTACCATGGGCGTTGGCAGGGGTGTGCGAAAGGGGTGTTTGCCCCCCTCCCTCCAACCCTTCTTTTGCTCCGCTCATGGCAGTACCTAAGCGGTGGCCTTATGGTGAAGCACCCGCCTCTTGTTCGGGGTGTACCAGGTTCGATCCTTGGTTCCGGTGGGTACCCACAGGTTTTCCAATGAGTACAATATTTCCCCTGGCTAGATGCTCGGCTCTTCTTGGGTGAAATGCTTGAGAAAAGTCATTGACCAAAATGTTAAAAAGGGCCGCGTATCTGCATCTGCTCCATGAGGCGGTCTTTGGTCCGCGAAACAGATCGCTGACCCATCGTGCAACCAACACATCCCCCCTCTCTCCCTAAGACAAAATCCTGCGGACACTCATGCTCATGAAAAAGTTCATCTTGACGTACGTTGAAGATGTTTCACTGCTGAGCTGCTTACAATTGCCTTCAGCCACTCTTTTGCCAGTTGGGGCCAATATCTGTTCAGTGCAGAACCAGAGACGCTCTTGAAGACTGGGCTATGGTAATTTTTGAAGAGAAAATTTAATCGTGCGATTTTTTTCAGTGCAATAGAAAGCTTCATGCTGTAGGTCAGTGCTGGAAACAATGAGCAGAGACTGCGATGATGATTAGGCGTGAACAAGTGATGTCTCATCCGTCGCATCAGACGAACATTTTTAGTGTCGTGTAGCATCCATTTTGGTTTCCACTCAAGACTGTTGCGCTCAGGAACGTATGCCTCATTGAGGTTTAGTGAGCCATGGTCACTTCTTCATACAAAGAATTCAAAACAAATATGGTGCCGTCTGGTGACAAATGCTAAAAGCACCTCATAGACTATGTAAAGGAGTGGTTTGTACTGAAGAGTGCTAAATATATAACATGGCGAGTACTGATTGAAAAAACACTATGCACTTGAGAAAATTGGTGTTATTTTTCCTGAGGTGTGGCCATGTGGTGTACTACACTGATAATGGCAGCATTTTAATGCAAGAGGTCACTGCAGTTAGTTTTACTGGATTTTCAGTGCCAGATAGAATATAATTCCTCATTTCTTGGATATTGTAGTGCTCAATCTCAACTATACGAGACTTATCTTTTCATTTCACCATGACTCCATAACATAGGTTGATCGGCGTTCAGTCCCTCAGCCATTCATCGCTGATGCTGAAAATTTTGGCACTCATTTGCAGGGCTATCTCCTATGCCTTCTGCTCTGAAATGGGACTTCTTATCGGAATAATGGCACTGCACACGTTTAAACCACAGAAGAGGAACAGAACCTTTTGTAGTTCACGCGACATCGTCATCCGCATTAGTCATGGTGAAATTGCGCAACAAACACAACACAAAAGTAAGAGGGACACGTAGCACGGGACGAGCGCAACTTTTGTGTTGTTTGTTGCGCAATTTCACCATGACTACAGTAGACATTCACCAACTAGCCCGCCAACAGCTCCTGTTAAAGCATCCGCATTATGTTTGAAGCGAAGGCCCCATTCTTGACAGCCCCTTGAATGGCGGCTTTGTTTTTCGGGATGCGGGTTACGGGGACAGTCACTTTGAGTTTGAAATAGTTTGGTTGTCTGATGAGAACCCTAGTGGCCAGTTCCTCGTGAAATTGTTTCCATGGTATTGCCACCCATCACCTTAGGTAACTAACACGTTGCTACAAGTGGAACTGGAATGTATATCCAACCTTTTTCTTGCAGGGTTCATCCAACAGCTACGCCATCAAGAAGAAGGATGAGCTGGAGCGTGTGGCGAAGTCCAACCGTTAAACACCGTCTGCAAATAAAGTGCACTGCGGTCGGTGCTCCTGGCATCTTTTGCCTTTTCTTGTGCTCTTTGTCTTCTCTGGGCTAGCCTAGCCATCATCAAGAAGGACTATATATGAAGCACACGTTGAGTGGTAAGGCAAAGTCTGCACACCACAAGTGCAAATTTTCATAGCTTACCGTAAATTGTGTGCAACAATGCGAAGTACTGGGTGCCAATTCCTTTGGCTGTTGAACTTTATTGACTTGCTGGGTGCAGAGTAAAAAGCATATTAGGTTTACTCGATTTGGCTGCACTTTCTGCACTAGCTCTGGCAGGCCCAAGCAGGTGCCGAGAGCAGCGTGCAAATGGCTTGCAGCGCTAGTTCAGGTGCTGCGCGTTTGCTGCTCTTAGCGATCAGCCAGTTCAGAGATTCGGTGAACTCTCTCTGAACTAGGCCTGTATCTTTGCAAAAGAAATAGTGAGGACAGGAGTAATGTGCTGCACTGGAAAAACGATTGCAAAGGTGCTGAACTATGAACTAGTTCAGCCAAATAGAGTAAACCTATTACTGGTAATCTCCAGTGATGCTAAGTAGACACGTCCCTATGATAATCAGACTGTCTTGATGTTTCTTTTTGGAAAGGTAAAACAGTAGCTGGTTTTCTGTAGTTTGGTGTGCTATTGTGATGACAAAATTTTCGAGAGCACTGCAGAAATGCGTAAGGCTCACTAACTTGCTGCAGCAAACTGTATATTGCATACGCCTTGTAGATTTCCCACTGCTGGACTTGTGACAATAGCTGCATTGTTAACCTTCCATAGCAAGCTGCACATGTTCTGTTTTTAAATTTTTTCATCCCTTCGATTAAATTATGGAATTTCTGATCAGTTTTATTTCTGATTTTCTTTTGTAATGCTCAACTTCCGGTCACATGACCCCTGCCACGCATCGCATGACTGGATGTGTGACGTTGCCATTACTCTGCGTGGCTATTTTGACGTCGTTTTGGCTATAATTGCCTCATTACTTAACTTCACCAGACAAGCTTTTTTCATTCTCTATCTAGTATAATCATTCATTTTTTGGTCTCTCGTTTACGACGAAATTGTGTACACTACTTTTGGGGATGTCAATTCTTAACATAAGACTCTGAATGCTTATGCATTAATAACCATTCAAAGTGCAAATGCACCAGTGTGAGCTATGCTGTAAGGTACACCAAGCAGCCCTTGTTTGAAAACTTGATACTGCTGCAAAGGTCAAACCAGGAGAGAGAAAATGGAATAGAAAGGCAGGGAGGTTGACCAGGCGATGGCCAGTAGGCTACCCTACACGTGTGGAGGGGAACAACCAGGAAGGAATGGACAAAGCCAAGGGGCAAGTATTCAGCAGCAACATTTTTATGAGGTAGCTCACTGGCAAATGCAGTAAGCTATTGTGTGGAGACAAATGTGCTGACATAAGTTGGTTACATACTTTGGTTACTTTCTGCAGCACAGTTGTAAACTGTGGTTTATGAGTAGTTTATGAGGCAGATTTAATGCTAGTGTAGTTAAAATATGCAGGGATGGAAGTGGTGCTCCAGTCTGCTCTGAAGTGCAATAATGCACTAAAACTGCCTCGTAATGTTTTACTGGGGAATTTGGGTTTAGTTTGGTTTATGGGGTTTAAAGCCCCGAAATGACTGGCTATGAGACACATTGTAGTGGAGGGCTTCAGATAGTCGCCCAGATGCTTTTTGCACTGACACTGCACAGTATACGGGCACATTGCTTTTCACTTTCATCGAAAAGGTGCCGCCATGGCCGGGATTCAATTCCACATCCTTGAACACAGCTGCCCTGCGCCCTAACCACTGCACCGCCATGGCAGGGCACTGTGATATTTAGCAGAACACACTCTTGTTGCATGGTGGGTCATTGTAATGCCTACAAAAGGTGAGATCCAATGAACTGAGAAGCACAAGAGCAGTGGAATGTTGAGTTCCACCTTTGTGATATTGGGGATGCTGTAGTCTAAATGGTGGCAGTATACCTGGGGCAGAGGCATGATTAATTCCGTGCTGGGCCTAATACACATAGAATTTTCGTAAATTAGAGGCATGGAGAATGTTTGTCGTAAATTTAAAATGAGCCACAAGGGATTGGGAAGAATAGATTGCAAAAAAAAAGAAAAATGCTATTTGCACGGGACTACCTCATCAATTTTGAATTGCAGTGGAGAGAGGCAAGTGAAGTAGACACGGCAAACTCCTGCGAGCCGTTGCGAAACTCGTCCGGCTACAAAGAAATACATAAGTGTTAATGCTTTTGCTCTGAAAACAAGCTAGTACCTCACCATCGGGCCTCTTTGTCAATAACAACCTTGCCAAGCCAGTGTCAGAAAAAAGCCTGCTTGAAGTGTTATGGGGGCGACTCCACAATGGTGCCAATCACTACAAATCTCAAGGAGGCCATACAGGTCTACTGCCAATATGTTGAAAAAACCTCGCTTTAACCAAGCCATATGACCATGCCTATATAGCTTGGGTACAGTGTGCCTTACTTGGCATCCAAGGACACTACAAGGTTTATTCTTATTCCACCTTCCCACCTCAAATGAGCAGACCAAAGTTGGCAGCTCCTAACTTTCTGATATTGTGTGGTCTCGTTAAGTTGCACAAGCCATCGAAGAATTAGTGCTTGGCCATGTTAGCTGCCACCTGCCAGTACCATGCTCGTGATTTTGCACTGACAACGCCAATACTGACACTGGATTTTTTGGCGCAAAGTCCCCTTTAACATAAAATTGAAGAATCCCCAGCATGTTTGAAGAGAAAAACGCGAATAGCCACTGGTAAAAGGCAGCAAAGGAGGAAAAGGCTACACTTTAGTGCTGTCTATCCATCCTGAAGCTACTACTGTTTAGTGCACAGGTACTTAACACAGAGGTAGAATCGAAGAATATGCACCAGGTGTTCACAATGATGTGAACTTCTAACTGGTGACTGTGCTTGAGCACATCAGAGTTGCACACTACAAATTATGAATCTAGCAAGTCAAAATAGGCAAAAGCTCTTAGTCTAACTTTGTGTTAAGCAAGCTGAGTCTGCTAGCTTCTGAAACAGCGATGGGTAGATTTTAAATGGGCCTTAAAACATTGGTAACGTGGCAGACGGTATTAAGGGGAAAGCCTTGAATGGCTCATACTGTCTTCGACGAAAGCTGTTCACGCTAGCGGTGCACCTGATTGGTCGACAGAGAAGTGGTCTTCAGCCGCCAAATTCGAAGCGACCAACCAGAAGTCTCATCTTGTCTAGCGTTCCTGCCATCTGCAATCCCAAACTTGAACATGCACCAAGGAACGCCACACGACAGGAGCGATGGTGTACCGTCCAAATGCACACTTGTCAGAGAAAGTGTGACAGATACTGCGCCTTTGGGCAAACAATGAGAGGCAAATGATAGGAGAGGAAGGGTAGATTTTCGTCATTCTCCTCTTAAGAGACATCTAAGAGACCCTCTAATCTTTTTTTCGCTTTCTGACCAGCATAGTTGGGTTTATTTTTTCCCCAGCCCTTTCTATACTGTGGCCTGTTCTTAATCTTGCATCATCCAAACCGGACTTTTCACTAACCTTTATAGATTGCCAGTTATGCTAATGTGTTGTAAGACTTGCACCTGCCATCCATCATGTTTTGTCTTGTTTGTATCTTGACACCGAGTATAAATTTATTAGCATATTTTCCTCTCTGTGATAATGGGTAAGACTTTTCAAAACAATGTGGTATTCATTTACAACTGCTAAATAATCTTGTGTTGAATTTCATTTCGCTCTTGGTTTTATGAACTGAATCATGGCTGTGACATGCAGGGTGAGTTTAGTAGGTGCTTCTCTGAGTTCGATTCCACCATTGCCTTTTCATTCCACTGCTGCAGGGTCTTGTGGGCGAAGGCCTTATGCAGGGTGTAGGTAGGTGGGTTGGTGGTGGGTAGCACTCTTGGGGCACGAACGGTTCACTCATAGTGGCATTTTAGGGATGACTCCCGGATTTTCACCAAATGCTATTGGTGTTACTGTTGCAGTTAAATCATGGATTTCTAGTGGCCTGGCCACACACATGATCTCAGAGGTCCTGAGGTAGTTCTGGCACGAGTTGTAGTTGATATGCAACTAAAGTCTGCAGTAACTGTCTCCCACAGTTCCTTCGTTGCAGAAAGTAGTTCACTCATAAAGCTTTTCTGGTTACCTAAATAAAAAGCTAACCATTGGACTAGATTATAAGCTCAAGAATGTCAGTGTCCCTGGCTTGTTTAATGTAGTCAAATATTACAAAATGATATTGTTTACTGTTCAGTGGAGCAATGCACATGCCCTGTACCATAGCCCACAGTTGGCAACTGCAGTTTTTTTTTTGTAGCGAAAGCTACACTGCGATAGGTTTTCATGACCTTGGGTAGCCGCAGTTACGTCATGAAGAGGTGTAGCTACAAGAAGAAGCCGCTGTTGATAACAAGAACTTGGTATTGCCACCCTGGTAGAGACTAATGACAACAGCGAGTTGCCTGCACTGAAAGCTTTCGCTCCAGATCCGGTTCAGCAGCGTTGAACCCCTGTAATTTTTTTTCTTTCATTTTTTTACGATAAAAGAATTTGCCTGCAGAACGGATTGCTTCAGCAATTCATTTTTTCCGAGGACTATCCGCGAATGTAACCAGCTCAGTGCATACATTGTCGAAAACCCAACTGTCCAGTCATTCTTGAGTGTGCTTTAGTCCGAGTAGCATATTTGTATTCGACTTGCAGCAACGCCCATCTTTATCTTGCCTACGTTACATGTTCATATGTGTTGTTTCTCCCTTAGGTTGCCTCGCTGCATGATGCCTAGAATGATTTTTTATTATTGTGTTGTGCACATAACAGCTGTGATCCGCTTTCTTGTTTAGTTTTTTTTTTTTTCCCTAGCCGACTGTCAGTACTTGCGTACATTCACTTTTTATGTGTAAGACTGGTTTGTTTGCAAGCAATATGAAAAATATCATTCTGTAGTTTTTTTTTGGTCCTTTTTTCATTCAATTACTTCACTGTACCGCCCACTCCTGCATGAGGCCTTCCTTGAAGGCTGGCAGTACTGATGAAAAAAATAAATAAATAAACTTAATATCCTAATATACTAATATATAGACTAAACCTTTTACTTCCTTGATGCTTATGTTTGCCGCACAAAAATTCAGCTTCTAAGCAGCTCCCATAAGCTCTGTAAATTTAAGCAAAGCAGCCTACTATACATTTGTGTCCACTGCAGTGTTACAAAGAGATGTCCAAAAAAGCCCACCCCCTCCCTCTCCCGACTTGAACAAACTAGTCGGGTTGGCCCTAGCAAAACAGAAATTCTGGCTACATGCCTGGTGCTAGGATGCAGTAAGCTCCTTGCTTAAGGGATTGCACTACTTCTTGATCTGCTACACTAGCCTTTTTGCACTAATGTTGGGCAGATATTTTGGTATTGTGAAATGCTTGAGTGATTGTACTCATCAAGTCTGCCATAGAAATTAAACTGAACAATTTCATAATGTTAGACATGAACCAATTCAACGAATACTTGTTCTGAAAATAAAGAATTATTTTGAGCTTTCATTTTGTTGTATTTTATCAGTATATCTTGCCAGAATACTAATCACTTCTCAATATATTTTCTTATTGGTTACTACATATACTTTGGGAAAATCCAAGTAGCTTTCACCTCTTAGAAATAACATCTCAATATGCAGCCTTTTTATACATGCCACCTCCTACAGAGGTCATGTTCAAGGTTAAAAGGCCCAATAAAAGCTATTTATTTAAAACTAGAAAACACGCACAGGTAATAGGTATCCCATCAATCCTCTCTGCAATACAAATTTTGAAGCTAGCTTTGTCAGCACACCGAACATATTGGCGATTGATGCTTTTCCTCTCCCCCCTCAACTCTGTGCACGCTGGCATGCAAGGGAAAATGAAAAGTCGCAATGGAACCCCGCCATGTCCCATCCCATCCGTGTCACTTGGGAGCATCCAATGACTGGGCGCACCCAGCAAGCGGAGGTGTCGGTGTCACCCTAATTGGTGGCAAGCAGTTGCAATAAGCACCTTTTGAAAATTATTTGTAAATTATAGGCTCCACACACAGTTTTTAAATTTGCCTCGAATACTGATGAAGACTACCTTTACGGATTTTTTGCATTAGAATATTAGCATGAGTACCATTTAGGAGCCCTTTGAATGCCAAACCCCTTCATGGATCACTGCCTTGTCGTGGCGGAGGGGCTTGCGAAACTCGATGAAGTCGTGAGCTCTGCTGTGTAGGGCCACCCAAGATAGACAGGTCACGGCAGAGAGTTCTGACAAAATGTGATTCACTAGAGAAGGTAATGGCAACCCACTCCAGTATTTCCTGTCAAGAAAACCCTATGACCAGTCACAATAGCATTAATGATATGGCGCCGGAAGATGAGCCCCCCCAGGTTGGAAGGCGTCCCACATGTTACTGGGGATGAACAAAGGGCGATTTCTAGTAGCTCCAGGATGAATGAAGCGCCTGGGCTAAAGCCAAAAGGACGCTCAGTTGTGGATGTGTTGGGAAGCGACCGGAAAGTCTGATGTTGCAAGGAGATATATCACGTAGCAAGATGGAATGTAAGATCTATGATGCAAGGCAAACTGAATGTCGTCAAGCGAGAAATGGACAGATTGAACATTGATATCTTGGGTATCAGCGAGCTCAAGTGGACCGGAATGGGAGAATTTAATTCCGGCGACCATTATGTCTTTTATTCTGGGCACGAATATAGGAGAAGGAATGGTGTTGCTCTCATAGTAAACAGAAGAATGGGCGAAGCAGTGATAGGGTACAACCCCAAAAACGACCGAATGATTTCACTTCAGATCCAAGGCCAGCCTTTCAACATAACAGTTATCCAAGTCTATGCACCAACAACTACTGCTGAAGAAGCTGACGTTGAGAGATTTTATGCTGACCTGCAATGCCTTTTAGACCGCACTCCCTCATCAGACGTCCTTTTTCTCATTGGAGACTGAAATGCTAAGGTGGGGAGTGAAGAAATATCTGGAATTACAGGCAAGTTCGGTCTCGGTGAGACAAATGAAGCTGGGCAGAGGCTAGTAGAATTTTGGCAAGAAAATAACCTGACCATAGTGAATACTCATTTTCAACAGCACAAGAGGCGCCTGTACACATGGACTTCACCGGATGGTCTGTACAGGAATCAGATTGATTATATTCTTTGCCGGCAGAGATGGAGAAGCGCTATACAAGCAGTAAAAACAAGGCCTGGGGCCGATTGTGGCACCGATCATCAGCTTCTTGTTGCCAAATTTAAGCTTTGATTGAGGAAAACACAGAAATCTAGAAGGCCTTTCAGGTATGATCTGGATCAAATTCCATCAGAATATGCTGTTGAAGTGAGGAATCGATTTCAAGAATTAGATCTAGAAGACAGAGAGCCTGAAGAGATGTGGACTGATGTGCGTGATATAATACAAGAAGTTGCTACTAAGGTAGTTCCAAAGCAAAAGAAATGCAAGAAAGCAAACTGGTTATCTGAAGAGGCTTTGCAAATAGCTGAGGAACGGAGGATGGCAAAAGTTATGGGGGAAAAAGAAAGATACAAGGTTCTCAATGCGGATTTTCAGAAAATAGCAAGGAGAGATAAGAATGCTGTCCTGAACATACAGTGCCAAGCAGTTAAGGACAACAGCCAATTAAAGAACACAAGAGCTCTGTATAAGACAATCAAAGATATCAAAGGAAGCTTCTGTGCTAAGCTGGGCGTGATAAAGGACAAACGAGGCAAGGACCTCACTGAAGCCTCAGAGATAAAGAAGAGGTGGCAGGAATACACAGAACTGTACAAGAAGGACCCGGATGTGCAAACCCAACATAAGACAGCTGTGATTACTGATATCGAGCCAGGCATCTTGAAGAGAGAAGTTGAATGGGCCTTAGCCAGCCTTGCTAAGAACAAAGCTAGCGGAATTGATGGCATTCCAGCTGAGTTACTTCAAAACCTCAACCATGATGACGCTGTTAACGTTCTGTATACATTATGTCAGCAAATTTGGACAACCCTGCAGAAGCCACAGGATTGGAGGAGGTCAGTTTACATCCCTATTCCAAAGAAACGCAGTGCCAAAGATTGTTCCAACTACCGCACGATCGCGCTTATTTCTCATGCTAGCAAGGTGATGGTGAAAATCCTCCTAGGTAGACTGCAGCAGTATGTGGATTATGCGGAAGCAGTAGCTTCCGGACGTGCAAGCTGGGTTTCGCCAGGGCAGAGGAACTAGAGACTAAATTGCCAACCTTCGCTGGATCATGGGAAAAGCAAGAGAGTTCCAGAAACCCATCTACTTCTACTTTATTGATTATGCGAAAGCATTTCACTGCGTAGATCACAGCAGATTGTGGCAAGCTCTCCAAGAGATGGGAGTTCCAATTCACCTCATCTGTCTCCTCAGGAACCTGTATGAAGGGCAAGAGGCCACAGTCAGAACTGGGCATGGTCTTACTGATTGGTTTCCGATTGAGAAAGGAGTGAGGCAAGGCTGCATTCTGTCGCCCTGCCTATTTAACCTATATGCAGAGTGCATCATGAGGAAGGCCGGTCTGGACGAGTCTTCAGCTGGAGTGAAGATTGCTGGAAAACGTATCAACAACCTTAGATATGTGGATAATACCACTTTAACGGCAGAAAGTGAAGTGGAACTCGAGAGACGTCTGATGCGCGTACAAGAAGAGAGTGAGAAGTTTGGGCTTAAACTGAACATTAAAAAGACAAAGATCATGGCGTCTTGCCCCATCAAGTCCTGGAGCATCAAGGGACAAGAAGTGGAAGCTGTGACAGATTTTCTCTTCTTGGGCTTTAAGATAACCCCGAAAGGAGACTGCAGCCATGAAATTAGGAGACGCCTACTTCTGGGAAAGAGAGCCATGGCTAGCCTTGACCGCCTAGTAAAGAGCAGAAAAAATGCCTTTGTGGTAGCGTAGCGGTAGAACATCCGCCTCGCATGCAAGAGGACCGGGGCTCAAATCCCGGTGCCGCGCAATTCTCCACCGGATTAAAAAAAAAAAAAAATTCCGCGTGTCGATGGAATTGCATAAACAGATTTGGAATGCGACCTGATGCAGGTGAACACCTCCGGCAACGCACTCCCTCACCAGAACAGGAGTTGGCCACCGTGGTGCAGTAATTGGCCGCAACCTCTGATGATAAGCTCCACAAAACCCCGGCCCTCAGTCACCAGCGGCTGCGGAACAAGTGACCACGGCGGCGGTCAGACCTGTGACGCAGCAGGGGGTGCTAAGAATGCTTGGCTCCGCTGGACAGGCCGCCATTGGAAACTGACCCTGACAACGTCTAATGCTAGAACCCTAACTAGTGAAGCTAGTTTAGCAGTGCTCTTACAGGAACTAGAGGGTATGAAATGGGATGTCATAGGGCTTAGTGAGGTTAGGAGGCCGAATGAGGCATATACTGTACTGAAGGATGGGCATGTACTGTGTTATCGAGGTTTACCAGAGAGGCGACAACTAGGAGTAGGTTTCCTTGTCAATAAGTACATAGCGGGTAATATAGATGAATTCTATAATATTAATGAGAGGGTGGCAGGCATCGTAATTAGGATTAATAAGCGGTATAAACTGAAGGCTGTACAGGCCTCTGCACCTACATGTAGTTATGATGACCAGGCAGTTGAAAGCTTCTATGAAGATGCAGAATCGGCAATGCGAAAAGTAAAGACGCAGTATACTGTACTAATGGGCGACTTCAATGCCAAGGTAGGGAAAAAGCAGGCAGGAGACAAGGCAGTAGGTGACTATGGCATTGGTTCTAGGAATAGCAGGGGGGAGTTACTAGTTGAGTTTGCAGAGCGCAATAACTTACGAATCATGAATACCTTCTTCAGCAAACGGAAGAACCGGAAATGGACATGGAAAGGTCCGAACAGGGAGACTAAAAATGAAATCGACTTCATAATGTGTTCAACCCCGCCATTATGCAAGATGTAGAGGTAATCGGGAAAGTGCGATGCAGTGACCACAGGATGGTGAGGTCCCGAATTAGCCTAAATCTGAAGAAGGAACACAACAGATTATTAAGAAAGAAACCCATTAACGAATTAGAGGTGAGGGGGAGGGCAGAAGAGTTCAGGATCTCGCTACAGAATAGGTATTCAGCTCTAACCAAGGATGGCGACATTACCCTAGAAGCAAGGAACAATAATTTCAGAGATATCATTACCGAGTGCGCGGTAGACGTAGGCGGTAGGATAATTAGAGAGGATACCGGTAAGCTGTCTAAAGAGACGAAAGATTTGATTAAGAAACGCCAGAGTATGAAAGCTTCTAATCCAACAGACCGGATCGAACTGGCCGAGATATCAAAGCTAATCAATAAGCGCAAGGTGGCCGATATAACATGGAGAAAATTGAGCATGCTGTAAAGAAGAAATCGGGCATAGGCAAAAACCAGATGTATGCGATAAGGGACAAGGCGGGCAACGTCATCACGGATATGGATAAGATAGTCAAAGTAGCCGAGGAGTTCTATACAGATCTCTACAGTAGCCAAAGTAGTCAGGACCGTAATGAGGTTAGCGGTAGGGAAAACCAGTCAGACGTTCCACCAGTGACGAAGGACGAGGTCAAGAAAGCATTAGAAACTATGAAAAGGGCGGAATCAGCTGGAAAAGATAACTACAGATTTGCTGAAGGACGGGGGGGGATATCGTGCTAGAAAAACTGGCCACCCTGTATACGCAGTGCCTGGTGTCATCGACGGTACCGGAACCATGGAAGAATGCAAACATTATCCTCATTCATAAGAAAGGGGACTCTAAGGACCTTAAAAATTACAGACCAGTCAGCTTACTGTCTGTTACGTATAAGGTATTTACTAATGTAATCGCTAATAGAATCAGGACAACCTTAGATTTAAATCAAGCAAAGGATCAAGCAGGGTTTCGGAAACGGTACTCTGCTATCGATCATATACATGCCATCAATCAGGTGATAGAAAAATGCTCAGAATATAACCAGCCCTTATACATAGCATCCATTGATTACGAAAAAGCATTTGACTCAGTTGAAACCTCGGCGGTGATGCAGGCATTGCGAAATCAGGGGGTAGACGAGCCGTACGTGAAAGTGCTGGAAGATATATATAGTGGCTGCACAGCAACCATAGTTCTGCATAAAGAAAGTAACAAAATTCCCATAAAGAAAGGTGTTAGGCAAGGAGACACAATCTCCCCAGTACTATTCACAGCTTGCTTAGAGGAAGTATTCAGAGACTTGGAATGGGAGCAGTTAGGGATAAGGGTAGATGGAGAATACCTCAGTAATCTGCGATTTGCTGATGACATTGCCTTGCTAAGCAACTCGGGGGATGAACTGCAAATAATGATTGATGACCTAGACAGGAAAAGTAGAAAAGTAGGCTTGAAAATCAATATGCAGAAGACTAAGGTAATGAACAACAGCCTCGGGAAGGAACAGCAGTTTACATTAGGTAGCGAAGTACTGGAAGTAGTAGGCGAATATGTCTACTTAGGACAGGTAGTAACCACAGATCCGGACCATGAAAAGGAAATAACAAGAAGAATAAGATTGGGATGGAGCGTATTTGGCAAGCACTTGCAGATTATGACTAGCAGCTTACCGGTATCGCTAAAGAGGAAAGTATATAACAGTTGCATCTTACCTGTACTCACCTATGGTGCTGAAACGTGGAGGCTAACCAAGAGAGTTCTACTTAAGTTGAGGACAACCCAGAGGGCTATGGAACAAAAAATGGTAGGGGTAACATTAAGAGATAGGAAGCGTGCAGAGTGGGTAAGAGAAATAACTCAAGTTACCGACATTCTAGTGGAAATTAAGAAGAAGAAATGGACATGGGCAGGACATGTAGTGCGAAGAGAGGATAACCGGTGGTCGCTTAGGGTAACAAACTGGATTCAAAGGGAAGGAAAGCGTAGCAGGGGGCGGCAGAAAGTTAGGTGGGCGGATGAGATTAAGAAGTTCGCAGGGGTTAAGTGGATGCAGCTAGCACAGAACCGGGTTAAGTGGAGAAATATGGGAGAGGCCTTCGCCCTGCAGTGGGTATAGTCAGGCTGATGATGATGATGAAAGAGCAGAGACATTAGTCTGCCAACCAAGATCCGTATAACATGTGCTATGGTATTTTCAATTGTGATGTATGGATGTGAGAGTTGGACTGTGAAGAAGGCTGACTGCAGAAGAATTGACGCGTTCGAATTGTGGTGCTGGCGGAGAATCTTGAGAGTTCCTTGGACTGCCAGAAGATCAAATCAGTTGATATTGTCGACCATAAACCCTGACTGCTCATTGGAGGGTCAAATTCTAAAGTTAAAGCTCAGCTACTTTGGTCATCTGATGAGAAGAGAGGAGTCGCTGGAGAAAGATTTGATGTTGGGAAAGGTTGAGGGTCACCGGAGATGGGGTAGGCAGCGAACGCGATGGTTAGATGGCATCCTCGAGGCGCTGCAGATGAAGTTATATGATGTTAGGAAGATAGTGAGAGACCGAAAAGCGTGGCGTGATATGGTCCATAGGGTCACGAAGAGTCGGACACGACTGAATGACTGAACTGAACTGAATGCCAAAATGGAATCTGTCATTACAGCAGACTGGAAATATTTACCGACAAGTACTTTCTGGCACCTAGCTTCTCAATTGCCTTTTTTTTTTTTTTTAATATGGTTGTATTCCCTTGTAATATTTTACACAATCAAAACATGCTATGCCACTAACACTAGGTTTGCTGAATTTATCAACACGAAGTGATATTTCACATGATAGAATGCCACGTAAGCTGTCATCTTGCACTAGTCATTCACCTCTACCCACATGAAGCTGGCAGCACCATCCCTGCAACCTCTTAAGTGTGGCATGAATTTCGTCTGTGTGACACTACTACTTGTCGGAAATGAATGACCAAGAGTAACACATCTGAGAATTAGTTCACAAAGTGAAGGAAAATAAAGTGGAATTCACTTTCAGCATTGTTGAGTGGGACTAGACATTTGTTTCATGCCTTCAACCATGTGTGACTTGCATTAAGGTACCAGGCTTCCTGATCCATGTGTGCCAAATTCTAGTTCTTCTAGGTAGTGTTCTCTGGAGCACTAGATGGTATGTGAATGACATTTTCAGTAACAGTCAAAGGAGGTACTATAGGAGACACTGCCTCATTCTTTGTTTCATCGTTTATCAGAATTTACCATGGGTGCAAAGTATTATCAGCTTCAACATAGCAGTCAATGCAGTGGTTTAAAAACCAACTTGGGAAACTATAATAGCACTTCTCACTGCCTTTTCTTACAGAAGGCATAATAATAAGTAGACTTGCAGAGCCAGACTTAGAAAAGTGCTTCCAATTATTAGCTTTGTGATTTGGAATTGTTTCAGAAAGAAAACAACACCAGAATAAGAAATTCAGAAAACCCCTTTCTGAATTTTAGTTTTAATCCACCTAGGAGCAGATAAAACGTGAAGGGAAGGGCTTTTGTAAAGCATTCTTTGCAGTGAAGACCCTCAATCCAGGATTGCCACTACACACCATAGTATTGGAAAGGGGAACATTTGAACGCTTTGTCAACTGCTGCCTGCAGATACACCTTGGCGCATTGGTAAGTAATTACCCCATTTTTGTGCAGAATTCTATGGAGGCGAATGCTGTAAAAAAGCTTGAAACTTCCCTTCCTGGGGATAGATTGGCATCTTCCCTCAACGTCAAAGAACTATATTAACCTGTTCTTGAATGCTATCAGAGAAATTATGTTGACATGTGATGTTAACTTCTAGAATGTAGCAAGAATAAGCAGTAATAGTTTTACAGCATTTTCAGATTTTTACTGAACTCAGTTTGACACTTCATATGAAGGAAATTTGTTTTAAAAGAGAAGGCACTTGTATAGGCTCATCTGTAACACGTCCTCAGCAATATTTTTCTGCCAATGGTTAGAACTGAAATCAAACGCAAAATAAGTAATCTGCATGATGTTCCGGTCTTTAGGTATATTGATAATCTTTTTATTTTTCCGAAGGAAGTTCAAGTTCCTGAATTAGTTTCTGCTGTTACTAACAAGACGTTCGTTCTCACCAAAAACAGCCAGGGCCTCATTTTTACAGTGGAGATGCCAGTAAACGGCAAATTGCAGTTGTTAAATATTACACTGGTTTATGTGAAGCAATACCTTGGCTAGGTCGTACAGTCCTAAATCTAAAGAACATTTGCTACCTCATGATAGTGCTCATTCAAAGCTTGTCAAGCAAGTGATAACTGTCGACTCCCTCTAGTCTGCTCTAGCAGTCATGCCATTAGGTGACTTAAGAAAATTCTTGCAGTCATGTTCAGCAGCTGAAACAAGTAGTTTACACGCAATCCTTTATTTTGGCTGTTTGAAAAATGTTACTGCAGAAATTTTAGCTAACTCGTGATAACAGGGAGATAGAATTACAAAACAAAATTGTGGCAGGTAATGCCTTGCATTCATAAAGCGTCTCATAGCATCAAAAAAGTAGCAAGCTAGTATGGCATTCAAATTATTTTGGCAATGCCATGCAAACTTTGAATACTTCATACTAAAAATAAGTACAAAAAATAACTAGTCAATTCTTAATGAAACATCAGAATGAGTGCACTGTGTATGGGTAAGGGTTGTGTATCTGAGCCAATTATGTTGCAGTCTCAATATTATAGGGCAAACTGGTTGCTTCAGTATGCATGCTAGTGAACACAGACCACATGTGTGCAAAAAGTGAAGGTGCTTCTTTGTAGACCACTGCACCACCTGGGAAAAATGCTGACTAGAAACAACAGTTTAAAGAGCAGAAAAGACAGATTTTAGAGACAGATAGTTGAAGGTAATTTTATCAAGAATGCTGAAGACGAATATATAAACAGGCCATCTAATGAGTGATGCAGAGGGTCCATGTATTGTTAAATTTCACGGTGCCTCATCAGAGTTTGTGTGTAATTTGCTGCTTTTTAACTGTTTTTGATGCTTCAGGTTCCTTCAGTTGCATTGACATGGAGACTATTTTTTTCATAGGTTGCCTCCAAGTTTTGAATTAAGAGTGCCATGAAGGTGAAAACTGTCCAGTTTCGGCATGTGTGACGCCCTTCACCTGCTAACCGTGGGAGGTGGTGCTTACGGGGGTTTCCCTCTCTACACTTGCAAGGGTTAGCAAATGGGTAGTAAATCCCCCTTGCACTTGTAGAGGAGAGGAGGTATGCTAGACAAAGAATGACTCACAAAATATGAATAAAAGAAGCAAATAGAAATAAAAATGCAATAGGAAGTGACTCAAGTCTGGAATATTGGTGAGTGAAAGCCAACGGAATCATAAGTGGAATAGAATCGGACTCTGAATAGATGGGCAAATGAAAGAAAAATGCTGTTGCATCCTCCACATCAATACAATTGATGGCCTCTTAATTTTTTTTAATCTTCTTGTCAGTAAACTTTCATCTATAAATTTTTTAGTTCATATAAATGTGCCAATTAAAATTTTTTTTTTTCGATTTGGACAAGTGTGTATGTTTGACGTGTAATTGAATTCAAGTTTTAAGTGTTTTTGCATTTGTTCTGGTGCACTTGGGAGGTCATGGTATTATATTAACTTACTGATTTGCTTTTCGTCTAGAATGTGGCACTTCCTTTTGTTGAATTTTTGTCGCTCATAACCAGCGACTCATTTGTGGTCTGACAGTTTCAGGCTGGCTTGCATGAATAAAGCTCAGTTGAAGTGGTGCCTGTACTGCATTCTCATGCGACTTCTTTGTCTTTGTTCTCTTTCGCTCCATCTTCAGAATCCTATACAGTTATTATTGAACTAACCCAAATTAAAGTATTACTATACTTCGTCTCACAAGATATCTGCAGCACTGCGAAAGGCAGAGAAGCCCTTGCAATTGTGCTTTTAAATACCTCTCGCCCCTGCACACTATAATAGAGAATTGTGCTCCCACTGTCACCCCCACCAATTTGGGAGGCAAGAGGTGGGTAGAAGCACAATATCCTATTGTAGTGCGTGTGATCCTGATTGGACCAGGGTGCCTCTGGCTTTCGCAGTGCTGCAAACATCTTGTAAGACAAAGTATATACTGCACCCTGCAAAAAATTCTCGCATGATCATGGTGTGATCATCGGTTTATTCTACAACGAATCAATGCACAGTGCAATTCAGCATGTATATGACTACTTTCGGCCCTTTGTCTTGGCCTTGACCTTAGCTTTCTTCTTTACTTGTACCTCCTCGTCCTCGAACGTGACCGAAGGCGCCTCGAATGGATGCAGCTCCTTGTCGTACATCTCCTCGGGGAGCGGCCGCTCTGGATCCGGGTAATAGGTTGGGAACGGCGGCGGGTCATCGGGTGTATGGGCCCTTTTGCCGTGTGTCGAGTCGTACACTCTCACTAGCGCCAGTGTGTGGCCTGGCACGGCGGGCCCTTGCACGAAAAGCACGTTGTGTAGCGTGTTGATGCGCCATACGCGGAGACCCACGAGCACTCTTCGCTCCTGGCCCATGTGTCCCGGCATCCGCTTCCCCTTATGGATGATACCACGGGGTCCGCCGATGGCTCCCAGCCGCCGGTGCGCCTTGGTAGTGCCGTGTGTGGCTGGGCCACCTTTCATGCCCCATCGTTTCATGACCCCTTGGAAACCGTGGCCTCGGGTCTTTCCGTACACGTTCACGTAGTCGCCCGGCCGAAAATGCGCTGCCGTCAACGGTGTACCTGGTGGAATCGCAGCGTCCGGTGTAATTAGGAATCGTGTGAGCTTCTTCTTGGGCATGACGCCAGACTTCTCGAAAAGCTTCAGGTAGGGTGCCTTGAAATTCATGGGATCCGCACTGCCGGCGCCTACCACCAAGCAGCCGCGGCCCTTAGCCCGATGGCCAAACCGCGTATTAGCGTACTGCTCAGGAGGAATGTAATCAATTACATGGTTGTCCAGCACCTGTATCAGCGTAGTGAGTAGACGCTTACCCGTGCTTGTCCACATCGGGTAGATGCCGATCTTACGTCCGATCACTCCCGTCCTGCGCGACTCCGGTGTCCAAGTTGCCACAGGCCATGGTTCCTCCCTCAGTGGGCTTTCACCTGGCTGCAGATACTTCTTCTGCGCTAACTCCTGGAGAAAAGTGTAGTTTTCAGGAAGGATGTGCTCCTGATCTCTCACTTTTCGCCTCCTTGGTGCCCACCAGTGGAAAGGATATGTTTTTCGCCTCTTGATGGTCGTAGAAGTCTTGAAGCGGCACTGGATATTGCATGCGACGGCCAAGCACGGTGCGAAAGTTTGTGTTGTCGAAGCATTGTGGATGGCAAACCCGGAAAATAACTTAATTTGAGAAAAAGCCCTTACGTACCAAGCCATTACTGGCGCACATGGGCTTCTCGCCGAGCGTGACACTGGCGCCGCTACTAGGCCAGACTATGCTACTACACTACCAGCTACTACGCCAACTTTCCAGCTGCAGTGCCACGGCCGTGGCAGTACGCAAAAAAATATTAACATACCACAAATATGTTAATCTATAATAAAACCGTGTGGTAGAAATTATAATAAAAATTATTTTTTGGCGAACAAACATTTTTTATTATTTTTGTACGCTGAGAGTTGTTGATTTGAGCCAGGTCGGCCAATGGGCCAATTTTTAAGTCAGCCAGCCAACATTGACCGTCAGCAGCAGTAGCCACTTTCCTGCGGCGCTTGCTCTTCGGCATGTGTGTACTTTCGGTGTATATTTAAGTACTTTGTAACTTTTCTCAGTATTTCACTAAATTGTGCACTCCTGTGGGATATGGCCGTCTGTTTTAGAGCACTTAAGGGCTCTCTCAACAGTGCTCTGGGGACTGTGAAGACCGGCAACATCAGGTCCCATACCGGTCTCCTGACCCTGAGCGCCGCAACTCCATGCAATTGCTATGTAACCCTAACCTCTAGCCAAGGCACGAAGGTGATTTCACCTTTATTGTGATGTTTTGCATGTGTTTCGTTCACACTATGCGCATCTGTAGTCTCTGCGGTTGTGCGAGCTTAACTGTAGCTGCATTAGTCGACCGGCACTGTCCCCTCTGGCCATTGCGATTCATTCCGTGTGCGGTCAGACGTCACTTGCAGAACTCGGTGTTTGTGACCGCGTCCTTTAAATAGTGTGTCAGTCAGTCATTGATTCCATATCAATCCGTGTGGAGTACTTATTTTATTATTTAGTTAATGGCCTGTCTAGGTAATGGTAACAGCACTGTGCAGGTTACCATCTCTTGAATGGTCCACCCATGCTAGCCCAACTAGAATAATAGCTAGGTATTAGGGAAATATTGCGCCTTTTATTTTTAACTTGCGGTTATTAAATTGAACTGAACGCAATAATGACTCCTGGGATTCTGTAGTGCAGCTCACTTTGGTTTCGCCTGCTTTCAGACCCTCTGTTTATAGAAGCTAATACCAGATCTTGAAGCAACTTGCCATTTTAGCACTCGGATACTTTAGTGGCCTCGAAAGCATGCTGACCAGTCAAACGAGGGAGGTTTTCGTGTACAATTCAATATGGACATTGGGTAAATACCAGCACTGCCCTTAAAAGGCCTTGTGTGGTTTCTACATCTCTTGTGCTATCTCTAAGAGGTGAGTGAGTAGTCTTTGATCAGTGGAGCTGGCACGAAGGCCTATTCAAGGAAGAGGGGTAAGGGGCATCTGTAATAGGTATAGCACCTGTTTGGTTTTATTTAAAGCCGATGTAGTATTTATATCCTGCTGGAGTGTAATTTTGGCATGCTGTGGTACACATAAGCATACAGTGAGGCAGTGGTCGGTCAGAGGGAAGTTGTGTGAGAATTCTCATGACGTTGGTTGGGGGGCATCACAGTTGCAGGAATGTATAGTGGTGCACTCTGGCTGCATGTCTTACAGTGGACAAAGCAGCGTGATTATTTTATTCTTTTTGAACCGCTGTGTGACAGAATATGGTTTTTGAGACTTTCATGTTGTGCACAAAGACCTCTGCCATGCATGAGCCAACTACGTTGTATAATTTGTCATTTACTAATGTAGTGTCTTGAATATATCTTCATGTATGGCATATCACAAACCGAAGTTTGTGTCGCTGTGCTGGTGCCTGACTCTAAAGACGTGTGGTTTCAGCAGTGCATCTCAAGCATGTGGTTGTGAGCTACATTTTCATTTTTTACTCACTTGCACAAAAAACTGTTGAAGGGGAGTGGCGGCAAAAATACAAATCCATAAAAAGCGCAAAACCAAACAAAATGCAGACTGGAATTTGATGCTAATTTAAAACAAGCAAACAAATATGAGAGCATGTTAGGCATAAAATGAATCAAAACAAAAAGCAAAACATGATGGTAATCTAAACCAGGTTAATACTAATGAGGTAGCAGGGTAAATTAACTGGCTACATCTTGTGGATGGTAGCTCCAGACAGATGGTGTTTATAGAAAGAATTGCTGGTACAAGTGACAATTTGAACTCTGTATATGTGATTGATGGTCAAAGAGATATAAATGGATAAGTGAGAAATTGGTAGCTTTCGTCAGGCTTGCCTTAATAGCACTTCTACCTCTGAAAACTTGCAGCACAGTAGAATGCTTCTGTTCAGTCCATGTGGGTCATAAAAGTGGAGTGGATGAATTAAACTTCAATTTTTTCTTCGGCTCACTAAGTACCGTGTCCAGGTTTTGGGAGGGGCAGGGGTGGCTCGACAGTGTCTCACAAGCCTTATAGTGGTTTAGCATGCAGATTGGCATCACGTGATCAGTTAAGCCTTGTAAACTCTCAGTGGAAGTGAATATAAGCTAGCAAGTTCTCTTGATTAGCAACACGTACAATGCTCTAAACAACCACTTTTCTGTTTTTGAAGTTCTCTTTCTTGTCAAACAAAATTTAATGCTTGTGTGTTGTTGGTTTGGGTTTATTGCTTCTCATTGTGCTCAAAGTGTAGTTAAGGGTCACATTTGGGGGTCACATGTGAATAGTTTGCCTCAGAAACTGACAGCTTGTTCACTTATTTGCTGCCAAAAGAAGGCAGCCAGTTGCCGCATTATTGGTGATGTGGAAACAAATGATTCCTTAAAGGAGTATAGACACCGAATTCTCTGTTTCCATGTTTTCTTCTTTCAAATGATGCTTTAGACATTAGTATACACGGATCACCCTGGGCTATTCACCTATGGCCACTAAATAATTTGAATTTCTTGATGCTGTTTCAGTTGCAGTTTCATGAACTGAAAGATGGTTGTGACATATTGTTGGTTTTTAAGTCATATGAGACATGATAAAAATGATAACAGAAGTGCTGATATGTTGTTTGTTGCCACTCTGGCTCTTGTATTTTGAATTGAAACTGTGTACCAGTGATTAGGTTAGCTTTTTTTTTTTGTGCCTTGCTTGGCTTAAACACGAATTGCAGTAAAACCTCGCTGATATGTTTTTTAGAAAAATGTAAAAAAAAAAAATGTATTGACCAGGAAAACTTATGATCTAAACTGCCTGATTTTGAAAAAAAAATTAGCTGTAGAGTGAAACACAGTCATCTAGAGTTGACAGTTTCGTGGCATAAGAGTGTCAATTAGCATTTCTCAACATCAAGTATGAACAGCTACTTCTTTAGCTCTCGTAGAATTCAGTTCGTATGTGCATTATCCTAAGCGCGCAAGGTATTTAATAACAAGTCCCAATGACGAGCCGGGATTGCTTTCTTGGCTGCTTCTGGATGCTTCGCCCTCTTACACTAATGACATGTGGAGAAGCCATCGCAATAGCTTAGAATCGCCGCGTTTTTGTTAATGTTGTGTCCCTCAAACCCAGCCAGCTCGTATGTTAGCACTTAGTTATATTTATCAAACGGTTCTCCCCTATGCCCCTGTTGCACTGCAAAGAAGCCACCATGTTTATCTTCACGAATTCGTGTTTCCACAGGAACGGGCACCTTGTACGTTGGCTTTCTTTCATGCTTCGCCCTTTGCATAAAGGCACTGCAGGAAAGCAACAGCAGTGGTTGAGCGCCGCTGTTCAATTTCTTATTTTGTGAGACCTCAGGTTTGGCCCCCTTGCACATTGGCACATGTTTGGTTTATCGCAAAGCGTATTACCTGACTACATTTGGTTGAAATTTCGAACATAATAACCGGAAAGTTGGGCTATCCGAGAACATACTAACCGGAAGGAAAATAGTAGAACTATGTGGGATGGTTTTATCGCTCGCGATTTTGAGTGCGTAGAATGGGAAATCGTATGAACCGGGAACGTATCAATGAAGTTCTACTGCATGTTGCAGCCATTGTTCGAAACCAAAACTGAAATGGCATCAAGAAGAAGTTCAATTACAAATTATTTAGTGGCCATCGGTGAATGCGACGTGATAATCTATATTTGTTTTAGTCGGGTGTGTAAAACACGCAATTACAAATAGATTTCTATAGTTCTTTAAGCAAGACGCTCATAGAACACAGCTCCATTACTTCAGACAGACTGCAAACAGTGAAGTCATTCATGCGTCTCGGTGCAAAAGCATTACTAGCTACATTCAGCGAAATTCCATCAGTAACCATAGTTGTCCCTCTGAGGGCTCCAAAAAGATGACTTGTCACGCCGTTTCTGAGCAATTAAGCATAAAATTAAAGGGGAAATGAGGGGCTCGTTTAGATACAATTAAAGGAGCCAACAGTCTATGAATGCAAGGTAAACGTATGGGGATATTATTTTTATTTTTTTTTTGTTGTCTTGTAGGTGACACTAAAAAAAAAAAAAAATCCCCATACGCTTACCTTGGATTCATAAACGGTTGGCACCTTTAATCGCTTCTGAGCAATGTGCATGTGGGCACGCGAACAATCCTGCTTCAGGCTTCAGGTTCAGAGCTTAAAGCTGTGCAGCTCAGAGCTCTGAACATGTTGTGGTATTGAGTGCACAACAAACCATGCACATGAATCATCTCACAGAAATAATAATGAAAGAAAACCTTAAACAAAACCTGTGCTGAACACCACCGGTTCTCAATCATTGGTGCAAGTGAGTGCATGCTATTCTGGTAACAGATTTGCAAAGAAGAGATGCTATAAGGGATTATTTATCTGCATCATGCAACCTGTGTGTTCTGTGCCGCATGAATTATTTGGCCAGCAACAGTGCTGCTATAGACAAGCGTCAGCTCGTGACGTCAGTGGAAATGCGGCGGCGCTGGCAACAGCAGTGACTTTCGTGGTGTAGGCAAAAGCTCGGGTCGTCTGCATTGGATGCGCGGCGATTGCTGTGTTTTCGAGCATAATGTGTTTTCGAGCATAATTCCCAATATTCCTGCAAGCTGTGGTGTAGTTGGTTTCGCCATGAGGCACAAAAAGGAAAATAGCACCTGTTTTCACATGTTTCTTGTGGTCGGACAAATATGGGAGCGATAGACAGCAGCGTTGAGCACGACAAGTAGACCCTTCGGCGACGGATTGCCTTTGTGGCTAACGTGCGTTGCACAATTCTGCACTGAAACTTCATCAGTTCGTTTGCAACTCTTAATTGTCTTGACTGTTTTTCGGCTGCACGATGAATAGCGCAATAGCAAATGACTGCAGCTCGTGCATGTTTTGTTCTATATAATATATCAAGTTAAGACAGCGCCCGCCCTGGGAGTTCCATTCACTTGTGCCCGTGCATATATTCGTACAGAAAAGGACACAAAAGTTGCTGCGAAGGTAACTGCTGTTAGTTTGACCGGTCACTCCAGCGCGATATTGCAAAAACAGACCTGAACTTGTGAAGCAGCTTTTCTCTGATACCACTTTCGCGAGTTTCAACGAGTGACTTCATCACCGGCCTTATAGAAAGCAAGTAAACATTGTTAGGATCCGGGCAAAGTCACGCAGCGTCATTCCTCAAAACTTTCTTTCTTAAGGTCATTAAGATTTTGACGAACGAATTAAATATCCACGTACAGCATAGCTCTGATCAAGCAGGATATATTTAAGTATGGAATATATGGTACATGTAATTTAATGCCCCAAAGAGTAATCGGCAATGAGGGGTGCAAAATAAGCAGGTAAGATGACGCACTTTTCAATAAACAGTTTCAGAGTATATTAAAAGAAGCTTAACAGATTGTGCAAAGTTCGCTGCAAGCGATTGTGGAGAACGTTGCATTTCCGTTCGTGCACCTCTCCTAAAGACCCCCCCCCCCCCCCAAAAAAAAAAAAGAAAGAACATTCTTATGGGCTTTCATGTATCTATTAACCTTTGAATGCCCTTGGGTACGTCTGTACGATAAAACAGACGTCAAACGTCTTTTTATCGAGCAGGATAAAACATTGGCAGCGCACACTATAGGCGAATATGTTACAAAGAACTAAAAGATTGAGTTCTTGTTCAGTGAAATTCTGACTTGAGTTGTCGGTATACTGAGCTAGAGATATGATTTCTAGCTCACTATAGTTGTCGGTAATATATTGTTCTTTAGAGCGAAGATGCTTGGAACATCAGAAAGCAAATTAAAGGTCTCTTTGATTTAGCTTGCACTGGCTGCACTAGTTCTGAAAAGTGCTGCAGTGGTGCCAGGCGGTCACGTGAGCGTGCAGTGCCAGTTCCGACACTGGCGTGCGGCAGCAGCTGCCAAAACGAGTACGCAAGTGTAGGACTCTGGAACCTAGCAGACGCGTGCGTGCATCATGCATCGCGTGCTGTAACATGATCACGTCCAGTTTCGAAGCCAGCTGCCGTAGGCCTACAGCACTCGATTGGAAAGTGACGACGACTAACAGTGACACCAATTGACCAGATACGCGCGACTGCGCACGATCGTTATATGTTATATCAGACGGTCTGCGAAGATGCCATTCATGCGCCTGGGTACGAGAGAATTAACGTTGTAAGCAGTTGCCACGAGTACTAGTTTAAATAATTAAGACTGCCTAACAAGACGCTTGATTGGTTTCCACGAACTTCTGTCCAAAAGCGCTAGCTGACGCTCGTATGTTTGTACCTCATTGCGCTCTCAGACATCTATGTACTCCGTGGGCGACAAGTTTGATGTCGCATAGCCGCTGCGCAAGCTGTCCTGTGGCACACACACTTGGCGCGACAGAACTCGATCGATCGCAACTAATTTCTGTTCGCATCCACCCGTCTTCCGAGGTCACAGCGCGATAAAAAAAAATACTACATAGGACAACGCGCGCGAAGGTGCCGTATCGCGGCCACGTACCACTAAATATGTGGCCACAACTACATATAATACCACTCCTCCATCAACAAAATGCCAATCACCAGCATGCAGCCCAACTACCTTGTATACGCAACCATTTATGGATCCGTTAGCAGCGAACCGTCCGGGTTCTGAAGGAGACGGACTTTACAAAAGCTATGCAGAACGATGCGCAGCGTCGTCTGCTCTTGGCCGAGCAGAGCGTACATCATGCTGCACTTTTTTCTGCACCTCCTCTGGAGCGAGTACAGGGTGGGCGAGAACTCGTGCAGAACTAGCTCTGCACCTTGACAAAACAAGGAGAGAAGTGCAGGCGGCACGCGCGGCACTGGCAAAACGAGGACGGCGGTGCTGCACTACTTGAACTAGTGCAGCTGGTGCAGCCAAATCAAAGAGACCTTAAGAGTTGTCATATGAAAAACACACTTCCAGTCATTCATTCGTCGTCCTTGCATGCGCTAGCAGTAGGCATGGGAGTTGAACAACGTTGGCTGTTAGTTTTTCATATACATTGCGCTTTCTAGTTTTCATTTAACTCAGTCACTACAGTCGCCCACCGTAGCCGCGCGCTGCTGAAGCCACGGAGAAGAAAGCGAATTCAGCGCTCTTCGCCAGGTAATTCCAGAAGTAATCTGCTGATAAAGTGCTGAACTACTCTCCAGGCGTAAACAAAACTTTCTACGCACAAACGAAGCTTACGCTTCAGAATATTCGCACGTGCGAACTGGTTTCGAAGGCAGCGTCACTTGGCACTGTGTAGGCACACTGCGTTTTTGCCTACACCCCATGTTGCTGCCGATCGCAGCGCCACCTTTGTTTACAAACATGATGCTTGTCTATATGCTCACGATATAAGGCTTAAGATATCTGCTTGGTAGAATAGAGCAGCATTCTTTCACAGACTGTGATGAGAGGAACTGGTGTCTTCAGTGTATTTATTGTCAACCTGGGCACACTTGCTAGGTTCTGATCAACTGAGATGCAACTGAGAAATTTGTATTGTCACTATTTTGTTGTCTATACTTCAGCATTCAAATGAAGCATATCTCTTGGATGTAATGAGCTGGCTTAGTGGTGTTACTGGCTGCGAGTTTTTGAAGCTTTGCTTGTTCTTTGTCAGGTTCTTGCAAGGCATGCTGCTGTCTTGCCACACATTGTGGCAGGCACATCCCTGCAGAGCACGTGTTGGAGTTCCAGCATATGCCTTCCCGCTACAAGACCGCAGCCTGAGATCATTACAAATGATGCTGTTGCTCCTGAACTTGTCAGACAAGAGGAGCAGGCCCCATTCACGTTTTTCGAGCTGCGCAGTGGAGATGAGGAGGCAAAATCCTCAGATGTAGTTTGCAGGGTTCCCACAACAGTTTTGTCTGGATACTTGGATGCCTACCCCTACAAAGTGAGTGTTCAGTCTTCGCACCTTGAGTGATTGTATTTCTGCACACAGTTCAGACTGTTAGTGTCTGGGTTGCTCCGAGGCCATCGGAACGATTAGTAAATAAATTTTTACAGTTGCTCAGACCTCACACAAGGCCTTTTTAAAATTATGCTGGATGTCATGACTAACTGAAATTTTTATTTTTCCACTTGAAAAAGTTGTTATAAACCCTATTTCCCCAATAACAACAGTCAATTGACTATTTTAGGGTGAAGGTAACACTGGTCAAATATTGTCAGATATTGCTGTTGTACCACACCACAGCTATAAGTGCCGGGCTGCTTGTTTCTAGTGGAGTGTGCCGTCATTTGCCTGCATCACAAAACCATTACAAAATATGACAGAAATTCAAGGTGGAAGCCTGCATTTTATTGATAGGAGAGTGAAAATATCTCATCAGTTGGCCTCATCAGCACAAAGAGCAGTTCTAGCTGTACATTTTTGTCCCATTTGTGCTAGTTGGTTGACGAGAGAATTTATCAGCATTTAAGTCATCAATGCAAGGCGCTGTGCAGAAGGTGTTGTTTTTAGCCATGCAATCTGTGACGAGACGTGTTCATGTTTGCTGCTGTATCATCTGTAGCAAAAGTGAACAAACACAGCCAAGTGCTTGAAGTGTGATATCTCTTAAAACTATTTATTAGCCATGTATAGGTGCAAACAAATAGCAAAGCTCATCTATCAGCATGTCTTGCATTGATTTTTGTGCGTTTGCATATGAATGCCATTTTCAGCATAAATGTCATGGCTTCATTGTCTGTGAAGTGGCATGGATGTGAATTCAGTCTTACCGAGTTTGAAAGTGAATGAAGAGTAAGTTTTTTAAACTGTGCTCACTGTAGGTGATGAGACTATTTTTTACTGGTTGTGAATTGCTGGGTGAATTGCTTTTTCTGGGCTTGTGGGCATTTATGTGCATTGTGCAGTGGATTCAACTGGTCTGACTTACTGTGCGCTGAGATTACTAAATTTTACTTAATAAATTGTAGAGAAGATCATTAAAGGCCTTGTTTTAGCCAAGCAGGTTGTAATAGCAACTTTAGAGTGGAAAGCACTAGCTGTGCTTTCTACCCATTCCGTTTGCATAATAATGGCATTTGATCTGTGGGATTGTGAGACATTGTTAAGGAGCATCTGTCTGGCTGTCCTATCTCCTTCTCAGACAGTGGTGACTGGCTTCCATTTGAATCTATCAGGGTTCATTTCTAATGCTCATGTTATAATTTTTCTTAATCGTATAACATTAGACAGCTTTTAGCATGGATGAGACTCTTATATAAAACTCCACAGCTGTAGTGTTTAAGAGGATGCATAATGTAGTGCACAGTGACAACTTGCAAGTATGTAACTCTCTTGCTTGACATTTCCAACGTGTGTAGTACTGTCATAGTTGTCCCAAGTTCATAATGCAGAAAAGCAAAATGATTGCATAGAAGTGGACAGAAGTGTGGAGTTCTGTGCAGGTTCTCTAGAATTAAGGGTATGTTGATGCTGCAGTATCCTAGATTTCTTCAAGCTGCACAGTTTTGTCTTGATGTCTGTTATTTTATTGGAAATTAAATGCTTTAACAGACAAATGGAAGTAGATAAATTTTTGGGAGTGTGTAGTTTTTAGTTAAACAGGTTATAATAAGCAGGAACTGAGCCTGAATGACTACACATATTAAACATTTCTTTTTTTAAGCTTTCCTTCAGAAGAGTGCACATATAATTTAGTGCGAGCATAGGAGCTAGCACTAGGCCATGTTTTTATCTTATGAATGCAGTTGGTATACACAAAGACTGACTCATACTTCATGGTCATTCTTTGCGCACCCTTTCCTGAATACCGTTAGGTGTACTGCTTCGACGTGGACCGGAGAGTGGCAGCAGAGATGGCGCTGTCGGACTATGAGCGAGAGGTACTGCAGTTTGCGGGCACATCGGTAGCTCTGAAAAGCTCGGGCAGTGAGCAGCTGCCAGACCCTGGGCGCGCCACGGAGGAGCAGCTGCAACGGATATCACGTGCTCTGGCTGATCATTTGCCCCGGTTTTTCACAGAGCCTCACAACTACACATTGTACAACAAGAACGTTGTCTTCAGAAACAACATTCGAGGCATAACCACAAGGTGAGAGAGCTTCGCCACTTTTGCTGGACATTTATATGCGTGTATACATAGCCATTTGCTCAAGCTTGCTAGCCACTTGTTATTTAAGCACAAGTTGACCACATGACTTCTAGCAACAAATGTTATGTCGTGATGTTGCAGAGGAAGGAGAGAGAAATGGTTGAGTGTAATTACAGTGGCAAGAAAACACACTAGAAGTGAAGTTTTTGCATAAAGGCTAAAAATAATGAGATATGGTATAGTGAAGAGGTCAAAGTCTGTCATTAGCTGCAGATTTGCAAGCAAAATTTTTAGTTCGTTTTTACTGTTCACTTGTATAAAAGACATATGGCTAATCGTCCAATATTTAGGGGAATCCTCCGAGGTGGAGTAGATTTGTACTATGGAAGTAATAACTTATTGGCATTGACCCAAGCACAGCTGTACGGCTACAGAAGAAAGGTATACTACTTTCTCAAAAACTTCATAGTTAAAGAAAAATTCGTCCTGTTCTGGAGTTCGAACTTCAGACCAGGATGAAGTTACCAAGAAAGTCTGCATTTTGCTCCACTTTGGGGCAGCACCTGCTGGTGGTGCGGGCTTTGCACTTCTGTTTTTCTTTCTTTTTAGCTACCCACTCTAACATCTGTCAAAATGTGTGTCATAGGCTGGGAAATTTTATTTCTATTTCTTTTTTGAATGTCTGTCTAATTTCTTTTTTGGATGTCTCCCCCTAGATTATTTTATTGTTGTTGAGAGAAGCAAGGAGGTGACCGTTTTAAATGGAGGCTTGTCAGTTCATTCGTTTTGATTTGTGGTGCTATGCCATAGATCAAATTTGATTTCTGCCAAACTGTGTTGAAAGAACAGTGAAATGAATCATACAGCTGCATGTGGTATGCATCACTTTTTCTTCCGAGAGTACACAGTAATATTTAGTCATTTTTTAGCTCTTAGTTTCACCTTGACAGCTGCTGTATTGCAAAGCCATGGTACAAATCTTTTTCCTTGCTTAGTGCTGTAAAACAAGACGTGAAGCAGTTTGTAAATCAGCTTGCATTCTTGAGTTTATTGCTCAGACAAGCATTTTTTTTTTTCTTTTTTACCTCTTTAGAGTACAAAATGATTGTCAAAGCTCCAGAATGTTGCGCTTAGTAACAGTATTATCCTTCCAGAGGTGCAACAGCTGTGCCGATTGTGCCATTTTACACTTATGGTGCAGAAATAAGTAGCCATATCAATATGGCTACTTATTTCTGCACCATAAGTGTAAAATTTGTTAAAATTACGCCATGCTCCGCCAAAATTCCCTGGCTATCCGCAAAAGTATGCCATACTCAAGGACAACTTTCTGCGGCCGTGATATGGCCTGTCACAATGTTTCAGACACTGCAACATGCATCACTGGCCTTCTAGTTTTATTTTGAGATGGTGTCACGGCGTTCTAACGCTTACTCATATTTTTCTCTCTGCATCCACGTGCTTTCTCCACTTTCGAGTTCGCTGAACCGTCGCGGTTTGAGGATGCTTCACAGCACAAGTCACTATCCGTGCGAAGCACCTCCATAACGCAAAGGGGCCGTTTATGACGAGGCACCACTGCTACTGCTTCACACTGTGAAAAGGGCTACCGTGGTACTTGTGATTTTGGAGCAATACTTCAGCACTTTGTTTTAAGCGCAGCATGCTTTTATTGGATGTATTTCTAGTTTTTTATGCGGCTCATGGAAGTTTTCGTTACCTAGTTTGGGCCATTTAAGTATACAGCAAGGTTGTTTTTGTGCTGGCTCGTCGATAGACTCACTTTCCCATTGTCAGATAGTGCAGGAGGTGCGTCAGTTATGGCTTCTGGTTTGTGCTAATATAACGTGTTGGTGCATGTGAAATTTATTTCGGCCGTCAGCAGGTCGGGAATTGCACATCAGCCTTAGCTATTGAATTCCATAATGCCACAGTGGAGCCCAAAACTGCCAAACTTAACATTTCTAAATTCTGCAACGTCAAAGTACTATGAAGTCTGCTCTGTGCACGAAAGACATAACCTAATACCTTGAGTAATCGTCCACCTCCCCTTAATCAAAATATTGTGTCAAAACCACCGAGTCATCACCAGCTCATAGGAAGCATAATTCACGGGCCGAAGACTCACTCGCTCGTCAGTTTTCTTTGCTTACAACTTGCTTTCTCACCTGCTTTCGGCGTTTGCCGTTTCGCCTTTTGGTTGCTGTTTTTCTTTTCTTTTTGTCTTTGTTTCTGTGTTTGCTTTTTAATCACCGTTTTGTTTTTGCACTGCGCTCGCTTTTGGGCACAGGCTGATCGCAGTCACGGCTTAAAATTAAGCTCTTTTGGAGCTGCCCTCGCATGACACTAGCTGTGAATTTCGCAGACAGTAAAACATTGCTTTATGAGCCTTGCAAACAACGTAAGATCCCGTGATTAAGATAGTCAAACCACGCTATATGCAAAAAAAGAAAAAAAGGAATTCTTTAGCTTTTCTCATTTTTATTCAGTACCCAAATTTTGAAAAAGTAGCCTCCTTAATTTTATGGCTCACACTTTTTTTTTTTATTATTATGATAGCATGCCTTGCAGTACAAAAAGCTTATCTACAAAAATAGGTACACGCAGCACCGGTGATAGGTGGCCCTTGCTAGATTTCCTATGGATTACACTCATACGGTCTGATATTCATATCTCTTCTTGTGTTTTTTTTTTTTTTTTTTTTTTGCTGAAAGTAAAATTTCTTTCCTGTTTAACAGCTCCAAAATTTGTTTGTTTTTTTTTTTTTTTTTTTTTTTTTTTTTTTTTTTTTTTTCACTTGTGAGCTTCTCCAAATATCGATTTTACTGCTCGAAAATTAAGATTTTGCTGCTCCAAAAATTGCTACAAATCCTATTTGAGCTGTTGCACCCCTGTCCTCCTTTCTTGCTCTCATGACTGGCTACCAAGGGAACTGCTGCTATCCTGTTAACCATTTGCCAGGCTGATCGCATGCTTTTGTTTGCTTTGCCGACCAGGGGCATCACAGGCTATGTGCAGCAGATGGCACTGGTGCGCATCCTGGGGCACCTGCGATACGCACATGTCCGCATGGAAGTGCTCAAGATGACCACTCACAAGGAAGACAGCACAGTGCGCGTACGCTGGCGCATTGTTGGCGTCTCAGGCTTACGTGCCCTGTTCATGTTCTGGAAGTTTCGTATCTGGGAATGGCAGAAGATGATGTCCCAGGAGGCTGAGTGAGTCCTTTCATATTACAGGAAGGTCATAGACACCAAATTTTAATTGCATTTTTCATCTTGTTTCATACCTATTAGATCTCTACATTGAAAATTATGGTGCAGAACTAGTTGATTGTGTAACTAATTCTGAGCCCCTTACAGTTGATCATCAGGCTATAGATGCTGAAATAGATTGGCTGATATTTCTTTTTTTGCATCCCCAGGTGGACTGATGGTTTTTCAGTGCTTAAAGTGGGATCTGATGGCCTTATATTTGAGCACATTTGTGACAAGGTAAGCTCATCCTTTTTTTTTTGTCTTTTTTCTTCAAATTTAGTAGGACTGCCGTATTTACTTAAGTAATGAACTCACATTAAAAAAAAAAATGCCGCCACCACCTTGCAGATGTTCTACTGAAGAGCGTTAGCAATAGTTCGGTGTTCTTGTTTTCTCAGTTCATGCGTGAAATATTCTCGTGGGCCTTTCATTGCTCTGGATCGCCGGAAACAGCTCAGTGACGGCGGTATATCATCGCCCTACATGGGCCGGGTCGCGCCTCCTCCTCCATCACAGTGTGTGTGATCGCTCTGGCCAGAGCCACGCCTTGGCTATCCCTCTAACACTACCTATCACGCAGATTACAAACTCATTCCGGCAACTGTCTTCGTTATGTCCGAATTTCATTCCTCAGTCCCATATTCGGGTGCCAACATGTTCAGCACGATGTGACGAAGTGGCATTCCTCTGCGACCGCTGGTTCGGCTGGTGTGTCGATGCAAACCCTTACACACACACAGGGTCTCAACTCGACTAGTAATTCTGTGCTCCATATCATACCGAATCATTTGCCACCATTTCGAACCCTCTGCTCCAAACGGGTGGGCCACATTTTTAATGGAATGATTGCTGTAAGTGGCCGAATCTCGGCACCCGTCCGTACACACACACGCACGCACGCGCACGCACGCGCGCGCACACACACACACACACACACACACACACACACACACACACACACACACACACACACACACACACACACACACACACACACACACACACACACACACACACACACACACACACACACACACACACACACACACACACACACCGTGTGTTTCAGGGAAATGATCAGTATTTAAAAAAAATAGTGTTTTTGAGGTAAAGAGAAGCTATTTGCAGCATAGTAATATCAGTGCTGGCAGACTTCAAAAAAGAGGCGAACCATGTTAGCCAGTAAAGTTTTTAATTGAATTCTGATAGCTAACTTCTTAAATATTGCTGATAGGTGCCCACTTGCAATTAGTGATTTCTAGCTGACTGTTAGTAATAACCATATGTATTTTTAGAATTTCAAAAATGCGAATCTGCTTGTTGCTATGTGGCAACAAATTCTGGCTCATCGCGGTGTATGAAATTGAAACCGCATGGCCGGTGCGGGCATACAGCCACACCCACAAGCTCGTGTCTCTCAAGGGGGCAGTCGCATGGCTTCCTGTGCTCTGCCCTAGTCCAAAGTATAAACATGGTATAAATGTGTTGTCTGGCGGTCTGCTGCCGCCTTGCTATCTGAGCAAAGCTGAGTCACTGGCTGCCGCACTTGGCGAACGAGTTTCTTGGTCTGAATGCACGGCTTGCGGCTTGAACTGGCTACAGTCCTGAGCTGTTTGTGTTTTGCGATTTTTTGCTTATCTGTGTATGGGTTTTATCCTGCCAATTCCAACATACCAAGAGCGTGAACTGGCATCACCGACCATTTTGCTAGGAAAGTACCGGCAGGTCAAGTTCTTGTCGCTGTGGCAAATGTAAAATGAAGTTACGCGCTTACCATTCTTATTTTTTAAATTTTTGCTGTGCAGGTAATTTTGAGGCAAGAAATGCACGCTCAACGGTCGCTTTTTTTGCACTGTCATTTTAAATGCAGTAAATTATCTGCATATTTTTTTCATTTTACACGACGTTCCTTTTTTTTCCGCGTCGAAAATTTATGGCTTGATAATAGTACCTTTTGCTCAGAAGGTTTTTTTTGCACCGCCTGCTCTTCGTTGCTTTCTCTCTTCTTTCCAGTTTATTATGTGTATATTTAAGTTTTTCACTGGCTTTGAAATTTATTAAAGCATCTGCCAGGAATGCTCAGCAGCTATGGCATTCACAATTTTAGCATGAGCATGTAAGGACATGAACAGGGTTAATTGGTTTTGCATTATAATTAACAAGGCAGGGACACATATAGAGTATTCTGTGCTGATGTCTTTTTCGAATCGATTGTTTGTAAAATAAAAAGAGAAGAAAACACAGGACCTAAAAGTATGCCGACATGAGTTTAAAAGGCTGAAGTGCAAAACATATGTTAGTTTAGGTGCACGGTAAGGACGTTGAAACGGACTAAATTAATCTTGAGCCTTTAAAAATGGTCTCCAACATATTCGACCTTGCAACCGTGAAGAATGAAAATCTACTTATTAGATGGTAGAAAATTTGTTTGTGAAGGGAAAAATATGTGTATGTCTCAATCAGGAATTATGCTGTGTGTACTATCGCGATGGAAACAAACGCGAAAAACGCGACGCCTATGCTCTCCGCAGTTCGAATTTCCTTTCATCGTGCTTTTACCTGGGTGCTAGGGAAAAGATGTTGGAGGCGTCCTAGAATGCATCACGGACGAAGCTAGCATATTTCTGCTACCACCGAAGTAAAAGCGCAATGAAACGAAATACGAATAACGAAGCGCCTAGGCTCTGCTTTGTTCGATTGCTCCTGCACAGTACAAGAGCATTACATCACGTGCTCTAAAAGCTGTCTTTCCGTGGCAATTCACAGTAAACAGCGATCTTTCATCGCGCGGACAGAGCGCTCAGATGTCCCGCGGAATCCTTGTCAAGGCCACAGTAATTATATGGTCCAGGTCATCAAGGGTACAGGGTTGCGTCGTATAAACCTTATTCTTCACGTATCCCCAGAGGAAAAAGTCCAGGGGAGATAGGTCTGGTGACCTCGGAGGCCAAGCAGTCGGTCCACCTCGCCTGATCCACTGCCTGGGAAAGTTCATGTCCAAAACGTCCACAGCACGAGAGAATGAGTGTGATGGAGCCTGTCATACTGAAACCACATCAACTTCAGCACATTAAGCGAAAGGTCATTACCACATCATTTAGGATGCACTCTGTGTAGTGTCAGTGAAGTTCCCATCAATAAAATGGGGGCATGCAGTTCGTCTTTGAAATATCCCGCACCATACTTTTGTGGACTCCCCACCTGATGTCTTTGTTCTCGTACCCAATACATAGTGGTTGGTGGCCGACTAATAATGGATGTTGTGCAGATTTACCGTGGAATATCTGAAGAAGTACGCTCCGTTGGTTCACATCACATTGTTTAAAAATTCAAGGCTCTCCTCGCATTTGGTTAAGCAACAGTTACAAAAATCGAGGCGGTGCTGAAAAATCAGACCCACGCACTGCTTGGTGCAGGCATACCTTGTACAGATACATGTTGTGCTTTTTGAGAACTCTCCAAACAAAAGAAACTGCATCCCAGTGCATCTGCGATTTCTCTCACGCTGGGCGGTGGGTTGACGTTCACATGGCCAAGACGCCAGTTTCAAACTCTTCGCTCAAAACTGAGCCGCATATTTGACGTTGAGTGTGCACCGACCCTGTCCTCGCAAAATGACTGAAGATTCTGTGAAAGTGCAGTGAGAGGGCACACGGCAACCACGATGCACATCTTCATACAACCGTGCTGCTAAAGGGGCATTCTTCTGCGTGCGCATGTACGCTGTAACAATGTCAACCATTTTGGTGCTTGAAAAACGTCCTCCAACAGTTTCGGCCATGTCAGCGCTCAACTGATGCGAAGACAGTCTGCTTGCAAGGTCTGAAGTCTTAAGCTGTCTCCACTGCTTTCATTCTTGTGTTATTTCTGAATAACTTTGCGCTGCTTTATGCTGTGTTGCATGTGCTGTTGGCGTTTCTATATCATCACTCTCACCATGCATCAGCAAGGCACATTCTCGCTGCGGGTGCCGTCGGAGCACCTTATCACTTTTCATCGGCGCAGCGCCTGCAGACATACATTGTCACGGTGTTGTGTTTTAGCCTGGGTGGGACAGTGCAGACCATGTGACTGTGTAATGCGATTTGATTGATGTCGCTTTTTGCCCTGCTGCCGGTGCATGGTTTTCGAATGGCGCGAGAAATGGCCCAATATAGTTGAGCCACAGCGCCGAGGATAATTGCGTTTTCAAAATTATAAAAGCTGGTATGGGTATTACTAACGGCCGGCTACAAATCTCTAATTGCAAGCGGGCACCTATCTGCAATAGTTAAAAATTTAAAGAGACAGAACACTGTAATATAGGTCACAAAGTTTTTTCGGCGCAATGGGAAGATTGATGTCTAAAATGTTCGATTCCATAACGGTTTTAGTAGAGTAGCTGTAGAAAATATTTACCGATAATATTTCGATCAGTGCATGCGCCCGTTTTTATGTAGTCTGATGCTGGAAACCATGAGCAGCGACCGCGACGACGACTAGTGATCGATAAAGAAGACATACCGAAAACATATAAATTTCACTCGCCAGGCAGTAATTCAACATTTTTTGCTCAGAGTAACATCCTTTTCAGTTTCACACTGAAGGCTGTTACGGCACAATAACACACGCCTCGTCGACGAAGGTTTTACTGGGTACTATCATCGCTTCATTCACGAATTCCAAACAGTGTGGCGCCATCTAGTCACAGAACTTGTAAGCATGCCTCTTGCGGTGCGAAAGGAGGGTTGGTTTTTATTTAAGGACGCAGTGGGGAGAGCGCAACATATAATGTGTTATGACAAGCGTTCCTACAAGAAAAAAGAACAGTTGTACCTGTGAAAATAGGCGATATTTTGCTGACATGTAGTCACGTGGTGTACTACACTGAAAGTAATAGGGTTTCTCCGCTAGATAGCGCCTCCATTGTTTTTATGTGATTTTCAATGGCAAATTAAAATTGTTAAGCCTCTTTTCTTTGATATTGTAGTGCTCGACCTGTACTATATGAGGCAAGGTCTTTTCATCTCCACCATAATCTCTTGACATATTTTAGCCAAAGTTCTGTCCCTTTAACTATCAGAATTCAGTTAGGAACTTTTCTAATAAACATGATTGGGCTGTTTTTTGACGTCCGCCAACACTGATATTACTATGCTGCAAAAAGCTTCTCTCTACCTCAAAAAGTCCTATTTTTAAGAATTAGTGATCACCTTTTCTGAATCACCCGGTATATATGGGTGTGTTCAGATAAGAACGGTAATAGAGGTCTTATGACCATCTTTTGTTTTCAACTGAATCCTTTATATGTGGTGGGCAAATGTCTCCACACAAAGGACTAAACCTCAGTTTCGCAAGATATACAGTAGTTTTCTTGGAAAGCAATTGTGTATCACCACAGGTGGAAAACTCCGTTTTTGGTATTTTAAAAATGTTGCAAGTTTGGAGCCCTGATGCTTGTGCACTCAAATTTTGGCGAGCAATATTTTTTTACTCAATAAATCTATCCAGCTTCTACTTTAAGGAGAGTTATTAAAAGCATTTTTTCTAGCCGAAATTGTTTTAATAAAAAATTGCAAACTTTGCTCCAGGAGCAACATACTGCATAAAAATCTATTTTCAATCTTGCATTCTAGCACGAAGAAATAAGTTGTCTTTTGTCTTGATTATGAAGGTTATATTCTTAATTTCAGGCAAAATTTACAGCTCTAGACCGTAAGGTGTTTTCTTTACAAGGCGTCAATTTCGGCCAAATTTCGAAAACAGCAAGAAAGCGGCAACTTTGATGCCAGTTAAAAAAAATTATCATATTTGATTTTTCCAAAGCCCTCTCAGTGCTTATAAAGTTATTTTCTGCTTGTTGGCAGTGTTGATGATAGCTTAGCATGGAATAAATTTGCTATTTTTTCCCATTTCATGGAAAAAAAGAAAGTGACGGTTTAGCATTTACTCTATCCTGTAATTCTTTTTTATTTTGTGGCACAGTGGTATTCAATCCAGCTCTTAATTTTATTATTTCATATCTCAGTTATGATAAAAATTAATATTAATATGTTTTTGAAGATGATTTTTCTTGAGTGAACTTGCATACTATTGTAAGCAGAATGCTCTACAGCATGATAGCTTTGGTGGAATTATATATGGCCTTATGCCTGCGGCACGAATGAGCCAAGATGGTGAGTGTTCTGCTTGACAAAGCCGTCTAGGCTGGGTGAGGCGAGAAAACACAAAGCGAACTCGCCATCCACCTAACCTGCAAAGCCTCTGGTCTCGAGTTTTGCCTGAGACTGCAGGTTAGGTGGATGGTGGGTTCGCTTTGTTTTGCCTTGCCTTTTCTGCGGGCTAGATAGCTCCTTCGACAATAATACTCGCCATCTCAGCTCATTCGTGCCAGCGAAGGCCCCATTTTTGACAGCCCCTTGAATGGGGGCTTTGTTTTTCAAGATTCGTGACAGGCGTATGGCCTCGCTGTTGTGTACTTTCACTCATAGTAGAGTTCAGGTGTGTGGATGCTTAGGAATGACATTATAATGTGTGCATTGACTATAATCTGTGCTGTGATACTGATTGTTGGTCAATCTGTTTGTTTTAGATGATGCCTGATGAAGAGCTAGAAGAAGCGAAGCCATCTAATGTGGCTGTTAAGCTTGCTTTATTGCTGGGCTTGACACCGCAGTCTTTCAGCTTTGGCTCACCAGCATTGTCCTCGAGCGAGAACAGCCTGCTGTAGTGAAGTGGATATCACTGCTTCCGTTCTCCTACACAGTTTGTGTGTGCAGTGTACATAGCTTAGGAACACAAATCGAGACCCTTGTAGGCTTTGAAGATTTTTTCTGGACACATTTCAGGCAGCACTCTTGTTACAGAGAGGTGTGGCATCGTGGTTTCTGTGAAAAATGAAGGAAAAGTAATGTTCTCATGGCAGAGAGCAGCAGTCCCAGTGAGTAGTGCCTAAAGAATTGTGCTTTCCGTGGTGTATGGCACAGCTTGTGCAGAATGCAGCGTGCTTAGAATTGTGTAATGTAAAATGATAGAGGAAGAACCTTAAGACCAAAATAAGCACCTGCTTGAGAGTCTTTTTTTTTTTTTGCAGGTAATGGTGTGTATGCCTGAGAAATATTTATCGCAGCTTTGCCCTTGTTCTGCCTGCTTGTGCTGTTACACTTTAAACATGACATATGGTGTGTTAGGCTGACTTGATGAGGTTTTTATCTTTTTTCATAGTGTTGCTGCTTACTGTATGTCTTTGAGGCAAGCAGTGGTTTCTTGTCGCAAGTAGCACTGTTTACTAACACAAGAAGAGACGCACAAGTGAGGCATTGTTTTGGTGTTGCTTCTTTTGGCAGCAGTCCAAAAAGCTTGTATTCAGAAGTGTACCCTTGCAATTTTGCTTTTACCAGTCTTCTGTTGGCTGTGAGCATTGTTTATTAGCATTGATTAAAAATAAAGAGAATTGCATAACTTATACTTTGCAGTTGTAGCTGGACTGTGTGCATCAGGTTGTGCTACAGTTGGTGTACTTGCACTTTTATTGACCAAACAACAGCGCTTCAGCACACTTGAGACACCATGTCAACCAAGTTTTGAGGCTTGAGGACTTAATTTTTAAAAGGCATAGAATTTCCATTCTAGCCGTGAACTTCATATGCACCGTCTGTTGCAGAAGTTTGCAGCCCAACGCGCCAGGCGGAGGAGCAGTATCGCTCCCGAGAGGCGGCGCTGCGCCCGCCCACGCTGCCTGGTGATGCAGCTATAAAGAGTGAGGAGGCTCGTTCTCTTCCCCTCATCCCACGGCTGAGAGCAAAGATGTGCGATATCGACTGCGGGATGAGGGGAAGAGAACAAGCCTCCTCTCTCTTTATAACTACGTCACCAGGCAGCGCCGGCGAGTGCAGCGCCGCCTCTCGGGAGCGATACTGCTCCTCCGCCCGGCACGTTGGGCTGCAAACTTCTGCAACAGACGGTACAAGGTTTGGAGAAGTATATCTTAACTGTGGGGGGAATGGCTGTGTCAGTTTTACAAACCTGCACAATTGCGCTAAATTAACCCTTCTGCGTGCTGTAGCAAAATTCAGTTCCATTAAGGGCACAGGGTAGGCCCACAGGCTTTCTTTTACCGAACTAGAATTTTTATTCTGTGGAAGCTTGTTATTTTTGTTTATTTTTTACCGATAGCTTCGAGTTTTCAGCTCAAATGGGCTAAACATCCTGTGCAACAAAATTCTCTTCATCAGTTTTCGTAATTCTAGTTTAGTAGAGACTTTCTTGTATTTGTTAGGTATTGAGAAAAATAAATGCTTCTAGCATTTGGGATTCTTGAGAAAACGGGTCATTTGTTGTAAAATTTTATCTTGAGGTGATTAGCCTTAAAAAGAAAAAAGAAGAAAGCAATTTATTAAAAAATTGCACTCAGCAAATGTATGTTGAAATATTGATACACAATTTCAATAGCCATCAGCTAAGCATTCATTTCCACGATCATTACTGCTTATATATTTGCTCTCTTAATTTTCAGACCTCTTTTGTGATGAGGTTTACAGCCCTTTCCAGAAAGTAGAGCCATTTCTGGTTCACCTCAGGCAACTATTGTGCCATGTAGCATTGTGGTTAAGCACTAACTGACATTAAAATGTCCACTCAGGCGATGCTGCCATCGTTGAAAGTAGACACATTATTCTTGGGTGTTCTTAATATAGAAAGAATTAAAATATTTGTAACGGAAACCAAAGGCCAATTTGCATTTCCTGTCTTCTCATGAAGGCATTTCTTTTTCTTTCTCGATCGATATGTAGCACAGTCAAGAAGTCACCTTTAGCTCGTCTGTGCATGCTGGAAACAGTGAAGGTTTTGAAGATTAACTCATGGAATATGACAGGCACAATATAAAATGAACACCCTGTGTTGAGCCGGGTTGCCAGAATTCAACAGAATTATGGTCAGCATAGGCAATCAGCGCAGAACCAGTGCTTCCAGGATCACTGTTTCAGCATTAAGTCAGGAGCCCGGAGTTGAATATGTAACTAAGTATGATGGCATTTATTGACATTTTCACTTCATAAATATACAGATCAGCGTTTCCTGGAGTAAGATAGGAAGAGCTCTTGTTTTAGTTCTGGCATAATTGAGTGCACACTTGCATTGACCTTGGTGCGGAAATATGAACACATCCGTTACGTTGACAGCAGTGTGAGCCAGGTTCGCTTCCACATTGGTTCTGGATGTTTCACACTGTTACACCAAAGCACTGTGAAAAAGTAGTCTCGGCGGTCTACTGTCACCGCATTCTTGCTTTTTATGCTGCGCTCGCATGTAAGCACATAGCTGTCAAATGCTTTGCCCACCTGCTCCTGAGACACTGCAAAGAAGCCACTGCATTTATCCTCAATGTGCCTCCATGGGAACGGCTTCTCAGGTTAGCTCCGCCCCCTTGCACCAAAGCACTGCAGAGAAGCCATCCCAGTAAGTGTGCGTCTCTGCCCGCTCGTATGTTTGAATATGCACGGTTGACCGCTAACTTATTGTATGACCACAGTTTGTTGAAATTTTGAACGCAGTGGTTTGGAAATTGTGTCATCCGGGTACATATTAACCAGAAAAAAAAAAAAACAGCATAGCTCCATAGGAGACTTTTACTGCCGCAATTTTAAATATATGAGCCAGAAAATCTTAAAAGCCAGGAACATATCAAGGTTATTTTTTTTTTACATTTCTAATGAAATTGCACTAAAGAAGCGCAACAGTAAACAATATAACAATATGTAAACAATATATTTCAGGCAAACTGCATAGAGTCTAGAGCTAAATTTTTCAAAAAACAAAATGCTAGGGCGTCTCTCATAGCCTGAGTTGCTTTGGGACGTTAAACCCCACAAACCAAACCAAACCAAAATGCGAGGAGGTTTATCCTTGTTCCCAGATTAATGCCGATAATCCCTCTAAACCTGACAATAAGGAGTGGGCATGCATTGCATTTGTTTTTCAACAGACATTACGTATAGTTATAGAATACAGCATGGTTGGTTACCACCCAGGTTTCAGAAATATCCTTTTTTTTTTTTGTTTAATAAATATGCGCAACACGTGTCTCGTAAAGGAAAAAGTGGCAATTTCATATTAAGAAAAAATGAAAATTCCTTTTTCTGCCTAATTTAGCCTACCCTGTGTCCTTAACCACAGCTGACCAGGTACTAGGAGCTAACGCCTTTTGCATGGCTCATTGGTTTATTGAGTCTGTATGTGACAAAAAGGGTGCCCGACAGAATCCAAACCCATTTTCCTATTGCATTTTTTTACAGCTGATGCTAGTGCATGGTGTGTGCACATTTCATATGTTTGCTTTGGTAAATTGGCAGTGTTATCTAAAATGAACATGGCGAACGCACAAGCAAGAAAAAAGTCTGCTCAGAGGCCTACTTGGCTGGTGCATCCAAAAGATGCATAATGTGATGGTCACTATATTAGCGCTACTGTTCTTGCTGCTGATGCTAGTCCTGGTTGCATGTTTATTAGCCATATCAAGCACAGCCACTAGCCTTGCAGTGTACAGTTTTTTTCTTCATTTCCTCTGGGCCCCAAGCACTGCAGAAACTAGCCTAAAAGATATTCCACACATTTAAAGTTCAGTAAATAGGCATCAAGATGTAAAATTTCTTACGAAGCCATTTAGAAAGGAAGACATAAGTGTTAGGGCAAGAGCCTGGGAGTTGAACCTAAACATTAAGTGTCAATCAGCGGGCACCATTTCATTGTACCAGAGGGCAAGACAATGGGACTAATCACAGCAAGCTTGAAATGCATGACCATGCTGGATCTGCTGCCGCTGGTGGCACTTGTGCTTTGCAACCAATGAGAAAAATGGACATGTTTTGTATATTATTTTCATTATTTTTGCTAGAAAAACTAACATTGGCACAGAGCACACTATTTGAAAATGCCCCACCATGGTGGTGCTGCGGTTAGGCACTCGACTGCTGTGCCCAAGGATGCGGGATCGAATCCCGGCCTCGGCGGCCGCTTTTGATGAAGGTGAACAGCAAGACGCCCGTGTGCTGTACGATATCATCACACGTTAATGACCCTCGGGTGGTCCAGATTTCCGGAGCCCTCCACTACAGCATCTCTCTCAGCCTGAGTCGCTTTGGGACGTTAAACCCCATAAACAAAAAAACAACAAACAACTATTTGATAGTAGGCATTTCACTACAAATATAAGGCAGTAATGGGAAAATTTATTACTCAGATTCAAAAGTTGTTCAAAATAATAAATATTTGACTTTGGTTGTAATGCAAAAAAACGTGTTCCTTATATTCAGAAATATAAGAAATTGCTTGTTTTATTTCATAAAGTACCTACCTGAAAGTTTCAAAGCATTGACTGGCAAATACCTCGAGCTGCAAAAAATTGTGCTGCTTATTCCTAGAAAGCAAATTTTTTTGAGCGGAGTGTTACAAAACCATTTTTTTCTCTATATATTCTGATCTGAAAATACTGGAAAGTAAAAGCTCGTCGAAATAGAAGTGAATATTATACAATAAAATATCTGTTAATATATATTTTCTGTGCCCATATTTTCAGAATTGAAGTCAGTAAAGTTTACGCATAAAAATAGTTTCACTGCAGTGTTTTCAGCTACAAATGAAAACCTTCATGAAGCAAGGCTAATGTGTCATGGTGTGAAACAGTTTCTCAGTGTTAAAAAGACTTATAAAGACATTCAACAAGCAAAGAAGCAGTAGAAGGCCTTGTGGCCATTAACTCTAGAGGAAGGACACATTAAAACAAGCTGCCAGTAGAGATGAAGTCGTAGAAGCTTGATGACATTCTTTACAATGAGCACAGTATCGGATGAAGCAGCTCTGCACTTGCAACCTTTATGATGAATCACAGGATATATTTTTATTATTTGCTCTGGATTAGCTTCCAGACATGCTAGTTTGCACGGATCTGTGCAGGCCTCATTGCATAAAAATGGGGTGGGAAGTGGGGAATATGTTTCATCCTTTTTTTTTTTTCTTCGAGCAGGATGGCAGTATCTGTAGGGATGGCGGTGCGAAATTTTGGCCACAGACTGTAGAAAGATGACAAATACTGGCCATGAGATGGTGAACATCTGTATTACTCCTTAGTTGGCCAAAAATGTTGGGCCTCTCTCGTAGCCTGAGTCACTTTGGGACGTTGAACTCCATAAACCAAACCAAACCAGAAATATTTGAACAGCGGTAACAGGAAGAAAACAATACTCCCTGGTGAACAGCAGTTGATATTATGAACCGCGTTTTTTGTCATTCATTGTAAAATCCAAAACCAAACTATCTGATGTCGTCCTGAGGCGATGAAAATGACAAACCTAGGTGGTTTGCAAGACTGCCTGGTTATCCGGAAGTTTTGCATGCTCTCTAAACCTTTTCAGTGTCATTGCCAGACCACACATAATCGCCTCCGCATTCAAAAATGCTCGCTTGAACGCAAAGCCCTAGCATCCTTGGGGTGGTACCACCATTCGTAGCGTATTTCTGGAAGCTTGTGTTGTCATCTCTCCACTTGGTTTGTCAGTTGAAAATCGTGAACTGAGGAGAAACCTCGCCAACCCCTCTCTTGTGGAGGGGGGGGGTCATGATCGCTCGGCGCTGCCTGCCGCTTACCTCCTGCACGCTTACCTTGTGAAAGAAGTGGAGGCTTCTCTGTACGTGGGGGCTCTTACACATGCAATTATTCTTTAAAAAATTTGCGACGGGGGTTCAGCCATCTGTTGTAACTTTGTAGAAGTCATTTTTTTTTTTTTTTATCATTTTTGCGCTTTGTCTTGTGCAGTGCGTCAAGTTTTAAGTGTGCACGTTACTAGCCTTCTATAGGCTCACTCCACTAAAAGTGCTAAGGCAAGGCCGTTGCATTGTCCTTCTATCCTTCTCTTTCATCTTTCGCTTGCAAGTTGCGGTTTATGATTTATGTTTATGCTGCAACTGTTCTCTCCTCGTGAGTGCGTCACTCCAAGAAATAACCCGACACTCAAACGGCTAAGGAAAGTTGTGCATTGTACACTTCAGTCTCGAACTACAAATTACATTGCAACTAAAATTTGATTTTTTGGACTACATAACTGATAGCCTAAGGAGTCAGAAAGTTGGTTGGTAGCATTGAAATAGTGTGCAAAAAAATGTTAAGGAAACTTAAGCTGCACCTCTGAGGGTATGACACTGTAATGTTAATGGCACCCATCTGCAGATCCTAGTTCGCATGCATTCACTTTGCTCAGTGCCTAATTACTAACCTGGTAGCTTTGCCTCTGTTAGTTCACTTGCTCAGTGCATAATTACTAACCTTTTAACTTCGCCTCTGTTAGTTCACACATACTCATTTTCATTAGCATATAGCCTTCAGCTACCACATTATGTGCCAGACCACCTGGCATAGATATAAAGCTCCGCTTTACCCAACTGGCTGTATAATGCAGTCTCCAGTGATTCAGCCCAGATGGAGAGGGAAATAAAGACTGAAAGAAAGAGTAGCTGGCGACATATTTTACGCAGTTTTATAGAAAAGGAAGAAAGTTTTTCTTTTTTTTTTAATATGGATTTTGCCAATTGCCACTTGCCAGATGCATGCTTTTAACTTTTCACTCACAATGCCGACAACACTTGATTTTCTGGAGGACGGTGCTATTAATACTGCCGCATTAATACCTATAGGTCATAGGTGACCCATGCTCAATGGACATGGTACAAAAAGGGTTAAGGTGGCTGGTAATCACATAGTTCGGTCACTCATTCGAGCAAGCCAGATTTCAGTGTCTACCTCCCATCATTGCTGTTTTGTCTTGTGTTCTTGTTTCTTCAGATTACACTGTGCTAATCATTTAAAGTACTATTAGCATAATGCAGTTAGCTCACACTGGGAGCTAATTGTACCGGTCACTTGCCCCTGTATAATTTCTCACTACCACTGTCTAGTCAGGCAGGCCAGCTGAAGCCTTGTTTCAGTAATTTTTAATCCCGCAGCCTCATGACATGTGGCACCGCATCATGTGCAGTGATGTGCGTGCCACCAGACTATCATATCAGACAGTGAGGTCGAGCCTGAACATTGCCCAACTATGCACCCACCACTGCCTGGTCTGGGCCCTTACTTTTAATGAGCGTCCTTTATGTGCAAAACGTGTAAAGAGATAATAGCATTGCATCGGATCTTCATTACAGAGGTCTCCAGGGCAAGGAGTTAATGTTTTTTTTTTTTCTTGCTATAACCCTGTATGGCCTTCTGCCTCGCCCTTTGAGCTAAGTTCTGTCGTTGCTATCAGGCAGTCGCACTTTTTCTATGCAGTAAGGCAGTTCTTGTGCACTTGGAACCTCCACACATATTCCTGCTCCTGCCTCTGTTCTCATGTTTTCAGTTGTTTCCAAGTCTCTTTCTATTATGTTTTTACTGCTGTTTCGCCTTTTGTATGTGTATAGCTTTGGTTCATGCTATGAATCCTTGTAATGTGTAGTTGTGACACCAGTCCCTGCATGTATTACCTAACATGCCATCAAAGCATTGTGTCCTATATCACCATACCCAGCTTGGTTCATTCGTTTTCGTTCTCTGCACTTTCTTCTATCTTATGGACCAGTATTGCACTTTGGAAACCAAACACATTTGGAGCCATTTAGCTAATGTATACTGCGCTGTGTAAGTAGGAAGGTATTAACGGCAGAACATACGTTCAGCAATGTTGAAGGGTTGCTTCTTTGCAATATAGTAGACTCTGTTTTAAACTCATTTGAAGGGACCAGAAAATTTGTTTGTCTGATAAGAAGCTTGGCTTCATAGAAACACCCTTAAAAATGATATGTGAGCAGACTAGGTGCGTCGAAACACATCTAACATAAAAACAAGTAAAATTTTATAGAGAAAATAATTGCACATGAAGCATTTATTGCACTATACATGAAGTGAGCTGAACAGTTTAAGCATGCAACCAGCTCATGTTATCCTACTTAAAAATGGCAGTGACCTAGTTTTCTTTTTTCATTGCCTTATCTTTCTCACTACAACCCACACATAGCTCTGATACCTGGCCCTCTTTGCATCGCGGTAATGCGGGTTGTGATGCCATGTCAGTATAAAATGCGGCTCTGGAGTTTTCAAGCTCCAAGTCAACAAGTGGGCACAATCTGCCGATGTCAGACCTCCGCCAGCGCAAGCGCTATATTTCCCCAACTTTTCTGCAGTGGTAAGAAAGCTGCCAAAGAACAGGTGCTTCCACGAGACAGCTTCCCCACTGATGTCAGCAATTGTGTGTGGAAGCCATCTTGTGGGCTTCGCATTCTTGTGCAGAAGCTTGTTACCTATTAATGCAATGGTGTTAAAGGCCTCGTTACTCAGAAAATCTGGCATCAGCATTGTTTCCATTAGTGTTGTGTGCAAAAAACCACTGGCTGGCACTGGCAGGTGATAATTGGCATGGCCAGGCACTGAATTTTTGGTGGTTTGTGCAACTTCATCAGACCGCATAACGTCAGAAAGTTGTGAGGAGCTGCCAACTTTTGTTGCTCATTTGAGTTGGAAAAGTGGAATGAGAAACCTTTCAGTGCTATCGTGTCATACCCTTATAAATGGAGCTTAAGTGTCCCCTAGGTTTTTCTTTTAAGTAAAAGCTTCACTAGGCCATGTATCAGCCAAGGTTAATCTGTCCATCCGCTTGACCTTCAATGAGCCAGAGGTCACAGTGTGGCTGTATAGCTTAACCTTATGGTACCACCACATGACCTTTAACCTAAATTTGCCTTGACCTTTGGCGGCAAATGCAGCATCACATGTTCCTTCTTATAGTTGACAGTATCCTGCACTCCATAGGTTTGGCAGTTCAATCACTGCCAAACCATGTCTGCCTATTCAGAACCTAAGCCTAACCAAAGCAAAACCACACTTTCGCTTCGCGTAACTAGGTCTATCAGGGTTAAACCTCAGCCATTCTTTTCCTAGACAGTGCCGCACATATGCCCAGTGAATGCTTGTGCTGGATCATCATGGTTTGCAGTGACGACGAAGTTCATTTTAACTGCAGTACATGCGAAACAGTTCATCATGAGTTGACTTTTTAGGAAACTAAACAGTAGTCTCACTCATTTAATCTGAAATTTCACCCTAACTGAGTATATCTTAACAGTAGTCTACTGTTAATGAAGCCGAAAATTCTGAATTACTCGTTTCTGCAGTCGAACTCGTTATATCACATTTTATTTTCTATTCATTTTTATTTGTGTTCCTTACCTTCTTGTTTTATGTGTTGTGTGCTGTGCGGTACTGGGTTTGCATGCTTCTAGTCTAAAGGCATCTTTGTAATAAGAACTATAGATTTTCATCTTTACTTTTCGAGTCTACATTGGATTCCTGGCATAAAATGTTAGGAAGCTGCTACAGATTTATATTTTTCTTGTTACAAAGACTGCTTCAAAATGGCCTTCAATATTCCCACCACTTCAAGCACACCCAGTGCAATGTTTTAGTGGCAAAAAAAAAAAAAAAAAGGGATCCTGGTAATGTTCCCAGTTGATAGAGCATGTACATTCTCAAAATGTGTCCTGCACACCTACATACCTTAAACATTTGCTATAAGTCAATGTGAAACTTTTTTAAAGTAAATTTGAAGTGTGGGAAATTTGGCATCATTTCTTTATTTCAGTACATAGTAGTTTGTGAATGCACACTTTTTGCCGTTGTTTGCGTTAACTACTCAAAAGTGTCTGAAGCGTAGAGCCTTTGTATTTTTTAGTCTATTTCTGGTCTCTACAGATGTGTAACATATATGGCCACACCTATGGTGTGCAAATACAAATGGTATTAACTACTTTTTATGCTTTGTAGAAAGTAGGGCCATCTGTCACTACCATTTAAACATCTGCTTTGGCCAGGCCTGATGCTCTGAATATTGCTGTGGTTTTATGAAATTGATGGTGCTTGCTATCACTTTTACACAACAATGGCTACCAATTATCATTGGTAATGTTTCATGTCATGTGAGACAAACTCCAGCATAGTTCTTACTGTTTTTGTTGACCTTCATGCTCCATTCAACCCGCACCAATTGTTTTTGATACTATATTTATATTGGTATGGACGAGGAAGGAGGAAGAAGCGGGCAGTGGCGCGGGCAGGAGCACTCAGGCTAGGCCCGTCAACAATTCATAAAACGTCATCTCACTGTCATTGAACATCTTTTCCCTGTCCTCTGTTCTTCTGTTTTCATCGGCCTGCCGCCACGTAACAATACGTAACAATGAACTTAAATGGACTGTGAGCTTGTGATGGTAATTGTTTTGATAACACGTATGCATGAAATCAGACGTGTCGCAAATAATTGTGAGGCTTGAAGCAAGTTGTGCTTGAAATATCACAACAAATATGGTTAATAAGCATTCGACTTTTTGGTGTTTTTTTTTTTTTCTCAATTTGAAGAACAAATGTGCACATTCATTTCTCATAATTTTTATATACATATTGGTATCTTGTACAGTGCTGTCTTTAGGCACTTTCTCTACGTCTTGTTTAAACTTTGCACATATGTATACAGTAGTAATAGAACTTTGTGACAAAGTTAATCAAGCACAGAAATTACAATTTCAAAATATTAAAAACTTCTCCTTTTCCCTTAGAGCTGTCAGTGCTCATTTCTATTTTATTGTTAGGCCTGAGAAAGCTTGAGCTGCACATCACGTTGATGCTCATTTCAGGAAATGGGAGTGTTCCCTGCACCATGTCTTGGAGATATGATGTTTGCTGCTTAAAAATTAACAGGCTGAACTTTGCTGACTATTGCATAGAGAATGTGTACTTTTCACTTTAGTGTTGGCAGTCAACAGGTAGGTCACTTGGCATCATGCAGAATGTCTTCTCTGTCATTGGACAGTAGAGAAAGTAGAACTTTTTCATGCATTCACTGTTGCCAACACTGGTTTCTTACCACAAAGATTGTCTTCAACTGCGGAATGCTTGCTGCCCTTCGCGAGTTCTACATAAACCTGGCTGGCAGGCTACTTCTGCTTATGCCGCTTGACTTCTGAAGGGTTTTAATAACTCCTGTCTTCTGTCCTTCCTTTTTCATTTTCACCAGCTCCCTTCCCTTCCCTTGAGCTTGTTTGCTGGTTCCTGTTGTGAGGAACCGTGCTGTTAATTGTGCAGAGTCCCATTTTGGATTTATTGGTGTTCTGAAAAATCCCCAATAACTTTTAACAGAACCTTCAAGCTTTTCTGTTAGTGAATTTTAGATTTTTAGGTGGTTCACAGTTGCCCCACTGCTGTTGGGACGTGTGAAATTAGATGTGAAATGTCGGCTGCATATTTTGTAGCTATTTCAGAAGGATTTCATTGTTTTTCTTCGCCGTTCCCGCTAGGTAGATGATGATATTGGCAAGCATTATGCTAGCATCTCACTGGTTGTTCTTGCTGCACCTTTCGTATTCATCGAGCCAATCTTCCACATCCGTCTTGTCTTCGCCGTTAAAAATAGGCGGATGGCGGATTTTGGTTAAGACCATGGGGACAGGTGGAGTTTACGTAGCGGTTGATGTGTCCTGGGATGCCATGCTTACTGTGGCAGTCGGTGGGGAGAGCTTGGGGAGATGGCGTCCATTGCGCAAATCCTGATTTCTGGCGCGGAAATACGAGGAGCTGTGGCAAGGGAATTGAAAGCGCCTCCACCAAGATGTTACGGGGGTTAGTTCAGCTTGAGGTTGCAGAGAGCGGAGGCGGGAGACAAGGCTTTCACACAAGTCTTTCCTGCAGGCACCAGCCGACACTATTGGAACGTCGTCGTCGTCGTCTTCGCCACTAACTACAGAGATTCTTCTTTTTCCTTCTTATGCACATATCAGAGCATGCATCGCCTAACGTAACAATATCATGCTACATAATCTTAGAATACACAAAGGTCTGCATTTTAAAACAAAGATGCAAAGTAAAACCTACATCCTGCTAACCAAGCACCAAAAAGATTATTTGGCAACTTCAACTACTACCTGAACTGCAATGATCCAAAAAAGCTATATGTGTGACCTAAAAGGAATAAATAATCTACAAAAAGCACACAAAATCCTGCATGGAAGACTGTGCAATAAAACAAAAAGGATGTGTGGGCAGTGGGTACCACAGTAGTTGGGCAGTTTATCAATTCCATGCAGGGTTTCGTGCTGTTTAATCAGCAATCATACAGATTTCTCTACTGATTTGTGACCACTACAACATGTCTCGGTAAAAGCAGTAGCCGAAGCAAAAGATAACACCTGGCGAAAGCGCTCCATAGACAGCAAGCTGTAATCTGTCAGCTGGAGAGACGGGAGCCGTTGTTTTTTATGGGCCAGCCAAAGAACTACTTGAAGGAGGGCAAAACATCAAGAGAAGCATATTATACAATGTTATCAATCTCTTGTTTGAAAGAGGTGAAAAAAGAAAAAGCCCCAAACTGGTACACACAAGGAAGTACTCCTTCACCAAAACACAACAGTTTCTCACAAATTGACTCCTTTAATGACACATACAATTGCTGCTCTTTTGTGCTGCCTATGATGATGCCTTTTTCTGATTGGAGGTGAAAACACTGTAAATGTGATGAAATAAATGCATAGTCATCAGAGGTGACCATGTTGAGAAATAACATGATTTTTGTCCCCCCCCCCTCTCCACCCCCCAAAAAAAAGGTGTTTAATTTGCATTTTTGTCATACTTATCAAAAGCCCTCGTAACAGAAGTGTAGTGAGCAAACAAATCGAAACAGTGTCTCAGATTTATAGTGCAACACTTTCTTCATCTTGTGGCAAGCAGCCATCATGTTGGTTTTAAGACAAACTATATTGATGTGGATGGATGGATGGAAAAACTTTTATTTTCGTCAGATAGCATGTATGGATGATTCCGTGTTAAATGGCCATCAACCCATGGCTGACGGCGACCTGGGTGGCCCACTCCACGGCCCTGGTCTGGACGACCGGGTCTGAGCTGGCCAACACGGCCTCCCACTGCTCGAGGGAAGGATCACGCATAATATCCGCCGGTGGCGGTGCTATGCTACAGCTCCATAATATGTGGTCGTAGGTTGCCAATTCCCGACACCATTCGCACTCCGGCTGAATGTCCGGGTAGATTTTGCTCAACACGTATGGGTTGAAGAAACATCTAGTCTGCAATCGTCGCCAGACGCATTCCTGCGCCTTCAATTGCTTGTCTGGGGGTGGGTAAATCCTCCGCTCAAGTTTGAAATGATTAGTAATGTCATGAAAGGATGCCAGCCCATCTCTCGTGGACCTTCCCGGAACGTCCGGCTCACCTACTCGGCTGACGAAACCTCGAGCATTCATGTGAGCCGTCTCGTTCCCAGGATTCCCAGAGTGTGCTGGTACCCAGACAATTTCCGCCTCCGTAGTCCCTCGCTCCGTGGCCCGATTCAGCAATCGCGCCGCTGTGACAGATATTCTGCCCCTCGCCAAATTTCGGATGGCTGTTTTGGAATCGCTGAAGATCAAGTCAGCATTACTACTAGTAATAGCTAGTGCTATCGCCGCTTCCTCTGCAGTTTCTGGGGAGCGGGTTTTGACTGATCCAGAGGCGATCAAGCGTCCCCGCCCGTCCACCACCGCAATTGCAAATGCGTCCTTGTCCTTATACTCGGCGACATCTACATAGACTGCCCCGTTGTACTTCCCGTACTTAACATGTAAAGCTTTGACTCTTGCCTTCCTGCGGTCCTCGTGATGTATTGGGTGCATGTTCTTGGGCAAAGGTTTTATGTACAAGCCCTTGTGCATTTCCCGCCTAATCTGAATTTTAGTGTCACCAGCTGGAGCGTCAACTCCAATGCCGATCCTTTCCAATATGTCCCTTCCTGCTTTTGTTTTTGAAAGCCTACCGAGCTGCATCACCAAGTGCGCCTCTCGTAGTTCTTCTAGGGTGTTGTGCACCCCTAATCCCATCAGCCTTTCGGTAGACGCATTGTGAGGCAACCCAAGGGCCGCTTTATACGCCTGCCTAATCATAGCCTCCACCTTGCCTTTTTCCGTCGCGTCCAACTTCAAATAAGGAGTCGCATACACTATTCTACTGAGCACAAACACCTGCACCAGCTTACACAAGTCGTTTTCCTTGACACCTCTCTTACGATTGGCAATTCTCCTGATTAGCCTCACGGTAGCATTGACCGTATTTTTAAGCCTTTACAAGGACTCGCTATTCTTCCTGTTAGTCTGCAGATACATACCCAGGATCCTGATCGTTTGGACCTCAGCGACCGGTACGCCCCCCACTTTGACCTCTAGAGGCGGTGGCGGCACATAGTGCCTCGCATGTATCCCTCTTGGTTTGTCCCTCAGCACAAAAAGCTCGGACTTGGGCTGAGAGCACGAGAGTCCTGCTTCCCCTGCTAGCTCCTTAACAATATCCACCGCGTGCTGTAGAGTTTCTTCCAAATGTGCGTCACTGCCTCTTGTTACCCAAAGAGTAATGTCATCCGCATAAAATGTATGTTTAAGTCCCGATATCCCTTGCAGCCTGGGTGGTATCTTGATCAAGGCGAGATTAAATAGGAACGGCGATAATACCGACCCTTGCGGTGTCCCCCTGCCTCCCAATGGGAAGGGATCCGATTTCATTTCTCCGACTATAATCTCCGCAGTCCTACCCTCCAGAAACGATCTGATGTACCGGAAGGTTCTACCCCCCGGTCTTATGTCTGATAGGTTCCTCAATATTGCCTCATGGGTAACATTGTCAAAGGCCTTAGTTAGGTCGAGCCCCAAGATAGGTGCCCGTGCCGTACCCAGGATCAACCACGTCTTTTTTGAGCTGTATCATGACGTCTTGCGTTGATAAATTAGCCCTGAAACCAATCATTGTTTCAGGTATCAACTCCTTGTCCTCTACATAACCCTGAAGCCTGTTCAGGACCACATGCTCCATCAATTTGGCTAAACACGACGTTAGCGAGATGGGACGCAGATTCTCAATGCAGAGCTTCTTCCCTGCTTTAGGAATAAATGTAATCCTAGCATGCTTCCACTCTGGCGGAATCTCCCCGGCCACCGAAAATTTATTCATCAAATTCGTGAGTGCCCCTACTGACTTCAAATCCAGGTTCCTCAGCATCTTATTAGTAACCCCGTCCGGACCCGCTGCTGACGTGGTACGAAGCTGACCCATTGCAAACTCCACCTCCGCCACCGTAAACTCTGCATCTAATTCAAGGTTTTCCTCTCCCGAGTAATCCAGCAAGCAACCGCCCGCCTCTGCGTTTATGTAACGTCTTCGGAGTTCATGTATAAACTCCCCAGTCGTGCCTTGATACCGATGCACTAACCTAGCCATTTGCCCCTTCTGCGCAGATTTGGTTGCCGTCGGGTTAAAAGGTGCCTCAACAACTGCCATGTTTATTTGCATCCGAATTGCCCATTCATCCGGTCACAAATCTGCCCCCATTGTTTGCACTGCAACTCCAATGTGTACGTTTCGATTTCTCGTTCTAACTTGGCCATCTTTCTACGGAGCACACCATTATGCCTTTGTTTCCTCCACCTCCGAAGGAGACTCGCATGTGCTTCCCACATGTGTAACAATCTAGAGTCAGCCGTAGAGCCCTCCTCCTCCGCTGGAACCTCTTTTGTGGTACTCTTCACGGCCTGCTTGAGTGCCTCAACCCAGGCTCCTAAGTCCTCAATTTCCCCGGTCACTGTGTCATTCCTGACTTCCCGAAATCGGTCCCAGTCCGTCACTCGAGTTCCTTTCACCTTGTCTTTGTGCTTAGCAGCACTAAATATCGTGGAAATGATATAGTGATCACTTCCCAGTGGCTGTCCCGTGTTTACCCACTTTGCATCGCTATAAGCCACTCAACAAAACATTTGAGTAAAAAAAAAAACTACTTCATGCAAAATTAATATTTGACTGCCTTCATTGTATGGAATGCATCGACAGTTTTCCCATTTTTAATGGTCAACAATGTAGAGTATGCAACACTACAAAGTATGTACAATATATATCTTACAAAAAAAGTTTGTATGAAGAGAGTATTTACAAAAATAATATTCAACATGAGCGCCTGGTCACACCAATATCAGAAGAATTAAAGTACACTCCAAACCCTTCATGGTCTTGACAAACTTGTAACATCACAAATCATCAACAATTTCTCTACAGTCTGGAACTCGTAGCATATTTTTTTACTACTGCTGCATAATTTATGCATTATTATTTTAAGCCACACAATCAGTCTGAGACTACAGAAAAGTAAACAATGAAGCGATCATAACAAGTGGCTTCATTTCACAAGGTTAACACAAAAACTATTTTTCCTTTAGCATGCTTCATTGGAACTCAACATATGTCCCATGCATTTTTAGCACCGTAACAAAAACAAACATTTCATGTGTCATACAACAGCAACCAAAAAAACTACAATGCAGTTATAAGTAAAACAATGCCAGCTCTGAGGAAATGTAGGACTGAGTTTATGTACATCAGGTGTCAAAAGTTTAAAAGGCTTGCGAGCTGAAAAAAAAAAAAAAATTACCCCAACCGCTACATGTAACTGGCAGTCAAAATGTGCAGCTCATGCTTTAGAGCAAGCTACACAGAAATAGCCAATTAAGCGACCTATGTGCTCCATAAATTCTTAAACCCAGACATATATGTTGACTGCATCAATGTGTATCAGTGTGCCCATAGGTCAGAATAAACAATTTGTAATTGATATGGACATCAAGATTGATCCCTCACAGTTTAGAAGAGTACTAAAAATGCAGGGTGCTAGGATTGAAGTGCACGAGTCTCGGGTGCCTTACACTCACTATAAATTTAATGTAACAAAACAAATTATATATCAATGGATACATTAATGCACATGGTATCAGGAGAAAATTACATTCGGCATGCACGACACGAATCATAAGAATTGTATTTTTTGTGAAGTGGGCAGTGTAGCTTTCCCAGTTAGACCTGCACTGTTTCACGAAAGCTGTTCCATTATATTCACTTTAGCTGAATATATTTTGCTTCTGACATGCCCCCCCTCTCTATTTCTTTGAAATAAATTATGGGGACACTTGAGACACCTCGAGATTGGAATGCAACATATCAAAAGCGATCTTGTTGCTACAGGTTTCTGTCACTGAACCTGATGGGCTCGCAGTTACTTGTTATTTTTTTATTTAATGTTTTTAGCACTTGTAGTAGGTTGCAGATCCAGCCCAGTGACTACAGGTTGTTTATCCTGTGTTAGACACAGGGCATCACTAATTCTGGCTCCATTCCAATCTGAGCTGTTTAGGGACGTTTGCACACAACCAAGCAGAGCTGCCAACTACTGCCAAGCCCACCACCACTCTTGGTCACGTCACATGACCAGCACATCTGTAAACTGCCAGGGCACCTGCAAATTCGGCCATGTCATATGGTCTCACGACATCTCTAACACCCCAATGACCAGTCAGCACTCATCTATGTCATCTGCCAGAGTGCCTGCTAACTTGGCCATGTGACGTGGTCTTGATGACACACAACCCGCTGACCGAACAGCGCACAGCATGCGCTTGGCCATGCCAAGTGACCTTCTGACGTCATCAACCTCCCGACCTCTGAAAATTTCCTGACAGCATCCAGTTTTTTTTATTCACAATCTTCATTTTGGCAAGCTCAAACTGTTCGCAAGCTTTTCTTTTTTGCTGCCAAACTGTACACCCATGAATGCACCTATGCCTGTGCACGGACGCACATATGCATACATGTACATACACACATACGAGCACATAGCCAGTGCTACTAAGGGACCACAAAGAGCAAAATCTCGGGTTATCTATGCATGGAAAAAAACTGAATATTCTAATTGGCCATCATAAGACCAATTTCACCATATTCACCATGCACATGCACAGCTGCTATTATGCCTGTATTTCTCGCCGGTTTACTCAAGGTAACAGTGATAAACGCAAGGAACCTACCTTGCCACACTGCGATTATAAGAGATGGTTTTTTTCTGTTTTTTTTTCCTGGCACACTCAGAGGGCAATGTTTTGAAAGACTGCACGGAAAATAATCTTAAAATCCCAGACCTACTTTTTAGCAGCAAGAAGGAACGACTGTAAGAACTTCTTTAGACGAAATATCAAGTTTCATTAGGAATACAAACATTACTTCCAAATAACAAAATAGCTTTTGTCAGTACAAAAAAACGAAGCACCCCATAAATCTACATTTCAAACTATAGATAACATGCAGTATTTACTAAGAACTACTACAAATTCTACGTCCTTTTTAGAAGTAGGAATGTAATGAAACTTTAAATGAAATCATCTATTCAGCTAGGAAGCTTGGGGTTAGCATACAATGTCACACTTGATACGTCACCATAAAACAAGGTGAAAAAAACTAAGGTACTCATTTGTTTAATTAAGTGAAAATAAAATCTGTTTCTTCCAGACATAGCAGAATTCAGCACTGAACTTCTTTGAACTGTTTCACACATGCCAACTCATAACCACAGAGGCTACCAATAAAGCACGTTTGCAAATTATGTGTAGACAAGTGGCCATGCAAGTCGCACAACCGGCAAGTTCACCATTTTGCAACATGAAACTCTTCATCTCCTCTGTCAGATTTTCATGAACCATTGACAAAAATTTGGCTGTAGGATAATGCCCATATGTATGTCTTTGACAGACAAGTTACCATGATATGACTAGTTCAACAATGGATGAAATTCTAGACCATACACACACACATTTAGCAAACGAAAACTGCACAGATATCCAAACACTGCAGTGCCAAAATAAAAGCAGCTCGCAACCGGCTGTTCCAGGCCATCAAGTTGAGAACTGATTTCTACCATCACATTTTTCTTGTTCGCAAACACAAAACAGTAAAAAAAAACTGCCTTCTAACACAGCTTTCACCTTAGGAACAGCGAATAATCTTCATTAATAGTGATGAGTTATCAGTGTATCAGTGAAGTATGACAGAGACAATAACTGCTACTACTAGCTTCACTTGCATGGCTCCAATGTCTTAAAGTTACTCCATGCTTGATGCACAAGACAATTATGAAAGGGTAGCATGCTTGGTACCATATTCCTTGGTTCACCCTGAATGTGATGATGATAGCCTAATTATCATCTATGGCATGAAATAAATTTTGTAAAATGCATGTGATGAATGGCGCATTGTTTCAAGTGTTCAACAATCGGTGATTCTGCTGCCTAACTAGAGTTGTCATCATGGCCTCTGAATACGAGCTGTGGCATGTATGTATGTATGCATGTATATGGCGATCAGCAAAACCATGTGAAACATGAGTATGATAAGTAATATTTTTTTAACGTAGAAAAGGTAGAGCATATAAAAACCAGCAAAAAAAAAAAAAAAAATCACAGATCAGAAGAATCTGACACACTTGCTAGACCTGAGAAGTGCATTTCAGGTGCAGTAGCCCACCATGGTGGCTCAGTAGCTACAGCAATTGGCTGCCAAGCATGAGGTTGCTCCATCAAATTCATGCTGTGGCACCTGCATTTCAATGGAGGCACAATGCAGAAGTTCCTGTGTGCTGTACAATGTCAGCACTCATCAAAGCAGCTAGATATTGTTCTGAAGCCCTTCGTTACAGTGACATTCCCTCCATCTCTCTCCACTCCTTCCTTCACAACTTCGTTCAGATGTACACAAGTGAGATAATATGCCTTTCTCTTCATCATAACCAACCCACTACCAAAATCCTGCATTTATTTCATCACCCCTCACTGGCCCTTTCTCATCTCTGGTTTTTGCATGTTTTCCCATGTATCCAAGAAGCCAACCCGTTATTCTCCTTGCCTGGTTACTGCACACAAATTTAACATAGTGAATTAGTTTGGTTTGTGGGGTTTAACATCAACAAAATTAATTCACTACCTATGATAGTCAAATGCGAATAATATAGGTCTAGTATTTTCTAAATGCATATATATACCACAATATGGCTTTATTTGCTTAACCTGCATTATGGCAGAGCTTCAACATGTAACAAAAGAGGGCTGCACTTAACAAACATACCGATCCACACCAGCAAGACACTTTACCAGAAACCGATATGACGAGGAAATGAAAGCGATAATTGGTAAATGTGGCTCTGTTCATGCACTTGACACAATTAATTTTGCAAGATGCTTTTCATTATAATACACTGTCACCAACAAGCTGGTATAGTTGGATACAACTTAAATAAACACCAGCTGGAAACAATGAGCTGTACCTGTATGCCTGATTGCATTTACTCGTGTGACTGGTCATAGCTGTAACACAATCACAAGAGCAAACGAAATCAGTTTTTTAATATTTGACCATATCAAACAAGCAACAGGCATCAAAATTCTAGCACTTATAAATTTGTCTGGTGCTTTTACATAACAAGAAAAGCTTTAAAAACGGATTACCTTTTGCCTCGGAAGAATTTTATGTGGTGGTCACTGCAAACCCGAGTTGTATCCAACTATATAATTAAGAAATGTCACCTTCCTGCTCATGTGTAAACTTCATAGCAAACACACATTTTGTTCATTTCTTCTGGAATGCACCAGAACTTTAGGAGAATGATTATTAATGCGAAAGCATTTCTTGGCTGATGGGTGGTGTAGACAGAGCCTGTCATCAGACCCTACCATCAGAGCCTGTTTGCACGAACTGTCAATAGAAAAAAAGTCATTGCCATGACTGGGTTTCAAATACGCGCCAGAATAGATCAGCTTTCCTGGCCCAGGCATGAGAGATCTATATTATTGCCACAGCCGATCATGCCTCGTGTAAAACTTGCAGCACACTCTCGCGCTGTTCTCCATCTGCAAAATGCTCTCACGCTGTGCAGTAAACATCATCATCTTCATGAAGTTCCGCTCCTTCATTTAACCTAGGTAAGTATGCCATATACATATGCCACCTGGCTGAGTGTGGCCAAGGTCTGTTAGCGTAGTGTCAGGCGAATCCACCAGGCAGCATGATAGAACTCTCTCAATGCTTTCGAATTTACACCTAAGCAGCCCTGCTCCTTGGAATTTTTTTCACAACATTCAGCATTTTTGTGCAGTTATACAGGGTATTTCACTGAACTTGAACAAAGCTTTTAAAACTTCCTGGCTCATTAACTTGGTAATGAAACACTGACAGTGCTCTTAGAAGCTGCCAAGCACTGCTGAATGCATACAAGAGCAAATTTGCTAAAGTAGACTATTTTAAACTGATCAACTAGCTTTTGAACCACTGGGCACACTGAAAAGAACACAATTCAAAAGTTACACAGCATCATGAGAGGCATGTACAGAGGATTCACTTTAGGATGAACTCGACTCAGGCGAATTATTTTTTTGGAGCCATATAAGAAACAATGCAGAACCCTTTGGTTGGTTTGGCAAAAGCTCCAATGTAGGGGAAAAAAGATCTGCTTAATACGATTGTACTGCACGTTAATTTAAAGCAAACTTTCGTAGTGACTGCAAACCAGGGTGACTCATGTAGCAGTACTCGTGGAGTATATGTGCGATACTGTCATGCCACAACAGATACTGGAAGGCACAGTAGCAGGTTGAAAAGGGTAAGGCCAGTTTTTCCCAACACATGTACCACAGATGCTCAACTCCTTTCTTTTCAAACATATAAAGGCATTCTACTGCACAGCCACTTTACACAAGCCAGGCTTTCTCAAGACTTGTCAATATCACCGGCTGTGCCAAAAAAACCAATTGTAAAGTTCGAACAGCAGCAGTAATATAAGTTCAGTTTTTATCTTTAAGAGAAGAGCAGCAAACAATTTCAGTTTTTGTTCTGGTTCACAAAAAACAGTTAAATTTTAGTCCACCTTCAAAAGGACAATATGAAATGCTGGTTTGCACTGGTATATCTACTTATTTAATGAAAACTTAATTATGATGGCTAAATAAGTTAAAGAATCAAGGTAATAGTGAAAAATAATAACCTTCAACTACTTGACTGAAAATAATTTTTGCACTATGCTTCATTGAGCGTGTCAGAAGATAAAAGTCGCAAGGTGGTGATGCACCTTAATGAATACCAGAACATCACACTTTACATCTAAAAAACATTTTTCAGTGCATAGGAGTGTTACCGGTGCAACAGTGATGATTTGTGGGAGTTTGTGAAGTTCTGGTTGGTGCTCCCTCCTTTTTCCCTATTTCAAAAAAATGGTACCTAACATAATGTGGCTAGGTTAGCAAAAGCTTACAGGACTGAACAATGTATATGAGGTAAATTTTCCGGCTGTTATGAGGACACATTACAACAGCACGTCAAATTGTTATCAACCCTTGTTATGACACATATGATGTTAATACTGCTGATGTTGTAAACTGCGCTTAGAACACGAGCTTAACATAAGAATGCCGTGAAATGTCACATGGCCTCTTGTGAAGTTAAAGGTATGGTCGGAAGTGAACATTTACTTGTCAAATTTATGTCAGTGAGCATGTAAATTTTCGATGAAAACTATTCATCACGAGGCAAGAAATTGACAGAAGCACCTTTACCCAATGAACTGACATAAAGCCCCAAGGTTGCACGTGACAAACTGGCCCTAAAGATTTCAGCCCTTGTTAAGAACTTTATATGTTGCCTCTTCTTTGCCTCTCATGGATTGCAGCCATACAATATTTTTTCAACGTCCAGTTGTCAGTGCCAACTTCAAAATCAATAATTTAGAAAAATAAAAGCTAAAAAGAATAAAGAATAGAAGTTGGCGACGATGCAGTTCATGGAACAGAAAAAAACAACAACAGGCAAGCAGCAGAAAGTAGACACCACAACGCTCCTGGTGTGTGGTGTGCAATTTTGCCTTGCCTCTTGGATGTGTTATTTTCATTGCATTAACATTCAGGCAGCTAGGCTTTTTGTAAAAAAATGAAATGAAAAAAAAAAAAAAAATCATGGTTGTCAAGTGGTATTTATGCCACAACTTATTCATTTTTACTCCTTTGTGTATGTTTGAATTTACCTTTGTCTACGTCTGCTTCTTTTTCAGTTTACTTATTACTTTAACCCTCCTTCTCTCCTGCACATGCATGTCAAATGGCCCATGGGGATAAAAGCCAGTCAATGCAACCTGCATGGCAAACAAGTTTGAGGACCCTGCTACAAGTACATGTATCTTGGTGGTAGCATAGAAGCACTAGGCATTATTGTGGAGTTACCAAGCAGAAACGACAACCGATTATTAATTTTAATAATTGCTACGCACCTGATGCGTAAATAAACTTTATACTTCTTGCACTCGTGATACTTTATTTTGCTGTTTTCAAGAAATCCAAGCATGTACCCCAGAGAGCTAACCCCAAAGTGAATAATTTAGGATCAGTTTATAGTACTCAGCTATACAGCAAATGAAACATATACCTATTCAACCTATCATGTCATTTCAGCTGTTTGTGCAGTACACTTGCAACCAAATGAAGTTGTGTAGCAAATAATCGGCACGTTGCTGTTCTTCAGACATTTAATGTTTCCATGTTTTCCAGCCCCTTTTTCAGCTCGCAACACATATGCTTTCCATAAATGACTGTTTTCTAACGAGTTCCACAAATTAGATCACAAGAGCTCCACTGTTTCATTAATTATTTTGTGAATTATGTCCGACCATTGCATTTAATAAGAAAAGGTTATGCAAGACCGCAGGAATAAAAAGGTGCATTAAGTCATCTTAAACAAGTTATAGGCAACTAAAAGCTGATGATGTAAAGTCGTGCCAATGGGTTCTCTCCTTTAAAGCATATCTACAACTTCTTTTTCTTAATCATACTTATGGCTTTTTGTTGGATGAGTGGGATGCACTATGCAAATGAGAGTCTATGCCTTTATGTACTGCTATAAATTTGCACATTGCATTTTGACATGATGTCACCAGATGCTTACAGCATTGGCATGATGGCATGTAAGGGGGGTTCTTTCTCAGATGCCAGGCATCACAACAACTTTATGGCCCTGCCATGAAGAAAATTTCAGGCACAAACCAACTGAAACTATAAGAAACCGGAATGGCACACATGCAACACATACACTGTGCCATGACAAAATAATAAAATAAAGACAAAGGGATGTGGTGAATTTGTAATTACTGCTCATTCTTGCCTACCCCATTTTGGCCATGTTCATCAGCTCTAGTGAAAAAGACTAGCACAAGCCAAGAAATGTGCAGGCAACCATGCAATGCGATGCAACAAACCAGCCTTAGCAGTACTGGTTATACAATTCAGTTTTACATTGACTGTCTTCGGACTGCATCGTTGAATTTGATTTGCCATCACTTTTTTGCGCCGCTGCTGCATGGACTTCTGGAGGATGGAGGTTCATAAGCGAGAGATGATTTTTACCAGTGGGTGCCTGAAAGTGCAACCAGCGAAGGTGCCCGGATCTGCTCTGATCTGGTAGGGGCACTCGGGAGTAAAGGCTTCACACAGGCACATAGATCACAGCTTATTTGCCAAAACTGGACTGCACTGCAAACGCAATGAAATGAAAATAGGTGTTGAACATCCTGGGGCTATGTCCAATGCTTTATAAACAAGGTATGGTATGGTATGGTATGGTATGGTATGGTATGGTATGGTATGGTATGGTATGGTATGGTACGGTATGGTATGGTATGGTATGGTATGGTACGGTACGGTATGGTATGATATGATATGGTATGGTATGGCATGGTACAATACTGTATGTGAGGCTTAACATACCAAAGCTGCACATGGGCTCTAAGAGATGCTGCAGTGGAGGGCTCCAGATTAATTTCAACCATCTGAGGACCTTTAATGCAAAACATCACACCGCAGAGTGAAGTAATCAGCATTTTGCCTCAACAATTTTTTTTTTTTCTCAGGCAGTTGCTAATGAACTTGAGAATACCTCCAATGTAGTCAGACTTCAAAGTGTTCATTGGAAATAATAATGATAACAAGCTAGATGTTATGAACACATTATAAACAAAATACAAAGCATAATAAGTGCCTTGCTTCTTCTCTGTGAACTAAGTCAGATGTTATCCATGGCTCAGTGAACCAGCAGTTCAAAGTTTCACCTTCTAGAAATTCTCAGTTTAGGCAGAAAGCATACAAATTTATGACAGAGAAGAAATATATACACATACGAGAGGGCCACCTGCAGCATTCCCACCTTTGTCATTTTCCCCTGCTGAACAACAAACCTTGTTAGCAATGCTCCTTTACTATTCCTTTCACAAAGGACTCAGTTCATTTTTCATTCATTCACCTAGTTCATTCTTGGGTATTCCCGTCCACCATCCTGGGACTCCCCTTTTGACTGGTGAAAAGCAGAGACGGGTGAATTTTCAGTGCTGTGAGCCTCCTGTTGCCCTTCGAGTTGACCGTAGGCACAGCCTAGCTCACTCTTGTCATTCTCTGGCTGCTGCTCCAGCTGACAGCAAGCAGAGATAGGCTCGGCATCACTACTGTCAGGCTCCTCATCCAATTGTTCATAGGGGCACACAGTATCAGTGTCGGGCTCCTCTTGTAGCCGACGGTAGGCAGGCTCATCAGAATTGCGCTTGTCCGGCCGAAGGAATACCTTGACAGGCTGTGATGCACCAACAGCCCTGTCCACTTTGCTTGGCGTGATGTGAAAGCCTGGCTGGGCACAGGCACCACACTCGCAGTACAACCCTGCAGTAAACCACACACAGTAGGTAACAGCTATGCAGCAATAGCTCAACTGCATACATAGATGTTTCACTACTACAACGCTAGCTGAATTAAGCCCAGCAACTGTGGAAGAACCTCCTAAAAGGGCATGCTGTCAACGACTTAACCTCAGCAAGGACTTAAAAGAGTATAGACAACAAATTTTAGATGCTTGTTTTCTTCTCTGTACATGGATTACCAGAATTGCACTATGCCATAACTCTCTGCTAAAACATTTTTTTGGATGTTGCCTAGGCTGGCAGTGCTGGCAAACCATGCTGAGAAAGCAGCATCTTCGCAGTAATCAGTTCCTTTGTTCAACATACCTCACCAGTTGGCATTCCCATAGCATGCCAACTGACCACACTTTCGTCAGTGCTCCTGCTTTCTGCTTCGTCGCTGGTGAGCAGATCGAAATCAAAGTGCCTGGCAATGTTGGCAACGTCCACGCCATCGGATGAAATAACATCAGAGTCCGAGCCAGAAGCTACGTTCAAGCGCTGCTTGACGACAATATTTTTTTGCACATGCGAATGCAAGCAGGTGAAAAATGGTACCCATGTGCATGATCAGATTCTGTATCCCCATAATCACCAGTCTTGCCAGTAGGGGATGCTCGTGTAGCATTTTCATATCTCTCACGTCATCCCACACTTGTTCTCGGAGGGATCGAAACCGAAACTGGTCTTGATAAATGCCCTGATAATTATTTAGTTAAGCTGTGCAGGGCCTTTTGGAGTTGCAGTTCCCCTGTTCGGTTAACACAAAATCTCAACACAGAGAATGTATGTGTCTATACTCCTTTAGATACTGCTATTGTAAAAAAAATAAAACGTTTCTCTTAGGCCCCTCAAGACTACCTGTTCTTTGATGATCTCGAAAGAGTTGACCTTCAGTGACATCACACAGTACATGGGCACCTTGCTTTTGGCATCTATCTAAAAGTGACCGCCACAGCTGATATCGCACCCTCGTCCTTTGCATCCTAAGCCCCGAGCCACTTCGGCGGGGCTCATGACAAAATGCATGTTACTGTTCACATTTCTAAGTTCCAGAACACATTCGAAAGCCCAGATGAAAGGTTTACAATAGAGCCCTAAACAATTAAATTTAAATTCCATGAAGAGCACAAACCATTACAAGCACAAACCATTACAAGTCCCAAACAAAAGGAAACTTGACATGATTGTCGTTAAATGCAAAAAAAAAAAAAATGTATCTTGTCACTGCTGCTTAATAGTTAAGTGGCTGCTTTGTTATCAGAGGATTTCTCATGGAAAAAAATTGTGTCATTTTTCATGCTATGCATCGAAACAGCACCAGGGACAGGCATGAAGACAAGGTAAAGTGCATGCAATGCTGTAACTTATTTTGAGCATGATAAACCCCAATGTTCACTAAATAAAAATATTGCTGAACGAGAGCTACTATCTAACCTGTCAATTAATTCTACATTTTTGTATACAGCCAGGGCTCTGCCTCTGACGCAGCCAATTTAATCCCAGAAGAGCGAAGTTCCCCAAACTTGTCCGATCACAAATGCTGCTTTCAGTCAATGCTGTCAACCTCTGCCACATCACAGCAAATGAATGGCAATAAATTTTTTGCGTGACAAAAGTATTAGCCTGAAATTTCTGCCATTTCAATATTTATTCAAATTTAATCTGCTCACATTCAACATAAATGTTAGGGAACGATTCCAAGACAGCCTTTCCATTAGAGGAATATGTTTTGCACAACAGTAAATACTGCAATGGGGTTCATTGCACTGAAAAAGGAAAGAAGTAAAGAATATTGCATGCACTTACCTGACCAATTGTAGTACCCCAGTTTTCCATGACAATTTGGACACGTTAACTGCATTGAGGATAGAGAGGCACTAATAAATGAACTGCAGACATACAAGTCTGTTTTTATTCAGCATACATGTGACCTCCGTTACTGGCTGCTACAGGTGACAGCTGTGCTAGTGCGGATAGGTAGCTGGCATTGCAAATCGGCATGTATGCAATGCAGGTTCATTTTGAACAATATGGACAATTTTCAAAGGAAAAAGTGCACACTTTGCAGTGAATGGGCAAGGGTAAGTCTGATAATGTACCACTTAAGCACAGATGAAAAACGAACAGACATGGGCTATCAAGGAACATGGGACTGGCACACAACAACACAATCTCTATTTTGCTACTTGCTCAGCATTTTTACATGTGACTGGATTACAATGCGCTTACAAGATTACAGTTGAATACAACTAAGTCTACAGTAACCGCTACACAAATTTCCTCCGCGACTGAAACTAGTTCTCTGTTGCAGCTTTTCTTTCAGACCAAACTAAAAGCTCAAGAATTTTGATGCCTCTGGTTTGTTTGACTTAGTAAAATAATAAAAATTAACCTCATTTACTGTTCAGAGGAGTAATACATGACACATACCATGGCCGACGGTTACCAAGTGCTGTTTCTTGAAGTTGTATCCTTCTATGCATGGCATTCTGGTTGTATTACAGTTACTCATTTAACTAAAGATGCTGTAATTTTTGTTAATTTACTTTCAAAGAAGATAACTGATACATTAAGCAAATTTGATTTTATTAACACCTAATGATGCAATTTGTAGTTTTATAATTATAAATGAATTACCCTGATGCACTAATTAATATGTTATAGCAAGAGTAAATGCAATGCAACAGACTGTCAATGCTTTCATGGACATATACTCTAAATATCACCAGACATCACACACAGCAGCAGCAGCAGAAGCTTACAATAATGACAAAGACAAGAATGAGCAAAACTCTGGTTAGCTCTTTTCTTGATGTGATAGCATTAGAGTTGTCACACCGAAATCTCGCCACTGCATGTATCGAAATTCTATGACTGGTTGAGATAGAAGACAATATAGGACCAAAAATGGAGGAAGCCCAAACGCAACCCTAAAAATAGACTGGGAAAAACAATGACTGTGCCCCCTTGAAGGTTCTTGGAGATAAAGGACCTCTGGTGTAAAAGACATTTACGGTAAATTATTTTTGCAGTAAATGATCTTTACCTTTCAGGTAAAGGATCTTTGGAATAGGTGGGACAGCAGTTGGCTTTTTACTTTTTTAAAAGTGCTTAGGAGACCCTACAAATTTTAATAAGGCAGCCATTTTAGCCTCATGTAAACAAATAAATAATGAGGAAAAAAGCTTTAATGACACTAATACTACTAATACTAGCAGCAACAATGATAAATGAGAAGTGTCACACTACAAAGCAGGCAGCACATACTACAAATAAGAAGTGAAACACAAACCACAAGTGAGGACTGAACACACAAGCTCGGGATCAGTTGTTGCATTGCTGCGGCTGGTGAAGGGCAACACCTGAACAGAGTCTCTCAAGTAACAAAAGGCTGTGCCAACCATGTTAATAAAGCCCTCCTGTACATTTTAAAAGAAATATAATGTTAGCTCACCCTGCCTTGGAGTGCCCTTGCTTGATTGAAAAGCCAGGCCGTGGGTTCCACAAAGATACTTGTGTTGCAGAGCCTCTCCTCAGGCTCCTTCCAACGAGTGTCCCACCAAGCAATACTGTAGCCTGGAGTGTGGGGCACAATCTTGGATGCAAAGCAGAGGGTAAACCTGCAGCAACAACAGGCTTTGCAGTTCAAGTCACACACATGACCAACCAATCGGCTCTTCAACAAGAATGGTTGCAAACTACTACACAACCAGTTGTGTATTATAGTGTGCAACCAGACACCAGAAGGAAAGTGTACAAAACTAGTATTTTCTCACAGAAAGGTTTGTCCAGGCAGCTTACAATTAGTTTTCAATACTGCATTACTGGGTACCGCTGTACAGTGGACAATAGAGGGGCCGGTGGTAAGCCACATAATTGATCTTGGCATACAGATAACTACATTTTGCGTTCATCGGTATGCAACAAAGGAGTAAGCTTTCCCTTTCTATGCATTGCAGTGTGCAGTTTTACACAAACTCTTGTCACAAATCACCACCATCTAGGCATGCAAGGAATTTCAATGTGCAGTTTGTACACATATTGTAGTCCAAGTAACATGCTCCCACTTAATGCCAGCAAGCCTCGAAATGCATGACAAAGTACATGGAAAAGAAATACTGCCAATAATAACATGAGACAAGTTCAACTGAGACGCACAAGTGATTACCGATTGATGGCATGAAGTGATGAAGTGGTGACACATTTCACGCTGACAGCTTTCCGGTAAGCCAAGAGCTGGAGATAATAAATAAATTGCATAAATGTGCTTTTTTTGGCATAAATGGCCGCTGAGGAAGTAATGCGAAAAGCTGAGCTAGCTGGTGTAGCATTTTTGAAAAGTACAGCAGAAACAGAGGTTGGATGAAACAATAAATAAATGCCATATAAACACTTTCTAGAATAAAACATGGGGGGGATGATGTCACAATGTTTCACTCACTATGGTATAGTATGGCATATGGTACGATATGGTATAGTACAGTACACCTTAGTAAGGTCATAATGGCACTGACCTACACTTCTTGCACCTGAGGCATTCACCACTAGATTTGTCCTGATCAGTCCAGAAGTTCTTCACTTCACATGGCACAGCATAAAATGAGCCAGCTGCAATGAAAGACCTTCAGTTACCACAAGAGATTTTTGACATAAACTTCTCATTTAATGTCAGGGTGAACACACTTATCTCAGGCGTTAATACTACTGAAGATCTACGGTGGGATACACATATTAATAACAACTGTACCAAAGTCTTTAGGTCTCTCTGGTTTATCCGGCATAAGTTTTCAAAAGCCCTTGTCCATGTTAAGCTAGCAGCATATAAAGCGTTAGTCAAACCACGTTTGGAATACACTTCGTGCCTGTGGGACCTTCTCACTGACAAAAACATAGTCAGGTTAGAAAAAGTCCCCTTTCAATGGTGGACGACGGCTGTTGCGACGCGCGTATTTCTCCCCCCCTTTTTTTTTCTTCTCTATTTTCTCTTCTGTCCGCACGAGGCAGTGGAGGTGGCTCAGCTAAAGCCAGTAGCAGGCCCGTGCATTTTCTTTTCATTCTTCCTTCAGTCACAACAACAACCGTGCACTGACATCGCACAGCACACGGACGACACTTCGTTTCACCTCCATCGAAGAACCACGGCCAGATTCATTTGCAACCGATATAAAAGAAATGACGACCCTACAGAAATGATCAGGTATTTCGGCCTTGACACACACAATGAATGTCGATTAAGGTACCTATACCTCATATACAACAACCAGATCCAGATGAACAATCATAATTTCGTTACCACAAACACCCCATGCGCAAGCTCCTGTTTTGATAATGGTACAATGATTCAAACGTATGCCTCTTTAAACAACACTTTTAAATTTTCCTTTTTTCCTAGAACCATAAGCGACTGGAATAAATTGCCAAACATATTGTCGATAGCCCCACTACTGACGCATTTATTGAAAATTTGAAGAAAATGCACACATGATGTTCTTGTACTCCTGTGTCCAATTTCATTTGCTTCAGTGTCCTGATGTGATGTAGTTGATGCTTATTGTGCGGTGTAATTTTAATGTAATTTTTTTTTGTGCTCACTCTGTTATCAAAAAAAGCCAATAACATTCGCTGCAGCTGGAAAACTACACATTTTGGTGATCATTAGGCAGTCTCTCAAGGTGGTAAGTCAAATGTACAAGGTCAATAAGAAAAAAAAAATTGGAATGGTAGAACAGCATTAACAACCAGGCATTCTTTAGTGCATTATAACCACATCTTGGTTTAATGATTATAAAATGTTGCAAACAAGTTCTGCAAGCAAATCAGATATTTAGTGCCTTTAGCAACAAACAGCCACTTGGATCTCTATACATACCCCTTCATTACACCTGTTAAGGAAACTACTCAACAAGAAAAAATTACCAGCTGCACTAGCCACACATTTAGAACAAAGCCCAAACCTGCATTGCTTGAGGCACAAAATGAGGAAAACAAAAACTAAATGTCGGGTTACCACTGCCTGTTTTCACAAGACAAATAAATATGGCTTAGATATGATATATAAGTAAGCCAAGTGGCAGCATGGTCACAAGCTATGCAAAAGCAGCAGTAACTGAGAGTGTTAAAGTAGGCACTGCAAAACTCACCTCTTTTTGCCAAATGAGAAAGCCTCTCCAAGACAAAAAGTCTGAACTGCAGGTCTGCTCTGTCAACCTTGTAGCCCATTTTTTGGAAAAGCTTGAGCTGGGCAACAAAGCCTGCATTTGGCCTATCACAGAAAATAAAAGTAACAGGAATAGTTACTAGGAAATGAGGCACAAAACAACATTTATGCAGTTCAGCTCATCTGAGCCAGGTTATATGGAGCGATAGCTTGGTTAAACATCATCTAACTGCCGAAGTGGCAAAGGCAATGAGGGCATGCACAACATAGGGCCAGGAGCAGCCACCCTCCACCACTGTCCGTCTCGGGTTGTCCAGGCAGCGAGCGCTGCTTTTTTATCTAGCGAGAGCGAACCACTTGGTGAACCACGTGATACAACTGACGAGAGTGAGCGGTTGGAGCGACGGCGGATACGATTGTGCAGCCCACAGCTTGGCAGCGGCTAGTCACGTAATGTGCCATGTGCCACATCTGGCACAAGGGAGATGCAGCTACAGTGTTTTGGAACACTGTAATGCAACAGTCAGCATAACGGTGGGGGTGACGTGAATTGTACAGCTGTGGCGGCAGTGCACCTCTCGTTAGAGGTCATTTCCAAGCCTGACTTTACTTTCAGTCTTGCTTGCGAGAAGTGGTACTTAGCTCCAAAATATCTAAGCCGTGCACCAATTCTACATAAGCACAACAAAAGCGATTTGTTCTCATCAAAATAAACAATTTTTTTTCTTTTCTTTTCTTAATTTCTTAAAATATTTTTATACACCGATACTTAGCATCAGCAAACATTGACTTTCAATTCTGAGCAGTTTGACACTTTTGATTGCATTTCTCATTTTTTCATTTACTTCAATTTATTAACTGATTGATTACATCCTAAATTTTCTTAATTAGCATCATCAAGCATTGGATTTTCATTCTGAACATTCTGACAACCTTCGAACTTCCCTTTTCCAATTTTTTTTTTCATTTCTTTACATCATCAATTATTCAATTACTTACAATGACCGATTTCATTAACTCATCACCACCTATCACACGTCAATCAATCAACAATGATTATAACCACAAGTTAACACGACACGGCTTTTTTTAAGCAGCCCTCGATTATTTCTGACACGTGGTGTTGACTACTACTGCTACTATACTATGATGCCGGTGGCTTTTTGACCTAATGAGCTGTATACACTGTCACTTAATAACTTAATAATAAATAAAGTTAATAAAAGTTCATAAAAGTTGGGCTGATTTTAACGCTCATACTGCACAGAAACTTTCTTCACTCCTTTCACATGAAACGTGCATATAAACACTTTGCAATATATAAAATAATTGCCAGGTTTGGCACTCGAGTGCTCCAACTGTGTGTTGTGTTGGATTTAATAGCGCATGCAACTAAGGCTATCATGTGCGAAGCACGAGGTATATTATGTCTATGTTATGAATACAAACTACAAACATCCGAGACAATACAACTTGTTTAGGAGCACTGCATACTCTGAGAAGTTACAAACACAGGCGGTATCAACAAGTGCATCCTCTCCGAGGAGCAAGGTGGGATGGAATGGGATTTGCTTGATGTAGAAGTGTATAAAGTATTTTTTTTTTCTTATTTTTTCGAATTTCATACAGGAGAATAATACATGGTTTATAGTGACCTCATCTCCACTATACTTGACTTACAACAAAATATCAAGGGCCTGCCTATGTGTGCTGGGCTCAGGTTCAAGCCTTGAGCCCAGCCCACGCCCAAAAACTAAAGGCCATAATTCCTGACCTGGCCTACACTTATGGGTCAGCTTGAGCCCCTGCAGCACTCTAATGGCAAGCTTAAGAGCCTGAAATTGCATGGCTGCAGTTCTTTTTGCAGCCATCAGCCGGCTCCTGTTGTAACAGGTTGTGCCATGCTCCTTTCCTTAAAGCTTGTTCAAGTCAGCCGTGCCAGCTTTGTTTTATATTAGAACAGCTGCCCTGAAAGCTGAACTAATACTCCGTGTAGCTGATCCACTGTTCTTACTTCTAGGAGGGGTTAGCCCTTCAGTTTCTGGACAAATAGAGTAGAGAGATCTTTCAGTAAATGTACGGGGACAAAAATACCAAACAGCAGTTGGGCATTTTCAGTTCACTGCAATGCAAAGTCTGTTCTTCAAGAAGCTGCTAGGCAAATGCATATTTAATGCAGGTTTCATTCCTATAAACCACACTTTTTCATAACACTTGCAAATCACCTGTGTATTGTGCAAAGCTCAGTCACTAACTATGGCATCATGCCAATGACTATTCTAGGAAAACAAAACAAAAAACAAAGTGATGATAGCATCAAAGGTCTAGTAGCATACCTCGACAAAATTACAAGTGCTCACTGAAACTCACTCAAAGTTTTGGTCAACCTGCAGACTCTCTCAAACTCACACATGCTCCGTCTCAACAACTCATGAACTCAAACTCGTTTAGACTCACAACTCATTCGGACTCACTCTGACTAAGGACTCATCCAGAGTCAACGCCTCCTTGAGACTAACTCACTTTGATAGGAGACTCACCTGGACTCACTCGCTCATTTCGACTCATGGCTCACTTTGAATCTCTACTCCATTTGGGCTCACTCACTCTTCTCGACTCAACTTATCTGGAGTCCCTCACTTTGACTCAAGACTCGTTTGGTCTCACTCACTCCTCTCGACCCATGACTCAACTGGGCTCCTTCACCCATTTCAACTCACAACTCATCTGGACTCATTCACTCACTTGGGCTCACTCAAGAGTCATTTGGCTCATTCTTTCAGTCAGCTAAGCAATTTATTTAGCCCAAGTGGCCCTGACCAAGGCAGTTATGTTCAGGTAGGATGCTTTGTTTTTTTGTGTGTTTTGATCTGGCTGACTGTTTTTTTATGTGAATGAAATGCTACATGTGATTTTTACTCAGTTATTCAAAAGCAGGTATAGACAAAAGCCTGAAAAGGCATGACTAGGCCTCTAATCACCTTAAGTTATACATCAGTGGCAACATTCATTGTGTGCAAAATGCACAAAATATATCAGAAAGCTCAATCAGGAAGCCATTCAACAGATTTCTCTCTTTCGGTCACCAAGAGATGTTGCTAAGCCACTGAACTTGCAAGTGTCCTTTATCACGGAAATATATCTCCCCCACCCCCCTTGCTGTCAATAAATGAAAAAAAAAAAAAAAAAAAGCACATACCATTGTCACGAAAAAATAAATCATGACCAGAGCCTGAGCCGGGACTCACAACTCAGATCATGATCTGAATTTGTATCAGACTCACAAAAAGATCATTATCAGAAAGAGAGCCCAGACTCGCTCACAAATCAGATCATGACCTGAATGCAAGGCGGTATTCACTCATGACTCAGATCATGATCGGATGGTGAGCGTGATTGAGCCGGAGAGAGTAGACTCATAAGTGATTCCGCTGACCTCTGTCTAGTAGTCATATGTTGACATCGTTCGCATGTTCAATATGCACTGCAACTATGGGGCAGACACTGCTTTTATCATAAAAATGTCAAAGCCTCCAAAATGTGAATTAAAGTTTCCTTTTTGTCTCCTAGTACTGTGCACTTCTCAACTCATTAGTATGTGTACATATGCACCAATATCTACAATTCCTATTGCATTTACCTCCATGCAACTTTAAAATGGTTGGGGTTTAAGCACGACTTGAACATAGTTATACAAGTGAAAGCTCTGTTAAGCATGGTTTCATATGGTTTAGCAAGGTTGTACACGGTTTAACGTTTTGAATTAGGAAGACCCTCAAGCTTTTCCTTAAGAGTAGATGGGTAGCACCTTTAACACCGCCTTTTAATTCAAAGGTTTTTAAAATATCTTTCTGGAGAAAATGATTTTGGAGAAACGAAGGCATGGTATCTGTCTTCACTCATGGTCACTCAACCCAGCTCAATGTCATTTGCTAGCGAGGCAAAATAGGAAGTTGCACCCCAAGTAGTAGAGCTTACGCGATAAAAGCATTAAAAAGAATGGTAGAAATTGAGACTTCTTGCAGGGCCCCTTTATTTGCTTATTGCCCATCACTACACCTGAAAGTACATGAAGCTGCCTTGCAGGCAGTGCAATGACTCATTTACCTAGATTTCCAAGAACAAAAAAGATATAGGGCTTCGAAATATGGTTATGAGAAAATGCCATATGGCCGTTTTTCATGTTTCTGATTGTTTCTTCTTCAATGCTACAGCATACCTCAATACAGAATACTATTACACTAGTAAGCTCACAAGCTTTCATGATTTAATTGCTTCCACTTTCTGTAGACTTACAGCACTGAATTCAATATAGGGTCTTGCGGTGCATGCATACTTGCTGGTTTTAAAATGCAGACTCTGCACTCACCACGCCATATTGTCAGCTACAAAGGACATGACAGTGCATGAAGTGATTAATGGTGCAGTAACAGAAGCATTTCCCATTTTCTGTAGCTAGTGCACAGGTGACTGCCACAATCGAAACGTGTATGTAAGGTGAATGGTTGTCAAATCTTTTGCACCCAAATAGCCTCCCTATTCACCTCCATGTCATATTTCCTGGCAAGCAAGGTTCCTATATGTCTACTACTTGACTGTTACTACTGCAAAGGCCCTGTAACATCCTTTGTTGATAGTGCCTTTTTTAAAATTTCCGAATTCCTTCCTCCTCCTAACTCTCGCTTCCCTTTGATGACGCTTTCAGTGTTTTTTTTTGCCTCACCATGAACCTTGATCCGAGCTGGATGCTCACTTCACCAAGGAAATTCAGGTCCACAGCAGACTACCATGCTGAAGGGTACATGCTGAAGGGTACATGGGCGGATCCAGCACAAAAAGAATGAACAATGATCCTGTCTCCAGACAACCAGGCATTGATGTGATGCATCGCTTTTTTACGTTGCTCTTTGATGGAGCACTCAAGTAGATCATGTTGGAAACGGAAAGGATGAAAGAAAAGTGTTTCCAACATGATGGTGAACCTACAAACCCAACTCTTTACTCTTCTAACTCAGGTAAATACTTTTCGTTTCCATTCGAATGATTAGAGCCAGTAATGGCACTTTATTTCAGTATACATGCAAGGCATACTGATACCTGCTTGAGTCACAAAATATGCCAAGAGATGAACGGATACGCATGAATGGACCAATAGTTAAGGAGGGCCTTTTTAAGTGCTATAACAATAAATGCATCAGTGGCAGTAAATTATTGAAAAAAAAAAAAAAAAAAAAACACTGACAAGAGGGAACATAAAAGAACACAAGATGAGTGCGGCCTTGTGTTGTGTGTTCTCTCTTCCCATTCTCTCACAGTGTGTTTTTTACATCAATTAGCAATGCACCAACTAGCCCAGACAAAAGACCTGATTCAGTGGCAGTAAGAAAGAAAAAAATGCTAGTGGCAGCTGGTGACAAGGCATGAGTACTACAGCACTTATTCATTTTAACTGGAATAGATCAAAAAAGCGCAAGTGTTGCACTACACTCACACCTCATTAACACCTGCTACTCTGCATGCCCTGGCATACAGAAGGCAATACAGAGGAGTCAGGAAGATCTATTGGTGAGTGAGAAAGCCAACCCCCTAGTTAAGCCAAGCACAACATACTGCATCTCTAGAAGTCAGCTGGCATGAGAGACATGCATGCTTTTATGCTTCACTACTTTTATTGCGAAAGCAATACTACTCTAGGTTTCGAGCCTTCAGCGTAGCACGGTGGTAGCCACGTCTTACCCACATGACGCTATGACGTCACACCTCACGTGACACTAGGGTGAGAGCTGGGCTACCAACTCAAGCGGTCGGCGTAGCGCGGCGGTAGCCACGTCTTACCCACGTGACACAAAAGCGAGAGACGGGCTCCCAACTCAAGCGGTCGGCGTGACACGGTCAGAGCCGCGGTTCAGTTGGCAGTTTCTGCCAACTTGGGTCTCTCGTTTCACATGGGACGGTTATGTCAGAATCAGCCTGCTAGGACCCTGGTATTCACGTTACCCTTATAGGTCACTAAGGCACGTTCACACGGCTCAGTTAAAGCGGGACTTTATATGTGGGCTGAGGAAGAAGAAAAAGAGAAGAACGCTCGATCACCCGCAGCTAATGCTTTCGCTCGATATTTGGTTCACCAGCGTTGAACTCTTGTAATTTTTTATGAATCAAATAACACAGTGCTATGTTGAAACAACTATGCATCTGGAAGGAAAGCCTTCTCCTACTGATACACTGATTGTCTTTCTACGGTATTTGCGTTGTGTTAACTCAGTGAACAGCAGCAGCATACATACATATTCAGCACCCCCAATGAATGAAATGTGCAATGTAACTTGCAATTAGTGAAGGTAAGCTGAGCAACCTTTCACTTGATGATTTCAGATGGAAGGTGCTGGTTGATTTGGTTTCTGAGGTTTAACGTGGCAAAGTGACTCAGGCTATGAGACACGCCGTAGTGGAGGACTCCGGGAATTTCAACCACCTGGGGTTCTTTGATGTGCACTGACATAGCACAGCACATGGGCGCCTTGGTTTTCACCTCCATCGAAAAGTAGCCGCTGAGGCCGGGATTCGATCCCGCATCCTTGGACACAGTGGTTGAGCGCCCTAACCACTGTGCCACCCCGGTGGGGCAGATCGAAGGTGTAGCAGCGCATGACCTCTTAAATGCTTTAGCCCCTTCTATGCATGCATGCTTCATTGCAGCATGCAGTGTGTCAAAGGCCATGGATTTCCTCCAATGTATGTCACATGTTCAAGAACTCACTTGTATTGCTTTCTGTTTTAGGTAAACAGGCCCCATCAAACAAAAGTAAACGTGAACTAAAATAAGCTTTAATGTGGCAGTATGCAGCAAACAGCGGTTAATTCAATTTTCCAGCACATAAGCTTTCTCTAGATAGGTTAACGATTAAAATAGCGAACACAGAGAGGAAACGAAATTACTATATTTTCCAGTCACAGAAAGACCACTTCAAAGCAATGATCACGTACCCAATGCAGGAACGCCTCTCCTTCAACTTGTGCAGCGCCTCAGTAAAATCTAAGGCGTATTTCCGCATGAGGTGAGCGGCCACCAGCGTAGCGCTCCTTGAGACACCGAAGCGACTGGAACAAATATAAATGGCATTGATTCTACGATGCAAGCACGCGTTTAATGAAACAAGCTGCTGAGCTCAACTCACCAGTGCACAAGACATGCGCCAGTTTGCTGCCCTTTTTCAATGAAATCACAGGCCTCAATGAAACGGCTGAGCAAGTCTTCCTCGGCCCGGTCTTCAGCGTAAAGGTACAAGCAGACGACATTTCCCTCGAAATCTACACGATACGTGTCGACCGTGAGAACATGCGTGATTCCAAAGCCTTGAATGAAGTCTTCGCTTTCCGCCGCATCACGACCGCCAAGGTAAAGGCCGTCTTCCACTAGACTGCAAAGGGTTATGCTTTTCGGGCACGCAGGATTATCCGGGGGTTCTGCTGAATTCTGGCTGCAATCGCCAGCCCCGGTATCAGAACTCATGCCTCAGCAGCCGTCGGGGACCTACGCCGGAGCCATAATTGCTGTCAAGCTGTTAATACCCCGATTCAGCAAGGTAGCAATGCAGCTTGATGAAAGCGAGAAAAATGCGTCCCCGTGACTACTCTGCGCGAGCAGAATAGAATACGAAAACAATATACATATCGCAGGCCGACCTGTCAAAACAATAACAGTGATGATCAGCATCAGCTTTCGACACTTGTCGCCAGGGGCGTTAGCTACGATTTGCTTATTGCTGATGATAACGCCAAACTAGCCAAACGCTTCGTCTAAAGCACGGTGGTCTAGAGTAGCCAGTGTAGGAAAAATAATAGAAACGGTTAGAGTTTGGTTGGCTCGTTGGCCGAAAAGTACTAAATGCTTCGGGTAACAGTGAAATGTTACAATGGTTTAAGGATAAGAAAAGTGCATGTGATTGTCAAGCTCCTAAGAAGCTTTAATCACCATGGTAGAAAGAGATCACCGCCTGTTCATGGCCAATCCCCATTGTGGGTATGCGCTATGGAGGAAGGAAAGAACTTCCTTCCTCCATGGTATGCGCCAATTTTATGAGAGCAACGGCCATCGTTTATAGATCCTTGCAACGGCCGCCGCCGCTGTATCGAGGTGAATCCGGTTACTCTGGTGCAGTAGCCGAGCGTGCTGACCACTGAGCCACCACGGCGGGTTGCAGTTAAATCAGCCGTTGAGTGCCCCTGCACCACGGTGCTCTGCACCATGCCGGGCGTGCCTGATACTGAGCCGAAAGCGAGCCAAATAATATACAGCTCCCGATGCCTGAGTTCATGACGAATGTTGCCGAAGTTCGTGACGCAGGCGGCGTCGCTGCATTCCTCCATGCTACAAGCGTACGGGCTTCTCACACATGGCTGCATGGCTGGATAGGTTCTGAACATGAAAATATGGCATATGGGTTCTGTGCAAGTGACCATGTGAACCCATAAGTTCGACCTACCTGCAGCTCTCACCTCTTCAGCATTGGTGGTTTGTTGCACCACGCGTAGTACATGACATGTAAATAGCTGGAAATAGCCGGGAGTAATCCTACAGTTCGCAAACAGCAACATAACGCTGCACACAGGTGAAAATCCTAACGTAAGAATAATTTCCAGTTGATCCCAGTTGGTTCTCGCACGGTTTTCAACCGACTGCTACTGGAACTGACGGTGTCAACTGGTCAACTGGAAATTAATTCTTCCTTGAATCAGTTCGGACATGGTGACGGTCATACATCGATCGATATGTCCGTATCAAAACAGTACGCTGGTGGCGAGCACGGCCACCGACCACCAATTACCTCTTTCTGGGCAGGGAAAAAATTTATTTGACAAAAGATAACCCCCGTCGTATAGACGACGACCCATATGCAGGAACGAGTACAAAATCGAGTGAACTGGTCAAGCCTGCGAACCAATAATATCTAGAGCGTACTCAATTCTCAAAAAAAAAAAAGAAAAAAAAACGTACGCAACCGTGTAGTTCGACCGGCCCTATCAGAGAGAATATCGTAATGATCGAAACTTGTGATATCAACCCCGCCCGAAACCTCCAACAGCTGGTATAAACCTGGGTCCGTATTTCGAGTTTGCATCGTTATCGAAAGCCTGGTTGGTGGAAACACCGGAACCGGATGTCAGTTTGATTGCTACCATTTTCGGTTCCGCCGTTTTAACCAATCAGATGACTCGAGATTAGGCAGATACCGGCACTTTTGATAATGACACAAAGTCGGAATACAAATGTCCATTTTTGATCTTGTCAAAACTTGTTTGCCGACTGCTACAACCAACACTGACAATGAGGAACGCAAGCGATGATAAAAATTTATCGGGTGCTTCGTTGAAACCCTGGCCTGACCGACGTTTCATGACAGTGCAGCCACATTTCGGTCATTTATTTTATTTCTTTGAACAGCAATTGCACAAAGGCATCGTGCGCCTATTCTTACACCGTGGTCTATACTTTTACGATCCTAACCCCTCCCCCATCTTCACTTTCTATTTCGCGCCTTCCCCTATAGCGCCGTCCCTGCAGACCGGGTCTAGTGGACGAAAGAATTACACATGAATCTCCCAGCACCTCCACCACTTGTGAAAGAAGGCCAGGTCGAGACGGCAAAGTCGTGACTGCAAGGCAATATGCCGTGTCAGTGTTTAATCTGATGGAGAACCCAGGCACGGGCCAGAGCCGGCACCGCGGGACGATGATGATAGTATGAAAGAGGAAGATCATATGGTATGTACAAATGAAAGAAGATCCGTGGAGGGCTCACAATATATATAATAGAATCCGAATTATTAGATAACGAATTCACAAATTACCCTCCTGAATATCCTGTGTGTATATAGTTTGAAAGATCACGTAAGGAATTTTTTAAGGGACAGAACACTGGAATTTAGGTCTCGATCTTTTTTTGCCGCAATGGAAAGATTGATGTTTAAAATGTTCGATTCCATAACGGTTTTGTTAGAAACGCTGTAGAAAATTTTTACCTGGAATTTTTCGATCAATGCGTGCGCCCGTTTTTATGTAGTCCGATGTTGGAAACCATGAGCAGCGAGCGCTATGACGACTGGTGGTCGACAAAAAAGACGTACCGAAAACAAATACAACCTTCACTCGCGAGACAGTAATCAGACATTTTTCGCGCAGAGTAACGTCCTTTTCAGTTTCACACTCAATGCTGTTACGGCCCAATAACGCACGCCCTCGTCGACGAATGTTTTAGTGGGCACTGTCATTGCTTCATTCGCGAAATTGCAATAATTGTGGCGCCATCTAGTGGCAAAACATAAAAGCAAACCTCTGACGTTGTGAAAACAGGGGTGGTTTTTATTTAAGGACGCACTGGAGAGAGCGCAAAATATAATAAATTATGGCAAGCGCTCCTAGAAGAAAAAAGAACAATGTGTAGTTACGAAAATCCGGGATATTTTGCTGACATGTAATCACGTGGGGGGGGGGGGGGCTACAATGAAAGTACAAGGGTTTCTCCGCTAGATAGCGCCTTTGTTGTTTTTATGCGACTTTCAATGGCAAATTAAAATTGTAAAGCCAACTTTCTTTGGTATTGCAGTGCTCGATCTGTACTATATAAGGCAAGATCTTTTCATCTACACCATGATCTCATGACATATTTTGGCCAGTGTTCTGTCCCTTTAAAGGGCAACTCCGGAGGATTTTGACATTCGAATATTCTAATAAAAATTTTACTGTATATTCTCCTGTCCGTCCTGACGCATTCTACAAAATTTGGGCGCCGTACGATAATCCGTTCGCGCGCAACACGACTTTAAAATATGCTGTTTTCATGGCTTAAGTTGAGACTATTTCTGCCGGCAACACTGAGTTTCTGACGTCACAAACAGTATACCGGCGTTACTGTCCACTTCCCGCATGATTATGAAATTGTGAGGCTTATATTGAACTACCTGAAACATTGTATGCAATGCTTCATGATTTCCATACGTTATTTTCACCATCCAATGCCCGTACGAGTGTTTTTCTAATACTGAGTGTGGCGTCACCATTTCGTCACCTACGTCGTTTCTGGCCGTGAAAGCAGTTTCGGTTTCGATTCGCTGTTTTTCTTTTTTTAAAAATACTTCTAATTGGAATTTCGAAAAGCGGTTTTTTGCGTTGGAGTCAGGACGTGCCGAGGAATGTAATTCAATGAAAAACAGAAAATGATGGAAAAACCACCGGAGTTGACCTTTAAGCTATCAGTCAACGACGTTCATGCGCAGTCTTTGCCTTGCCCTTCTTCCAAGCGTCGCTTTCAGCCATATTTACAGGAAAGATGCAATAGACGCGCGGAAGCAGCAGGCCGCAGTTGTCGCGGAAGCATTACTTTGAAACGACAATGCGGAATGTTGCGGTTGGCAACATCAGGCCAGCGAGAGAATGTGCATGCGACGTCTGTGGAATGTAAACGCGAACGATCCACAACAACGGTGTGCCGTGAACCAGCACGGCGAAGGTGGCACTTTTTTGCCGGTGTCCACGGGTTGAGCCGTGCACTCTCTTTGAAAGCTAAACATTCTGAGAGACTGTATCGTTAGGTTTGGTAACGACCCCGAAAAATGCCATACTCCAGCGAGCGCATACCCGCACGTGCTGACACCGCAATAACCGCGGCTCAACCTAAGCCGCGTTTACACAAAGGCGACAGTAGCGCATCGCATCTCATCGCATTTCGTGGCGCATTGTGATGCGACAGCGCATCATCTCTAGCGCTGGGGTGGCGGCATGTGGTATCGCATATTGAAAGCAACGGCGGTAGCAGGCTGTAAAATTTTCAGATTTCATTTAATATTTATTCGATTTATATACCAGAGTAAGAGGAAAGCTGTTATAAATAATAAAAACCGCGTATGAAGCGAAATTAAATACTTCGCTGCCTTTGCTTATCCCATCTGAAGCTGTTTGAATATTCCGCATTTTTTAGTCATGGCGCTCAACAGCGCTTACTCGCTAAGCCCAACAGCTGTCCAATTCCAGAAGGTATCTTAAAATCTGAGGCGCTTTGTAGCCAGAATTCGTTTGTAGCGAACGCGAAGCATAGCGGAGCGGCAACGACGAGAATTGGTGGTGAGACGAGCGACCACCGCTTCGCCGGACGCCTCCATCTTGCGCTTAAGTCGATACGACCGGGTTTACATGCACGGAGAAAGTCGACTTACCTCTCCCAATCCAGCCCTTAAATGCGATGCGCTTCCTTAGCGTATTACCCTTGTTTACATGAATGTGATACGCTAGGAATCTGCTGCGATGCGATGTGCGAGTCGTCGTATTCATGTAAACACCTGAGACCCCCCCCCCCCCCCTCCACACACACACGATATACTCCTTTCGAACCCGTCTCAACACCCACTCTTTCTCTCCTTCCCCCATCTATAGTCCTCTCATCAGTATTCAAAGCAATTGAGTTAAAATTAAAAAGCAGCCGAGCCGGCTCCGCCCCCTCCCCCTCCCCCCTTAGTAATAAAAAAGAAAACTGTCTTCGTTTTTTTTTCTCGCGAAAAATGGAGCTCGCGCGTACAGCGACGTTAGAAGTAACACAGCAAATACCGATAGTGTTTCTCCAAGGCTTAATAAAGAAGCCTGCAAGCGAGCACGCATGTTGATAAAGTAACAGCTGGAACAAGGGGAGAATGAAACAGGCCGATCCGACTTGTGAACATATTCCTGACCTGTGTGCGGAGTCTGCCAGAATTTCTTGAGGCATTCCAGCTTTTTTTTTTTGCATGTGTCAACAGTTCGCCCACATGAGCCTCAACTCATTTTGTGATTAATTCCAAGCGCGTTTGTCATGGTACCACGTATTTCGGTCAAAGAAAGCTGTTTTGTCTGTCTGCGTGTCTCGCGCGAGTGATGCGGGTGGATGGATGGAAACAGGACTTACTGCGTCGACTGTCTCACTTGATTCGCAAGCCACCGCAAGGGCTACTGCCTCTACGGGGCTTGCGCCCGATGGCCCAGGTTGAGCACTATGAACGGACCCCACATGTGAATTTTCGTGTTTTGTCTGCTTTACGCCGCTCTCGACAGATAATTTCGGTTGTGCCGTCCTTAGTTACTACGGGTACTGATTAAAAATGCTGGAAACGATACCCTTTTTCAACATCAGCAACTTAATTGGTGCCTTAAAGAAAGTAACTTTGCTGGAAATGTAAGCCATAGTAAAAACAACAGAATAATTCGATGTTGAGTCTGGCTACCAGTTTCCCTTTTCGGACTGCATTCAGCTATCTATCGCGGAGGGATGACCTGGTGACGAAGGTGCGCCGGCGGTCTCCCCTGCGGAAAACATAACCGTGCGCGTTCACGACCACCCACTGAAAGACCCCGAGCGAGTTGCGAGAGGCGTGCTCCTCGGTTCGGACCGGGTAGAGGAGTTGTCCCGTCTAGGCCTGGAGGCGAGAGAGAAACGAGCGCGGTGTCGCGGCGGAAGACTGGGAGGTGGAGTCCCCCGTATTCACGAACCAACCTTTACCTTCCCTTTCGAGGTTCTCACCTTTGCGGCTCCTTATCGCGTTTCAGAAACCAGCCTTCCCTTTAAAGGGCAGCTCCGGTGGTTTTTCCATAATTTTGTGTTTTTGGTTGAATTACATTCCTCGGCACGTCCTGACACCAACACAAAAAAAGTTTTTCGAAATTCCAATTAGAAGTATTTTTAAAAAGGAAAAACAGCAAACCGAAACCGAAACTGCTTTCACGGCCGAAAACGACGTCCTACTTGACGAAATGAAATGCTGATGTCACACTTAGCATTAGAAAAACACTCGTACGAGCGTTGGATGGTGAAAATAAAGTGTGGAAATCATGACGCCTTGCATAAAATGTCTGAGGTAGTTCAATATAAGCCTCACAATTTCATAATCTTGCGGGAAGTGGACAGTAACGCCCATAGAGTTAATACAAAGACTCTAAACGGAAAGCTGGGACAGGGAAACGAGCTTACAACGAGCTTCCCACTGGTTGGTCGCCATCATCAGATTCGTCATCGTGGCCAGCACAGTTTTTGCTCACTGCGTCAAAAATGAATAAAGGGATAAAGGTTCGAACAAAAGTTTTAAAAACCGCTGCAGATAACACAACTGTAGGAAATTTCTATACATTGTTTTCAAGTTTCAAGCGCATTATATGATCTTTGGCACCTTCTTGGTCGTAAAGGAATGATGTAGAACGATTGGAAACCATGTGTGCGAGCAGACGTAGCAGACGCCCTTTGAGTTTCGGTTTCAAATTTCAGTTTTCGAGCGCCTCGAGGTCAGACACTTGAAACAACGAGAAGTTTATAGCGAACAGGTGCTTGCTCTTTCATGCATCGCGATGGCGCCTTCCTGCGCTGTATGCAAGGCAACAGCTATAAAAGGATCCGGCACATCGCTTCACGTGTGGGTAGACGTGCCACATTTTATATTTGCAAATATCATAATTATACCTGTGCCAACTAGAGTTTTCTTTCAAGCAAGTCAAATTATGCTAGATTAGATTTGTATGCTTGATTTTTCCCTTCTTGTTCTCCTCTTTCTTTTTTCCTGCTTAATCTTTAGTTTTGCATTATTTTTTTTTATGTCAGCTGACAGCATATGTATGCTCAGACTTGTCTTACGCTGCTAAAAACTGCCCTACAAGCCTTCTGTTGGCTTTGGCAGGCCCATATATGCATCATGGCATTCCACGAATGAATCATTATTATGATATACTTGCATGATCTCGTTTAATGCTACATGGGTGTGAAATTGCACACTATGAGATGACTAAAATGCTCAGTTCCTAACTTCGGGCTGCAACTCGAATAAAAGGTCTTCAGTGATATGCCTTACCACTGTGTGCATGTCTTGCCATCAGATGCACAAAAACCATTATGATCCTGTTTATTTTTAAGTATATTGAGCTTCCTTATCGCCATTTCCCCAGCCTGCTAGGGGACACATTATGCTAATTTTAAAAGGTGAATGATCGAGTGTTTTCAGTGGCATCTAAATTTGTTTTAGAGTAATGTTTTGCATCGCTAATACATGCGGTAATAAAGACGATATTATTTAGCGCATTTCTGATTGGCTGGAGATGATGCTGTGGTGAGATAATCCCATTGCGACATCGTCCCGCGCCAAAAAAAGATACGTCGACTTCATCCTATGCGAAACGCAAGGTAAAAAAATGCACAAGATCCACAGGAGTTAAGAAACCTTTGACATTTATAAAAGGAAACAAAATAAAAAATACGCACACAAGGCAAATCAACAGTAAACACACACGAGCACCCTTTGACATTTACTGTATGCAGCACTAGCCATCCGGGGATAGACCAAGAAGGGCCGTTGCTGTGGAATTCGTCACTGTTTTTTGTTAATATACTGTGGTCGCCGTCTTGCGCCAAAGCAAATTTCTGACGTGTTTTCAGGTGATCTGGCACAGAGGAGATGCATGTGTCCTCGACAGAAGAAATGCATGCGAAGCGCGTAACAATTGCAGGGATAGCCCGCCTTACGATAACAACTCGTAAGAGGTAGGACACCTATGTGATGTTACAGTAGGTACGCGACGCAACATACCACCAGAAATACTCCAGACGCGACGATTCTGCCGTTGTTTACAGCGCCTACTCTACAGTAGCTCAGTAGCCGCCAGTTAACTGCACGCCGCCATCTTCCCACGATCTACGTTGCCAGCTTCAAACCATTTTCATGTGCCCGATTTAGCAAGTAAAAATCATCTGGCAACCATCAAACAGTGTGATGATGGCGGCAATCACGCGGTCACTACTCGAATGCATTGGCTGAACGGGCAGCTTTCCCTCCAGAGTCTTTGTATTAACTCTATGGTAACGCCGGTATACTGATTGTGACGTCAGAAACTCAGTGTTGCCGGCAGAAATAGTCTCAACTTAAGCCATGAAAACAGCATATTTAAAGTCATGTTGCGCGCGAACGGATTATCGTACGGCGCCCAAATTTTGTAGAATGCTTTAGGACGGAGAGGAGAATCTACAGTAAAATTTTTATTAGAATATTTGAATGTCAAAAAACCCCCGGAGTTGCCCTTTAAACTACACCTTTAGCCGATTCGGCCTCGGAAAGGGAGTGTTCGCTAAGGTAGCGTCTGACCTACCTTCAGCAGCTCCTTTATACCACGGTACCGCTTCGGTGATCGGTGGAACGAAGCTGCATTTACAAATATCATAATTTATAACGTGGTTTCAGGAGTACCGAGTGCCGTCCGACGAGGAGTCAACAGCGCTGTCAGATGGCAGCACCTCCTTGACTGCCGTAAACACCGCCGTGGTAGCCCCTCCTCCCGCAAACCGTGCGCGAACGACAAGGCGGATAGCTAGATAAATTTGTTGGCGTCTGGAATACTGAGCCGAATATGAAGAATGAAGCACTCGTGAGGATCGTTGACCAGCAGCAAATTGCTGGTATGAGCGATAGCCGCGATACAAGCAAGTTTCTGCTCAAGCCAGCTGCCGCCGGTGCATTGCGGTTCATTCGATCTGCTTGTACTAGCTCTGCGATTAATGCGTCGCCAGACATAATCCTACCATTCTTTTACTATGGCAGAACAGGTTAAAAATAAGGCAGTTTCATAAGTAGACTATTTACGATAGCGTTGATCAGTTCCAAAGCGCCGACCGCAGCGGCTTCGAAGCGAAACAATTTAGGCCTAGCGACGACTAGGGACGGTCACGCACGGCGCCGTCGTGCGCCGCGCTCTCGGTAAGTGTAACGTAGCTCAGCCTGCTCGCTGCATCCCGTGCTGAAAGCGTTGCAAACTCGTGTACTTTCATGATAGAGCTAAGGCCACACATTTTCTGACGTTTCGTTCATCAACAAGCTGTTCAAATGATACTGCAGGCAGGACGGGGCTTCAGTACGCAGTCGCTGCGCTGTCAGCCGTAACCGAAGACGTCGGGCGGTAGAGTAGACACCGCCTGTTTTATGCATCGATTTTTAAACGTGATGAAGTTGGAAAATGAATAACATTGTGAAGCAGACCCGCTCGTACGCTTCGCGCACTCTGGCGCCGACGATCGAGTAGCCTCCGTCAACAGACGCCTCGCAGTTAACGACGCAAACCGAGGTCGCCAAGCTCGGTTTGCGATAACCGCGGAACCACGGTTTGGTCCGCCGTAGCATGGTTTCGCGTAACCGCGGTTAACCCTGCCCGTCCGCTCCTGTGACTGTTGATCGCCCTGTGCTTCTATGGTGCAGGGACATTTCAAGTTGCGACAGGTGATCCCGTGCTGTATGCCGTACCATCTGCGTACTGGTGATCTCGCTGCGTGATTTGCCGTCTGCATGCCCCTGTCGACTTATTCTCAAGGGAATATGCAGACAATAAAATAAAAACGATACTCGCGGAGCTTTATCTTAAATTCTTCTTTAAAAAAGACAGGTTGGCGTTCGCGCAATGATAACCACGAAAACCACTTGTACTATGCTTTCCGGCTAGCAGACGACGCGCACACTGTCTTGTAGTACTGTTGACAAGGTCTACTAGAACGCCGCGCTCATTCTCCGTAAATGAGCATCTTCTTTTTTTTTGGTTCCCATTTTGAGACACCAAAAAAAAAAAAAAAAAAAAAACGAACGCTCACAAAATGCAGCACGAAGCACATGGCAGCTCTTGTATATATTAAACTACAATTTCTAGGACAAAAACAAGCTACGCGAACATATGCTGCTGATTGAAACATTATTATTTGTTTAGCCTCGCTACCATATCGCTTACAACCGCGCTAAGGCACCCTTTCCGGAAGGTTGCCCTAAGGTGGGTCATTGAAACGCGGCTTGGCCTTTGCGTGACCATCCCCTTTCCGTTACCTTTATGAAGGTCGCCTTTGCAGTTGCAGGAAGGTAAAGGTTAGGCCGGTTTGTGAATACGGAGGAGACGAATTTCCTCTATGTGGCGTTGGGTAAAGGCCCTCTCTGGGAGGTGGTGAGGGGTGGACAGCGCCTTCTCCTCGCGGTCCTCCCTAACAGCGCGCGGCGCGGCCGTTATATGGGGCAGGGGATTCGTGTGTATCCCAACAAGGCTGGCCACTAGCAGTAATGCAGATGGGAGGATGATCGCGATAGTCATGTCGACCTCGGATGAGGAGCAGCTCGAATTTCTGAGGGGAGCATGTGAGATCTGCTCCAGCTACGTGGCGCTAAATGACATCCACCGCTTGCTGAAGTGTGGATTCAATTTTGGCACCGTTGCCCGTTGAAACCCAATATGGGCGCGAGCTCCACCACTGGAGCGGGCGGCGCTAGTGTCAACCTGTGGGAGTAAGTGGGACCACATGACTCCGCTTACTGCTGCTGAAGAAAGCTCTGTATTGAATTGGTGCTTTTACAAGCTAAAAGTCGCGGTTTTCTCTGCAGTTTTGTTTTTTTACGTGTAATAGCATGACACAATTTCATCGTCGCTGTGATTGCTTTAGTTTATTTAAGCTGTTGACATGGTTTGTTACTGCTCTGTATGCGCGACGGAATCCGGGGCACGCTTTCATTTCTACCCGAAAAATTAGCTGAAGGAAGTTTGATTAAACAAGTTGCCATTTTGTAAAGAAGTGAGTGGTCATTCTCAACTGTCCAATATGCGTTTCATCGAGCAAGATTTCATCTATATGGAGTTGGAGAGTTCCGTGAGTTGCGGCCAAGGGACTGAGTTAAAGTTTTCGTTGTTGCGTTCATCACTTATTAACCTAATGAAGTCTGATTGCTGGCGGGATAGAAAATACAGGTTGTTTCATCTAAGATTTTACCTGTTTTTTTAAAATAGGAAAATTAATTTTTATTGTCGATTCTTCTTTTAGCTGTTGTATTAAGAGTAGAGAACAATCTGGAGCATTAAAGGGTACTAATTAGCTTAATAATTAACTGAGAATAACTAATTAACTTTTTATTTATACCAGCTAGAAGCTACTTTCAAATTGCAACAGCGAGCTACCGGTGTGAGAATTCCAAATGGTATTTTAAACGACAAGAAACGTGCATTTTTTAAGGACTGCAGCACTGGCAATTCTGGCCACTTTCGACGCACGAAAACGAAACCTAGCAGACGAAGCGCGGAATTGTACGCGCCCACGAGTGACGCAGTCGTGACGTCGCCAGGCGAATCAAGCCGTCTGAAGGCGGCTGCTGCCGCTCGTGAAATACTCGTCTGGCGCTGCGTTATCGCATCCAGTGGTGCGATATCTGTGCATGTACTGCTTTTCTTTTTATTTCACCCTCTGGGAGCCAAAGCTTGTAGTCAAGAGGGAGGGCTGGTTTGCCCATACCATCAGCGCTACGCCCGCCCCATGACAAGCTTCGCCCGCAATGCGTTGGTGATATCTCAAGATCCTAACAAACCATGACGCAGCTCCGCCTCCAGACGGCTGGTTTCTCTCGGTGACGTCACGGCTGCGTCACTCATGGGCGTGCATAAGTGCGCGCCTCGACTGCTAGGTTTCGTTTTCGTGCGTCGAAAGCGGCCAGAATTGCCAGCGCTGCAGTCCTTAAGAAATGCGCGTTTCTTGTCGTTTAAAATACTGTTTGGCATTCTCACACCGGTAGCTCACTGTTGCAATTTGAAAGCAGCTCCTAGCTGGTATAAATAAAAAGGTAATTAGTTATTCTTAGTTAATTATTAAGCTAATTAGTACCCTTTAAGGCTCCTGATTTTTCTCTACTCTTAATACAACAGCTAAAAGAAGAATCGACAATAAAACTTAATTTTCCTATTTTTAAAAAATAGGTAAAATCTTAGATGAAACACCGTGTATACTGGCTTCTTCGCAAAGCAGTATATATATATCCAGTGCCTTATAGTGAGACATGTTTCTAAGCCGGAAAAAAAAAAAAGGTGAATATCTGATGGTGTGGATGTGTACTTACGAGGCACAGATTTCCAGGAAGGAAGTTTCCCCTTCAGAAATCTGTTAAATGGCTGAAAGATAACTCGTTTTTGCTTCTTGCTGATAAAGAAGGAGGTTTAGTTGTTTTGGACAACTATACATATGTATCGAAAGGTTCGGATGCTCTCCTCGCTGTGTTTGACAAACGCGACAATGTAAAAAAAAAAGAAATAAAGCAGCGTTGTGTGTCGTATCCTTCTTTATCGTCCAAACTTACACGCTGTAACTATGGAAGATCGTCACCAACTCGCCGAAAAACTTGCTTTACTTACCCAGAGCAAGCAGTGTTCGTCCGAAAGTAGGGAGGTGTTAAATGTCTTCTCAGTGAAGGCACTGATGCCTGAAACTAAACGTTTCTGGTGCAATGGATAGCGGTACGCGTTATGACTCGCCTTAGGCAACTTCAGCAGTAATTTCAAATGACCGAGAAAGCAAATAACCATGCATACCACAATGTGCTTACGTAACTGTCAACAAAACTATGCGGAAAAACACCCACCTACCAGAAGCTCAAGTGGCAATGATAGCGGTCAGTGTGCAAGAAGAAACACACCTCTGCACAGTTGCTTTAAAAGATTTCTTCGCGTCATCCCCACAGTAAAACTTGACTATTCAAGGTTCAGACGAATGACGCCGCTTCTGCCGGTACTGTGAGTGCCCCGAATCTGTCGCCAACTCAGAGCTCAGTTCCTCTAGCAGAGAAATATGACTACCAAGCAAAGCAGCAATGTATCGGTGCAGCGCGTGATTTTCTTAAAATAATTACCATGAGTTATGACCGCTTATTTCCGAATAGATGTGTCACATGTTCACTTTCCTTAACAACAGCGACAACAACCCTGCATGTGTGCGGCGTCGTAGCAGTAGTTCAAACTCGTCGGGCTACGCTTCGACAGCTCACGGATTCTGTGAAATGCCTTCTTGCCGAATAAAGTTGGCTTACGCCTCAAATAGTCTCCAACAGGCCTAGACCGAAGTGTATATGCAAAAATTACAAGGATTCAACACTTCTGAACCAAATATTGAACAAAAGCATTAGCTGCGGGTGACCGAGCGTTCTTCTCTTTTTCTTCTTCCTCAGCCCACATATAAAGCCCCGCTTTAACCAACCCATATGAACGTGCCTTAGTGGCCTGTAGGGGTAACGTGAATGCCAGGGTTCTAGCATGCTGATTCTGCTATAACCGTCCCATGTGAAACGAGTGACCCAAGTTGGTAGCTCCTGTCAGCCTGTGTGTCACGTGGGGTGTGACGTCACAGCGTTACGTTGGCAAGACGTAACTGTGACCGGGTCACGAGAAGGCTTGAAAGTGCGAGTAGTATTGATTTCGCAATAAAAATAAACCAAATGAGCATTAACGCGCAACTAAACTGCCTAGGAAAGCATCACACAGCAGCAGTTCAATGCGCGTTCATTCATTCATAAACCTTTATTCATGAGGATGACCTGAGGCCTAAAGGGGAAGAGGGTGGGTTAGGTGAGGTTGAGGGCGCCAGACTCCAACATGGGGCAGGGCACTAATCTTGCGCTTGGCGTTGGTATTGGGGGCTGTCCAGTCTTCGTAAGTCTGAATGTGATGAACAGATGTGTAGCAGGCGCGGAGGCCAGCAGTACCTGGCAGGACAGGTCCAGATCAAGTGATGCAGGTCAACGGAGTCAGCAGGGCAGTTGGGGCAGCTGATCCTGGTTCGGCGCCATTGACTCAGGATGTCCGGTGTGTACGCTGCACCGGCTCGCGCCTTGTGAGTTAGAACTTGGGCTGGACGAGAGAGGCCGGAAGGGATCGGAGGAGTAATACCGGGGACAAGGTCCCGCAACAAACCCCTCCGCTCATGTTTAAGCCGCGTGATGGCAGAGCCCGGTATGATGAAGGAGACGGGAGAACAGTACGGGTGGTCCGAATTGGACGGGCCCACATCAAGGCTATGCCGGCGGTCTTCCTCTAGCTGCGCGCCCGCTGCCTCGTGGGCCGTTCTGTTACCGATTCCTTGTGCGTGATGTCCAAGTGTCCAATGAATCCGTACCGAGACTTGTGAGGTCTCTCGCAGGGTAGCGGCAGTGCTGTTTGATGCGGTGTTGTACTGAGGTCTTGTAAGAACGGGCTTGCAGAGTTTTTATAGCCTCTTGACTGTCGGTGTAGACGTGGATGAAACGATCTGTTCCTTTGGTGCAGTGTTGAAGGGCCTCGTCGATGGCCGTTAACTCGAGTTCAGTTGCGGACCAGTACCTGCGACCACTGTGGCTAGTAGCGTGCAGCTGTGAACCCTCCTGGTAGTAGGCGGTGGTTGCAAACGTGACGCCGGTGTCATCGTCATGATATATAGCGGCGTCGGTTAAATGCGGAGACCGATGTGCTGGTCTTGTGTATCAATTATGTGGCGTTGTCGGTGATCTCTTCCTGGCCCTTTGGTGTTGGTTGGAAGGGGTTTTGGATTCGTTGCCAATATTTCTGTCCATGGTGCTCTAAGGTGGTCCAATATGGGCAAGTGCAGGTTTGCTTTGTCAAATATTCGAGTGAGGAGGCGATGCCCGTTGGGTGTGTGTCGCAGGCGAGTTTCATGATTGGCTCGTTGAGGAGCAATAAGTGCATCCACTGATGGGAGTTGAGCGAATCTGTGAAGCTCAGTGATGCCTGTGTGTACAGGTAGACCAGTTATAACCCTCAAGGCAGAGTTATAAACTAAGCCAAGAGTCTTGTAATTACCTGCGGTCAAGTCAAAGTAAGGGACACCGTAGCGGAGCTTAGCGAGCAGAATAGCGACGGTGAAGCGACGCGCTACCTCCGTCCCTGCGCCCCCACTCTTGCTGCTGAGCCGTTTGATTAAGTGGAGCGTTGGCTTCCATTGAGATTTTAGCTGTTGGATCCAATCCTTAGCAGTACCATGTTGATTGATGGGAACGCCAAGTATCCGGAGATAACCTTCCGGGGGTTGTTCGATGCTTTGACCGCCGAAGTGGAGGTTGACGTCCAAGCCGCCAGGCGGTGGATGTATGACCAGACATTTAGTTTTTTTCCGGGGATGGACGCTTGCCTGTAGAATGAAGTTCAATGTCGATTGTATCTAGTGCTAGTTGCAGCGTCTCCGTTTGTTCTCGAGCCGTATTACGGTACGTGGTCCAGAGCGTGACGTCGTCCGCGTATATTGTGAACCATAGGCCGTCGATTTTGTCTAGTTTCCATGCGATTTTTGCCATGACGATGTTAAATAAGGTTAGGGAAATGACTGAGCCTTGAGGCACACCCTCGCGGTTTGTAAAATGTTGTGCCGAGTGGTTGGTATCAATTTGAATTTCATAGGTTCTGTTACTCAGGAAGGATTTCACAAAGGTGATGACGCGGGCTCCAACTCCAGTGTGAATGAGCGCGTCGACAATGGCTTGATGGCTGATGGTGTCGAACGCCTTGTGGAAATCGACAGCTACGAGTATGTTGGGACGGCCTTTGCACAATCGGCGTGCTCTCTTCAGGTTGATGTGGAGAAGATAAAGGCTGTCCTGTGTTTCTAGCTGAGGACGGAAGCCAGTCTGGAACGAGTGAAAATAATTTGAGGGCTCAAGGTAATGTGGTAATGTGTAAGTCGATTGGTGACCATGCGTTCCATTAGCTTACAGACGGTTGAGGTTAGAGAGATCGGTCCAAGTTGGCAAGTTGCGTGGGGTGTTTTCCAGGCTTGGGAACTGGGACGACTACCGAGTGTTTCCAGTGTGGTGGTAGGCAGCCCGTATCCTAGTGCTGGTTGATGAGGTCAAGAAATTTTTCCTTAGCAGGTGTGCTGCATTTCTGGAGCATGCTCCAAGTGATGCCATCTTTGCCGGGAGCGCTATTATTTTTAACTTGTGAAAGAGCATATTCGAATTAAAATGTGTTAAAGGGGGCGTTAATGCCAGTAGAGTCTGTGGATGGAACAGGTGCATAGGCATCAGGTGGGGGTGGTGAGGCGGGTTGCGGAAAGAAAGTGCGAGCTGCCTCCTGTTCAAGTTCGGTAGCTGAGTCTGACTAGTGCGGAGGAGAAGGGTTTCTCCGGTATTTGCGGATTTGCTCTTGCCGTTAATGGCCCGGAATACTCTCCACAGCTTGCTGGTGTTGGTCCTATAAGGTAAAGAGCCACAAAAGCCAAGACATCAACTTCTGCTAAGGCGTTTGCTATAGCGGCTGGCCTCAGCAGTGAGGCGACGAAGTTTTAGAAGCTTTTTGTATTCTCTTCCAGATTGCAGGTAGTCGAGTTCAGCTTGTTTTCTGCTTTCCCATAGGTTAAGCAGGTGAAGGTCAGGTACAGGAATGCCTTCTGTTACTTTTGTGATTGCATTGGCTGAATCAAGGGTGCGTTGTAGGAGTGTTTCGACTGGCAGTTCGGTGAGATGATCGTCTAAAGCCTGTCGGAAGTTTTTCCAGTGGACGGTACAGGTATTTCGTTTGCGGCGCCATAGATTGGACTGGAGCTGTATCCATATAGGGTAATGACCACTGCCCATGGTTTCAGGGCCACACCGCCAATTTTGGATAATGTTGTTCGAGTGTCAGATCCGGCGACGTATCATGTTGACCAGGATGCATGTCTCGTCGTGTCGGATAATCGGTGTCATTGCCAAGGTATAGACCCGCTACCTCTGTGGCTGTGATGCGCAGACGTGTTCGGAGAATACTGGAGCGGCTGTAACCACATGTTTTATGCTGCGCGTTGAAGTCCCCGCAAATGAGAATCTCGTCTTTAGGATGAGCATCGCGAAGTTTCCGTATCCAGTCAAAACTGACTTCGTGAGGCTTTGCGCGGGGTCTGACATATGCGCTGACAACCACAAGATCCCACTTACTGCGTCACGCGGCGCATCCAAGAGATGGCGCCACGGTATGTCCTCACGCCCAATAAGGTATGAGATAGAGGCGATGCTACAGCAGCCCTCTCCTCCACCCGGGTCAAACCACATGATCTCTTGCCTCTCGCTCCAAGTAAGCAGCAAATTATAGTTTGTAAAGCCCTTCTTATCTGAATGGATATCCTGTAGAATTTTATGTCGCTTACGCATCGGACACACCGACCTCCCCCACAATTTCTTACTGATAAAACAAGACAGACCGCTCTGCAAAAGGTGCGGCGATGAACTCACAGTTAACCACATCTTAACTGCCTGTTCAGTACTAGAAGGTCTAAGGAAAAGATATTTTACATTATTTTGTAAAGAACACTTACCATTACACCCCATGCTCCTTTTAGGCGAACAAGCACTTCTTGATTCTGAGCATATTTTTAAATTCCTTAAAGACTCCAACATTTTAAACAAACTATAAGGATCAAGGTATACCATTTTAAAATCATCAGTTTTAACCTTGTGTTTGGCGCAGCATAGCCTTGGCCGCTATTGAGCCATAAATCCCAATATAACTAACCAACTAACCAAGCATAATTTAACTAATTTTACAGGCCCCAACCTCCCTGAATGATCAAAATATGACTTTACACGTTGTTGCGCCCTCTGTTGTTAGCAATAAAACACCGCGAAATGTGATCGAGCTTCAACTGTGAAGTTTAAGTCGTAATTGTCAATCATAATTGGTAACTGCATTTGTTATTTTTAACATTTTGGTGCGAATTGTCCTTGGGAGTGTCGAAAAGCGTGGACCCATTCCTCCTCTCCCGGCGACCTTGACGATGGCGACTTCATAATTTGTATATCGTAATGTCCCGAGTCATCGCTCGTCCACTAGCCACCTGTAATTCATGGAAAAAGTGATGTGGGCCATGTGTCGGGTACCAAGCAAAAAAAAAGAAAAAAATGTAGGCTAGATAATATTCCTTTTTTTTTTAATATAACGTATAGATTGGCAACAGGCACACTCGACTTTATTTACAAGATGTTAGTTGCAAGACTCATAAAACATTACTCTCCGCGAAATCCACTGATTGGTGCTGGCTTACTTGCTCCTGTATTTTCTTTCCTGCATGCACTTATAGCGCTATCATTCTCGCTCCTTTGTTCTCTTCCCTGCATGCGCTCATAACACTATCACTGCCATCATCATCATTGACGACTCGCGCTCGCTCCTTCCTTTTCTACCGCTTATAGCAATAGCAATCCCCCCCCAATCCGCCCCCCCTCCCCTTATCATGAGCACGGATGACTTGCTCTCTCCACCGTTTTATTTCCTGCTCGCACTTATAAAAAATCACCGCCATCAGAATCATTAATTACTTGCTCGCTCCGTCGTTTTCTTTCCTGCATGCGCTCATAGGACTCACCACCATCATCACTGATGACTCACTCACTCCTTTGTTTTCTTTCCTACATGCTTTCATAGCTCTATTACCGCCATCACCATAATTGTGTCGAGGCTGCAGGGACACCCACGCAATTAGGCTAGGACACCTGTGGAAGTTTTTTCGTAAGGACCACTCGACACAAAGGGGACATTCCAAATTCAAGTCTAAAAATCTTGCTCGCTTCGTCGTTTCCTTTCTTAGCATCGTCATTGACGACTTACTCTCCCCTTCGCTTTCTTCTGTGCACGTGGTCATATCTCTATCGCAGTTGTCATCCTCTATTATGACAAACGCTCCTACAGCCTCCCCTCGATTCCTCCTCCCAAGTCCGGGCTTCTAACAGAAAACTCTATCAAGGCGAATATAGGACTGAGAGACATGGCTTATGTCCCACGGGGCGGGCTCGAAAGAACCTCAGTTTAACAGCTCACTTGCGCTGTTGAACTACGGTGATGCATGGAGGTTGCATGCAGAGTTTAGTCGCTTTGTACGAGGGACTTTCACAAAAGGCAAACTTGTGTTCCCACGAAACTGTAAAAGCGTGGCAACAGTTCAAAGCAGACTGCCGCTGGAGAGAAGTTCGTCCTAGCTCGAGACAGAACAAGGGAAAACGGCACCGAAGAGGTAATCACCAGAATGTCGCTTCCTGTTGGCAACTGCGTCGTCTGTCCTGACTTCGTTATCTCTTTCTTCAAAGAACACCCATGCGCGTACTAAAACAACGGTGGAGGTCATCCACTTCTACCATGCACGGTACGAAATGCGCAGAACATATTTAATAAACAGTTATATCAAAAGAGCAATAAGAGCTGTTTTTAAGAAAAAAATCAGACAGTGTTTATCTTCCACAAAGTCTCTTTGTTCTGGCAAGACGTAGAGAAAGAAGAAGAGCATCATGGCTTCCCCGTGTTCAGAGCTGCCGGACTCATGATGCTAGAACGCATAAGTGCCACTGCTTGGAGATGAGCTGACTGCACACGAATGCTATGCCCGAAGACAGGCGCTGCGTTGCTGGAGAGATGGTGAGCGCTACGGTTTTCACTTGGCACCAAGAACCCCGCGGCTAGTGTTGCTCACACCGATTAGCAGTGTAGTGGGCTGGGACTATCTTGCGTTCATTTCTCACTCTCCCGGGTGCTCGACTGTGTAGTAAAGCCTCTGTGGGTATGTCCCGTGATCGCCGCCACTACAGGCATTGCAGCTGTAGAATATACGGTCAGGACACGGGAGGAAGTGCACTTTCAAATTGTGGTTGGGTGAAACGAGGCTACTTGCGAATTTTATTGCCATATTGCATATATTGACATACTGTCTTCCTTCAACTCTGATATCGCCTGCAAGCGCTAAGAGCTGCTCGTCAACGCACCTGTTCTGCTTTTCAATTAGGTAAATTCAAAGTTATTAAAATAAGCAGTACTATTATGTGCTTGTCAGAAATCTGACCGTATCGCATATCGACCACGTATTCGACGTTCAAGCCGCAAAACTGCTAGGTGCTTGCCACCTAGGCAGCTGATTATCTCAGTCGCCAAGGGCCTTCTAGGAAGCCGCGGTTTTTAAACGCAGATGTGTAACTTTGTTGCATGGTGAAAACAAAATATAGATTTGTGATAACTAAATACGCACACGCTACTGCACAATTTGAAACAGGCGTCCCAGTAAGTTCTAGAGCACATGTAATGACGTCCACCAGGCAAAGTAAACCAGCCATTAAGCAAGTTTTCTGAATGTAAAAACTGGTCGTTTTTATTACGAACCATCAATAGGGACCCTTTAATTACAACGAGGTGCCTAACTGTGATAGTTGACCGCTCAAAATAAGTTAGTAAACTAGATTTGCCTGATCCCTGACGTTGGACAACCCTTATAATACTATGCCACACACTTCATCTTATGCTTTAAAAAATAACGCTTAAGTTTGGTTTTAGGGTATTTAACGCCCCAAACCGACTCAGGCTATGGAAGACACTGTAGTGGAGGGCTACGGAAATTTTGACCACGTTAGGTTCTTTAACGTGCAATGACATCGCACAGCGCACGGTTGACTTGCTTTTCACCTCCATCGACTAGCGGCTGCCACGACTGGTATTCGATCTCGTAGTTAAGAGCCCTAACCACTGCACCACCGCGGTGGGTTCAACGCTTAAGCATGCTTAAGAGCATTAAGAGCGATATCATTGCCGTATTTATGGTCATCATGTGCTCTTTCTAAGTGATGGACATAGCTACTAATTGGTAGCCATCAATACTTGTAATATGTGTGAGGGTTTAGTAGTAATGCTACTTAAATTCATGGTGTTTATCTCAAATCGGTTCAGGAAGACGCCGTAGTGGAGAACTCTGGACAACAATTTAATGTTCTTTAGCGTGCACTGACAACGCCAGTACACAGCGGAATCACATCTCGCTTTCACCGAAACGAGGTCGTGGCTGCCGGGATCGAACCCTTGTCCTTGGGATCAGCAGTCGAGCGCTGTAATAACAAAAACCACTGTGGCAGGGTATTCAGAATTGATAATAGTGGAGCTAAATTAGGGGTCTCAATTTTAAACGACTGTTGCTGTCATGTAGTGTAAGGCTGCTGTCTACAGCAGTAGGCAGTCGCATGAGGTTTTTCAACTATATCGCACTGAACAAATAATCCCCCGTGGTGCAAAGGTAGCGCGCCTAGGTCGCGACCGAAAGGGCAGCGATTCGATTCTGCTTGACCACCTTTTGCTTCCCAGCGAGAGTGCTCTTCTTTCTTCAGAGGCACTTTGTAATGCGGTTTGGATGAGATTGTAGCCCTATTGCTTATGTCACATCTTTGTAGAACTCTTCCATTTCATCTTCCAACTGCCACATGCCAGGAAACCTGCCATCTCGGCTACGAAATTCCCTGATTTGTCTTTATGTTGACGATGTCACGAAGTCAAGTGACCGAGTCGAGCGCTGATTGCTGGCGGGTGTGACGTCACGAGATCAGGAGACAAATGCCGATCAATTATGGAATTTCGTGACACGACATCAGCTTTTTCTCGGAATGTGGTCTGGCCTGTGCTTTGGTTCTAGTTTGCTCTAACCGGCAGGGAAACACTATCGGTTAGTTTGCTTGAGCAATCTAGACTATCGGCAATTACGGTAAAATTGCCCTACAAATGTTTTTCGGCATCTACCGAGCGAGTCAAGTTCTGAACGGAAGGCGGGCTCATGGCTTTCAAAGAAAGCAACTGGAGTTGGACTCAAGTATACTGTTGAAGGCGCCCCAAACTCTGTTATCGCTAGTTTAAAGATGACGGTAGCTTTCATGAACAGCTCATTCGATCATGCCGAACCGAGCCTTTCAGTGGCTAGACCTCTCTATTGTGTGCTGAGCTGGCTCATTGCCGAAAAATTATAAACATCATCATCAGCCGGACTATACCCACTGCAGGGCGAAGGCCTCCCCCATATTTCTCCAATTAACCCGATTCTGTGCTAGCTGCATCCACTTGGCCCCTGCGAACTTCTTAACCTCATCCGCCCACCTAACTTTCTGCCGCCCCCTGCTACGCTTTCCTTCCCTTAAATCCAGTTTGTTACCCTTAGCGACCATCGGTTATCCTCTCTTCGCACTACATGTCCTGCCCATGGCCATTTCTTCTTTTTGATTTCCACTAGTATGTCAGTAACGTGAGTTATTTTTCTGACCCAGTCTGCACGCTTCCTATCTCGTAATGTTACCCCTACCATTTTTCGTTCCATAGCCCTTTGGGTTGTCCTCAGCTTAAGTAGAATCCTCTTCGAACCTTCCGGGACCTTCGTACACCGAGTTAGACGCGCTACTCCTTGGCCACCCAGGCACGTTCGTAAGGCTTTGTTAAAGCGGGGCTTTAACATTAACCCACCAGCCCAAACTACTAATTCAACAGTTTCCTCATAATCTTTCTTCTGTTCCTCTTAAATGCAAAACCCTTATTCTGCTCTACCATCTTCTAGCCGTGGCAGGTGGTTTTTCGCTGTGTTACTACCTGCTACATCTGGAAGGTGGCGTGCTACGCTCAATACTGACGCGAAATCCGGGAAAATTAAGGGACTAGGGGAGTAGCGAAGTGCTCATACAAGATCGATAATTCACAATGAGAGCCGCCGGCAGAAGGGAGCCATTAAGGCTGTCTCATCATATATACCTTCAAAGGCGGAGCCAAGCGTCTCCCATTTTGTATTAAAATATTTAAAATCCTGGTCTATCTCATATATACGTACCGTGCTGCGTTGGCTCAGCGGACAGGGCTCTCGACTGCTGATCCAGAGGACGCGCGTTTGATATCAAAGCAAAATGCAAGGCGCCCAAGTACTGTGCAGTCGAAATTTCCGGAGCCCTCCTCTATATTATCGCTCAAAGCCGATGTCGCTTTGGAACGTTGAGCCCTATAAAACGAAGCCATTTTTCACACGTTTCTCACGAAGAAACGAGGCAACCCACTTGTACCGCCTTTCCTTCTCTTCAAGACTCTGTGTGATACCCCAAGCTGTTGCCTACCTTGAATTGATACTAACTAGCGCAGTGTTCTTTGCATTTCAAATTTATGTAGCTGACCGCCTCCACTACTCCGAATGACAGAGAAGGCAGCGAAAGACAAATATTACATTGTTCTGATCTGCTCTCACTCCCAGATCGCCGGCAAGGAGACCTACCATCAGTGCGCGAGGCCGTTCAGCCGAAAACATCGGAAGTGCCTTCGGCACTTTCCCTTGATCTTCACGTCTCTAATTATTCTTACGGCCGGCGGATGCATCCTGCGCAGCCCGCAGTGGGGTCCCATGACTGCGCCGGGGGCGGACGGGGGACAATTCACCGGCCTCAATGCTCAGTTCGTCGCAGCCGGAGCGGAGCAGAAAGTCGAGTCCGGTAGCAAGGAGGACGGCCCGCCAGCTCCGCATCGCCCTACGAATGTGCCTCCCCGAAGCCGCCAAGCGGTTTCCAGGCTCCGAATGGTGCCCGCAGCCTTGCGTAAGGACCTCCAGTGGCTTTCGCGCAAGTTACCGTTCCCGCTGGATACACCGAGCGCTGTCGAGCCGGGTGCCGACGGTCACCGAGTTCGCCACCTGTGTAGCACGGGCCAGGCCGAGCACCTCATATTTGTTCACACTGACCCGGCGCACGCTCAGGAGCGCAGATTGTTCCGAGCAACCGTGGGCCACCCGCGCGTTGCGTCCTTGTTTAAGTGGAGTATGCTCTTCTTGATCGGCCTGCGGTCGGACGCGAATGTGACTGATGAAGCGGCCACATTTGGCGACGTCGTGCAGCTGCCATTTATCGACCACTACCGGAACTTGTCACTCAAGTTCCTCTACGGCATGCGTTGGGTCATGGTAAATTGCCCTTCCGTGCGCAGCCTCGTCAAGATCGATGATGACGTCTTCATCCACCCGGAGATGCTGGACAGCTACCTGCGCCAGCGCATCAGAACGGACGAACGACGCTTGCATTGCTCCACATTCCGAGGCAATGCTGTTATACGGAACCCGCACAGCCGCCACTACTTGAGCCGCACTGACTACCCAAAGAAGTACTTCCCCACCCACTGCCACGGCTGGTTCGTGGTAATTCCCGCTTCCATCATGTGGGATCTGTACGCTGCTTCGTTCCGCGTCCCTTTCCACGCCATAGACGACGCCTACGTGACAGGCGACCTAGCCAAGGCGGCATCGCTCAGCCACGTCGACATCTCGGCTTCACTGTCGGCCGACGAAGACAGGCTCCTCGAGCTGCTGCGCGGCGAGTACATGTGTGCCCTGTTTACGGGAAGAACCAAGTTGAGCATGCGCGTCACTCTCTGGAAGACGCTCTCATACATCAAGAAAAGGCAGGACCTAGACGAGGCCATGCAGCACACACTCAAATCGTTTAAGTAACCGAGGTCTTTGTGGGCTCCTCTCGAGCAGCGACGCCCTGTCGACGTGGGTAGCTGGGCGCATTCGCGAAGCTGGCATTGGAAACAGCGGGACAAAGGACCAAGTGGGCCGAACTGGGCGCAGAGGAGCAGCGATCGCTGTTTAAAGCGATAACACATATGCGCGCATGCGATGGTACAAGGAAAATGGCAAAGACGACTTCAACGACACTTTAAATGTCGTATATGAGGCCCTCTGCTTGATTTTTCAAGTACTGAAACTTGCAAAGATTAGATTTGAACTACTGTACAGTCACTGAAATACTATCTAATGCAATGCTACCACGCATGTGCATGCATATCTAGTCGCTTCAATCGGCATGTGTTGATCGCTATTTCTTGTGTTGGCGTGCGTGTGTCATTTAGTAGGTGGAATGAGTGAGAGTGAGAAAGGCGTTTTGCAGAAACGTGCTCTGCCCTCTGCTTGTCTATAACGTCTGGGCCTGATGTCAATGCTTCGAGATGGACTGGCCAGCAGAAGTACTGGCCCTGTGGTCTAACCAAACTATACTGTGAGCCTTGCTTCTCGAGAGGAAAACGTTCATTTTTGGAAGGCAGGAAATGGACCTGCATATCATTGTTCCGATGCCAGCATGCGAAAGGACTTGTGTGGCTTTGTGTGGCCTACGCGAAGATGACATTCGCTTTTCAGAGTGCCGGAGAAATGGGGGGGGGGGGGGGGGGGATATGTTTTGCTAAAATTCCGCGCCGCTGTCCATGTGTGAGGAAATGGCAAATTGAGTGATTCCGCGTAAGAGCTCTGAACAGGGGGGCTGGTGCGGAAATTCAGTAGGCGCACACAGAGCCCACATTGTCAGGCCTTAGACTTGATAGCAAGGGTGCTGTTAAGCATGTTATTTTCTTTAAGACTGAAGAAATCACTAGAAAAACCAGTTCCGCAAGGAATGCGCTTGGGTTTTTGCTACGCTGTACAGTGCTTCATCGCAGCCGCGCTCATTCCTTCGTTCACCATTATGCGTGAGAACCATTCTCTCTTGACATTCAGCACGTGCAGCGACCTGTGCTGTACAGTGTGGATTTTAACGCTCAGAAGTGCATGAGGTTCGTTCTTACCGCAATTATGTCACGTCTTGTCTTGTTCTGTACGAGTGAAATATTTTTTTTTCGTCACTGTACATAAGCCCATGCGTCTTTGTGACTTGTCTTGTAAGTGTGACATTGAAAAGATAATTCGAAAGTGTCAAGTCGTTATATTTTTATTGCTCTTATCTATTACATTTCTACCATGCGGACATTGGTGTAGAGGCTAAATTATTTCGAAGTGTTACGGGGTATTTGCAAAGTGCTAGTGTATTTAGGCGCTAGTAGTACCATCATATTGGTATTATTTTGACACACAAATGCTACCGTTTTCTTTAAATCTCACTCTGGGCGTTCCTGTAAGAATAGTTTGTGGTTTTGTGGGGAGCCCAGAGGTACAGAGGTGTATGCCCAGGAGGGTGCTCGACATCCTCCATTCCCGGAAGATGCCTCCTCCGGAACACACACTGGTATGCCTCGAAAGATGTCCGCAACGTACCCCTGCCTGCTTCGGTACTTTAGGCGGTAGATGGGCTACTCACCCATTTAATGTCATTCTCTAGAAGCGCCACCGCTCCGTCTACCGTCTCATGGATGTTCTATCTGGCTATCTGGCGTTACTGGAGGGTAGAGCTGAGTGAGGGGATAGCGGATTGATCATCTGGAGGGGAAAAAAAATGGTGGCAGCGTTGGAATGAGACGACGGATCCAGGGTGATGGTGAGTGGATGGGTCCTGTCGTGGGTCCTGTGAAGGATGTGGGTGGAGGCTCCTCGCTTGGGATGAAGGCTTCATTTCATCAGAGACCAAATTTCTGGTAATTGGGGGGAGGGGGGAGCACTGCTTTAACAGTAGAAACTAGAGGTGAGGCGTGAGTGGTGGCATTATGATTCAGGAATTCGAGGACGAACCTGAACTGTGTTGTTTCTCAGCCGCTTCAGTTAAAGCACCGCAGTATGTGCAGAAAACTTGTCTGATCTCTATTACGATTACTGCGGGCTTAATATGTCGCGAATTACCCACAGCTTGTATTTCAAACTTTTAGTGCGGCAAGGTGCGTGACACAATCTGAAGCCAGGCATGCTAAATATATGCCTCTGCGTTATACCGGAGTTCTGGTGAGTGTGGTTTTGTTTGCATATACAGTATATAATTAACTGACCGCTTAATATAATTGAATTTCGCTGATTTTTGCATAACTTCTTTTGGTGTAAATGAGTCAAAGATAATCTGAGGCCCTTAAATCAATGTTGGTTGGTCACGATGTGTACAATCGCCTGCAAAATTTACAGAATGTGTGGGCTCGTAAACAAATTTATGACAGCGCTGTATCGCGACCCCATTCTCTTGGTCTCGATACCATTGAGAGCAGTATTTCAGTACTCTCATACTAGCAAGTACTTCAGGCAATTAAATAGCGTTATAGGGCTGGAATATTTCTCTTTTGCGCACACCTGCACCACGTAAAGTTTTTTGTCGACTCCAGATATGCTGTTATGATCGTGAAAGCGCTTAAAAGGACGAAGGCATAGGAAAGAAGGACGCACAATGCGCTCCCACTTCTTTTTTTTTGTTTTTTGTCATTGCCCTTTGGAGCGCGTTCACAATCCTAAGGTGATTGTCCAACTAGCCCAAACGCTGCCACGGTTGAATTGCATATGCAAACGAGACATAAATCCCAGAATTAATCATTTGGAGGGTGGAAATATTATGGAAATATTATCACATGAAATTTCTTTTCTAAAACGGAAGTATTATGAGTGGAAATATTATGAAAATATTAACATGTGAAAAAATTCATCCCATTTTGTAGTTGCGACTGACGTTATTAAGACCATTAATATCACCACAGCTAGACCATGCGATTTTTCAGCGACAATCGTCTCATCTGTTAGGTGGATGCTGGAAAGACAGACATGCCTCTATAGCAAAATGCATTGTCGAAAAGCATTTAGCGGTCCAAAGTGCCCTCTAGAATTTTTATTTGCCTGTTTGCCTCTTAATAAATAAATATGAGCAAGCTATCTTACCACGCTACAATGAAGTCAATAAGCGCCCTTATCGAGTACGTCATGCTGGATAAGGACATCCTCCGTCGGTCTTCGGTGCTTGATATTCTTTGCTTCGCGGCGTCTCAAGTGCGTGCAAGGGACGATGTCAGTAGGCGCCGTGTCAAATTAAAACGAACAGGTCACCAACACCCAGACAACTTAGAGCACTCGCTCAGAGATTATATACACTCTCGTTTCTGTGTGGAATCCGACAGGTGCTCAAGCATGAATCGTCCTACGCTGTTGCCGATCAGATACAGATTGACAGGCCATTCTCTCCAATTTGAGTATTTTAATGCGTGTGTCGCAGAAAAGCCGGTGTCGTCGGCGTCGTTGGCCGTGAGCGATAAATCCCGGCGGCATGCACTTCATAAATAAAAAGCAACTTCCAAGATGGGCTGGGTGGGAATCGAACCAGGGTCTCCGGAGTGTGAGACGGAGACACTACCACTCAGTCACGAGTTTTTTTTTTTCTTTATTGCATGGAAAAACTTCCGTAAAAAGGAACAACTCCACTTACTTAAACATGTCCATGTCTAAAGTTACCGGGCTGCTTCCTACGAGCCCGTCATATCCTCAGCCCGACAATGCACAATCATCAGAACATCAAAAGTCTGGGAGACATACACATGCGTCTAGATACGGCATCCAGTTTGGAGGTTCTTCACGTGCAGCATATACACTTCTCACCAAAGCACACTGCTCCCGAAACACGGATTTCGACGATCTTGGTGGCTCTGCATGCCTGTCGATCATGCGGCTTTTCCAAAGGCTGAACAGTCCCATCAACACAAATAGATCGTAAGGCACGACAGAGTTTTTGTCAGGAGGCAAAAATCTAATTGTATAAGGCGTAATTTCAATGTCCTTTTTAAGAGTTCTTTGTAGTATGTCCCAAAAGAACATAGCATCACGGCACAGAATAAAGCAATGATCAATTGTCTCAGGCACGTTACAGAGACGACAATTTACCGACCAGGGCACAAACATCTCCTTATTGTGAAGAAATGTCTTGACAGGCAACGTAGCTGTATGTAATTTGAAAAAAAAAAAAAACGTTTTTGCAGCTGCCTGAATGCACATTTGCCTAACACGCTTTAGAACAGTGGTGTCCAAAAACCCCAGATAAGGCTGCCGATACAACGGTGTAGGGAACAAAGACTCAGTGAGAGCCTGGGTCATCTGCTTTCTCGAGAGGCTATACAGGTAATCTACAGAGAAACGCACAGTGAGAAAATTGAAAGTGTCAGCAACCTCCTTAAGGAATCCCCATAAACGCCCCTCACGAGCCTGCCCAGTTGGTGCGAATAAGTAAGGCAAATGTGGACTAAGGCGCCTAATGAGCACACTTACAAGAAACGGATGGTTTGCCGATTTGAAAAAGAAAAAACGGGAGACAAGTTGATGCACAAACAAGTGAACAAGGCCCACTCCACCAGACTCTAAGGGAAGAAACAAGTTGTCACGCCGCATGGGCTCCCATTGAGAGCGCCACACAAATGTTGCAAATATTCTGTGTATAACTTGTACTTTGCTCCTCGCACAATGCAGGACTTGAAGGACATACGCAAGCTTTGCAAACAAAAATATGTTACAGACCTGTGCCCTAGCAAACACTGAGAGTTCCCTACCCATCCAAGCCTGCGTTTGTCGCCGCATAGGTACGATTTGTGAATCCCAGTAGGCTGCGCTGTTACGAACTTGGTGCAGCGGAACCCCTAGGTACTGAAGAGGACTACAGTCCCAGCATATGCCTCCAAACTGGCTTGGTCTAGTGCCCCAGTGTCCCAACCAAAAACCTTTGGATTTATCTAAATTAAGGGCCGCGCCTGATACATCGCTGAACTGTTCAGTCAAGTGTAAAGCCTCAAGTACACTCTTTTTGTCAGAACAAAAGAGGGCGATATCGTCCGCGTAAGCTAAAATCTTAACTTCACATTGAGCCAGAGAGAAACCACGGATGGCTGCACTGTTAATTATACTGAGACAGAGGGGTTCCAGATATAAGCCAAACAACAGTGGAGACAGTGGACATCCTTGACGAACAGATGATTCCAGTGGTATTGGTTTCGTTAGCTCCTGATTAACAATTAGTCTTGTATACGAGTTCATATAGCACAGCCTTATGCCTTTGAGCAAAACGTCACCAATGTTTGCATTCTCCAAGACCGCGAACAAGAAATTGTGCCGAACTTTATCAAACGCCTTCGCCAGGTTAATTTGAATAAGAGCTACTTGGCCTGTCTCATCTGATACTGTCTCGATTACTGAACGTGCAATATGGATGTGTGTTTGAATACTGCGCCCTCTGATACCACATACCTGATGCGAACCTATCAAGTCCATGATAACCAGCTGCAAACGAGAACAAAGGACCTTGGCAAAAATTTTGTAATCAACATTACAGAGGGAAATTGGACGATATCCTTCAACAGTTTTCAACCGATTAGTATCTTTGCTTTTGGGTATTAATATTGTGTAGCCTGAATAGAAAGTGGGAGGCAGGAAACCCACATCATAAGATGCTTGGAATACTTCCATCAAAACAGGCGTTAGGCAAGGCGAAAATGTTTTATAAAATTCGCTAGTAATACCATCTGGGCCAGGAGATTTCTGGTTCTGAAGGTCTGAAATGGCTGATTTAATTTCTTCCAAAGTGATGGGTCCCTCTACTACAGCACATTTCTCATCGTCTAGTCGAGGAAAGTTCTCAAGTAAGGAATTATAATCGAAACCCTGATTTGGATCTTTACAACCACCGAACAGCTTTCGATAATAATCATAGAAAGCAGCAAGAATACTAGGAGCATCCCTATATGTGCAACCACCATACTGAATTTCCAATATTTCCTTCGTAAGAGCATTCTCTCTTTCATCACTGAGGGCCCGACGTGAAGGTTGCTCGTCAAGAAACCTTCGAGTCCTAGATCTTATTAGGGCCCCCTTGTATCTTTCCGTCGCAATTTGTTGAAGCTCTGCCTTTACGTTATTAATTTCTTCAACATAGGCACCCGGGCTAACCCTCTCTAGCTCATGTAGCTCAGTTAGAGTGCGCCCAAGCTCACGAAGGTGGTGTCTCTTTAGGAACGCGATTCTTGCAGAGGCTTCAATTGCTATGTTTTTGGTTTCCTGTTTGAACAAGTCCCATTTTTGAAAAACTGACAGATCATGGTGTGACCATATGTCTTTCAAACAAGTAGGTACAGCACGCTTAAAGATTTCATCTGAGAGCAGACAGTTATTAATTTTCCACAGTTCCCACCGAGGGTGAAGTATCTGCCGACTGTACCACCCTACCTGAAGAGACACCATACAATGGTCACTGAAGAAGATGGGCCGCACCCAGTAACCAAACAAATTTGCTAACATGTCTGCAGAAACATAAATTCTGTCAAGGCGGGCATTAGAGAAGAACTGAAAATGAGTGAAATGAATACTGTCGCCTTTTTCCTGCCCCACATCCACAAGGTTATATTCACAAGCCAAATCGTTAAGTAATGCAGCACTAGGGTCATATCTCTTACATAATGCTGATCGATCCTCATCCCTACAAACACAATTAAAATCTCCCAACAACATAATTTTGCGATCTGTGCACAAATGATTAACTAATGAAAGAAAAAAAAATGCCTTCTGTCTCGCTGTTTTACAGGGGCGTAAACACAAATAATTCGCCACTGCACACCTGAGATTGTGAGGTCACAGCATATAAGTCGTCCCTCGCCATCTATGCAATAAGACATGGCTGTCATCTCTAGTGTTTTGGCCAGGAATAGCATACACCCTCCGGACAAGCCTCTAGCGTGGCTAACAATAATGTTATATTCCGGCAAAAACGGCTCAAGAGCAGCTTCCGTCTCTTCATCGGAGGACAACTTTGTTTCCTGAATTGCTGCTACAGACACACTCCATTTCTTTAACAGATGTCTTAACTGCTGCTGTCTCCGACGATTACGCATACCCCTGACGTTAAGGGTAGCGACTTGATATGCTGCGACTCTAGCCATTTTTGGTACTAGTCCTTTTAAACATCATCCCCTGGAATGGGGTGGCCCGCCTGCAAATTGGCGGCCTTTCGGGCAGACATCGCCCTCCTCTTTAAAGTCACCCTTCCTGTGGCCTCTACACAGTGTGCCTTCTGGCCAGCACCATCGATACACACCTCATCATCTGCGGGACTCTTCAAAGGCACTGTGTTGTCCATGTCCTCCTCTGAGACACTCAAGGCTTCGGCCCACGAACCTGATTGGAGCACATCGCTCGCTGCAACACTGACAGCCGACAGAGAACCGGACGCACCAGAGATCGGCGCCACAGAAGGCTCACTGTTACCCTCCAACGACGAAGGAGAACCAATGACGAAGGAGGATAGGCGAGCATCCACTGGCAGTATCCTCCCCATTGATTCCACAGGAGGCATATCCAGACGTCCTTCAATGACAGGTGGTTCTTGGGCAGCAAGCGCAGCACTCTGAGTGGCACTCACAGGCGGACCCGGGTCCGGCGGTTTTGGCTCTGGAGACACTGGTTCTTGATGGCCAGTCACTGCAGATTCTTCTGAGTTGGTGTGAAGTGCAGAAGGCTTCTGGTCCCCATCAATTTGAGGTTCACGACCTAACTCACCAGTTACATCAACAACCTCTGACACATCCATGATATGTTCGGACGCCACGTCATCTTCTCGTGACCACTGGCCTTGACGCAGTCTATCGGCATAACTTAATACACAGTTCTCCACAGTATGGCCAAAGCGCCGGCACTGGGTGCATCGAGGCGTTCGGCACTGACGCCGTACATGACCTACCCGGCTGCATCGAAGACACAGTGGAGGTCTCCCTGAGATAAGCACTAATGCCTGCACCCCATAAACATTAAGAGTGTGTGGAATTGTACTTGCTGACACTCCGTCCTTGAGCGTGAGGGAGATTTCACGGTTCGCCGTTTCCATGTGCTCCATCCCTGGGCACCGCCACTTTTCACGCTCCACAGATTGAATCGTTCCATAAGGCTCGAAAGCTTCCACAATCCTCCGGTGCTCCATATAGCGGGGAAGCCAAAGGAGCTTAACCTTGACGTTCTTTGTATCCGCGTCGAACACCATGCACCGAAGTCCTTTCACAGGGAACTCTGCTTTGTTAATTAGCTTCTGCTTTGAAGAACTACTCTCGCAGGTAACCATCCACACGTGGCTCATTTGGTACTGACCAAAGCACAGAATTTCCCGGAGGTCCAAAATTTGTGCAAGTGCGTCTCGAAAGTCAGGTGCTCGGTACGGGCGACCCTTAAGGTCGGCATGAAGGAAAACGGTATTAAGGACAACATTACCGGTGGGCAGGCGTGGAAGGACAACTTTGTACGTTTCGGTAGTGTCCTGAGGAGTCGAAAGACCTCGGCCAACGGCCGATGCGCTGTTTCCAGCAAGCAACATTTTCAGGCTCAGCCGCCCAGAACGCCCTTCTTCTGTCACGAGTTCGATGCTTGAAAGCTGTACAAAAGCGCTTCTAGTGAATGCGGTGTTGCCTTAGAAACGTGCCGTATACGTTATACTGCGGTGTATATCGGTAATTATGAGCATGTTACTTACAGAAGTCGCAGTTACACGAGTAGCGAAGTACGTTTCCGCTACATTTCTTCTGCGCTCTGCGCACATGCAGAGCCATCTTGCGGCAAACACAGAAGAACCCCTCCTCGCAATGTGCGGCGCTGCCCCGACACGTGGCGCGCCACTCGCCCCTGACGCTGACGTAAAATCCCTTGATAATTTGAAAGTAGTGACACTCTCCTCCGCGCCGCGCTTTCCTCCTCGATTCTCCTCGCGCGGCGGCGGCGAGCGCTGCGCACGACACGCTTTTTCTCCTTGTCGCCCACCGACCGGCCGCAGCAGTGAGTGAAGCGCGAGCTTTTGGGCCAAATCCGCGCTCCAGGAGTGCACAAAATTTGTGAAAAATTGCGAGAAAAGCATTGAGAATGCCGAAAGTAAAGTTCATGAATTGATTGGTTTCTTCTTTGAACTGTTTGAATGGGGAATACTGATAAACAAAGCTTTCGGGCGAGTTCTGTGCTGCAGACACTTTTTAAGTCACATGATAAGGTTTTACTTTGTGCCCCTAATCTAGTACTGCCTCTGACTTTGTGTTTTTTTTAGAGCGTGAAATCTTTCACCGCGGTAAAACTTCGGAAAACGATCCAGGCTGGTGCTTTGAACTTCAAGATCAGAGAAGGTCAAAGCAGGACTTAGTCTATTTCGCTACTGTCAAGCTATCTCTCTAAGCATAGTATATGTCACGTGATAAACCGTGAGATTTGATTATTGGTTAATTGTACATGTATTTTGATCAATTACTGGGCCAAACTAATTGATATTTAGTAAATTGCAATTAAAATATAAATTTTAGCTGCAACATCGAACCGTATACCGTTGGCAAGCTTAGGCCAAGTGTAATGGCACTGTGCTAGTTAGCGATCCGCGATAATCTGCGTTAATTAGTTAACTTTGTATAAAACCAAATTTTGAGCTGTTCCTTGCCGCTTCGAGGTAAGGAACAGGTTTGCCACGGCAGTCTTGATATGATGCTGATGGAGGAATTAAATAATTTTATGAGTACGCGGCCACTCACTGACTTCGCGTGTGGTTAAATGACATCAGGATACACTGGGAGAAGTGGTGGGCCCTATTGCCGACACACTGAAGTTCTGAGGCAAGCATGCTGCGGCCTCATGCGCTATGTAAAAGAGCGTGATTTCATTGAACGCAACAATCAAATAAAAAAAATTACAGGGTGCACATAGGTCTTCAACGTGCGGAAATGAGAAAGCATATAACTGCCAATTCATTAACTATCGCTATCCTATCTATCACTATATCTACTAATGCCAGTGACCTATCGTAACTGTCACTATCCGCAACGAACACTATCACCTCTCTATCCGGGCCTATTACTATCATTTACTATTATTATCCGTAACAGCCACCATCATTACCTATCACTATTCATAACCATCACTATTTAATCTGATGCCGTCCCATGACCCATTGATATACTTCAATTTTCATTGACTTACGTTGTCAGTCATATCTCTATTATCTCATAACATCTGACGAGACAACTATACATTGACTTTTAATTCTTATACTTTCTTGTTTTCTCATAAATGGAGGTGGGAAAAGAGCAAGCCACAGAAATAACTGACTACTATCAGCGCGAGGTTCATGTCTCTGTCGAGGAGGCTTCTTTTACTTCAGGACAGGTCGGTTAGAGAAAATTGATGGAACTGCGTTGGGCCTCAGTTTTTTTTTTCGAGTTCGTGTAATATTGGCGGCTCAAAGTGGTCTTCTGTGAAATGTAGCTAGAACATAGATAGCGATGAGTTAATCACTCAGGCAAGGTGAAAAAAAAATCTTCTTGCATACAATTGAAATGAGTAATATGTTACAGTGCTAAGAATGGTTGCTCGCAAAATGTTCCCCTATTTTTTACATCATAACTATAATCATTATTGATTGTTTAAATTTCATAAATACAGAAAATTGATGCAATGATTCCGGCTGATTTGACATCGATGGGAAAACTTTTCTCGCAGTAAATGAATACGCGGAATCGCGGTTTTAGAGCTCCAGCTTTCAAAGCAAAGGTAACCTGCCAACGACTAGTAGTCATGGTTAAAGTGAAGCGTGTGTGATCATGTGAACACCTCCTGCACATTGGCCGTATCGCTGATAAAACGAACGCATACTTTTTAACCCACGCGTGCGTCGAAGCATGGCAAGACATTCAAGAATTGAAAAAAAAAAATGCCGTACGACCTAACTAGTGCAGATTACCCGCAATACCTCGGGTTTACTTGCCAAATAGTTTTTCAGGGCCAGCATTCATTGCTCCCGAGTAACCGACGCACACTACAAGCTGGAAAGACTAGCTCCTCTACAAGCCCGAATTTTGATTTTTAGTGAAGGAGGCCAGGGATCCTAGCATAATCGCGACGAATGCAATCGAGAGACTGTAATTTTCCAGTTATCTCTGACAGCAAAAAGCAGATTATAGTGCCCTATTTCTGACTGTACAGAAGTCGACAGCGTGTTAAAGGATGGAGCCTTGGAGCCTCGCAGAATATTCAGCATGCTGCAGAGGACAACCTTATTTTTATACAATGAACATGTTGCCGCTGCAAAAATATTGAGGAGCAAGCAGGAATAAAAAATGCAGCATCAGGTGACGCGTTATTTACGGGGAGTGAGAAAGGCACCTTACGTCGCAAACAACTCTGTTCTTTCTAGGAATAAACTTCTTTCGACTAATCTTGTGAATCCATTGACTCGTGCGCAAGCCGTCACGCTTGCCTTGAGGTATCATGAGTACCGCATAACCATCTTCAGGCCGCTTGCTGCAGTTGTACGCGCAACAGCACGGCATAGAGCTTCCACGCTGCAATAAAAGCACAGCGCGCAATATTCGCTCGCCGAGACTAGGAGAAAAATGGCGCGAAGGAAAAAGAAAACACAAGGAAAACGCCGGACGCGCGTTGGTTTCCAAGGGCAACGGCAGGGATACCAATCATCGCTCAGGAAATGGGGCGGAGAGCCGGCTTTCAGCGAAGGGGCGCGCAAGGGGCGAGGAGGAGGCGAGGAGGTAGCGCGGCGGCGGCAAAGTTCAATCGTTGGCGTAACTTTCAAAGTATCAAGAAGTTTTACCCTGACGCTATCGCGTTCCACTCTTGAAGGCGAAGCTTAAGCGTCCTCCAAATTATTTTCCTGGCCATGTTAATCAATTTGGTAAAAAGTGTTGCTGCCCTTTTCAATACACATACATTGCTTCTGCGAAGAGGAGAAAACAGCATCAAAAATCATACGGCCTTAACTGTCCCGCTTCCCTACTAGGATTGACCGTGTTTACTTCGGGAATAAAGATTTGACGGTTGCAGGAATACGTAGAAAATCTATTTCTTTCGAAACAGTTGTGTATCCGAACCGTGTTCTGATAACAACAAATTTTAATTTTAAAAGACTGGATCATTGCTCTATGCTTAGAGGGCTAAAATACAACTTGCCCGAGCAAAACATGGCATCAGTGTCTTCGCATGTCTTCGCAGCAACTTATATTCGCAGATCTAACGAACCAGGCATTGTCTCCTTTTTTAAGCCTAGCAAGAGCCCATCTGTAATGGGCTAGCACAGCGACTATAGCATATCGTTCTGAGCTTCGCCATGCCCAGGAGTGCCCCTGTCGTGGATGACAGACGCAGTGGATTCGCCTTACAAGATTAGAAAAGGACGAGAGAAAGCGGATGCTTAGTATGCATGGCTCGCAAAAAGTAAATTTCGGATAGCAATTTTCTTCCCGGCGTAGCAATGTGTTGCCACAGTGAGGTCTTAAGATGCGAAATGCACTCGATCGCTGGAAGTGACTCTGAATTTGCCTGGCTCGCCCGTATTTGCAAGCGCGCGCTGGAGAAAATGTGAAGAAATAAAAACTGGCATCTGGCATGTGTGACGCAACGAAAATATAAGGCCCGTGAGTGCGACATAGCGCAAAACGCGTGTAAAACGACGTAACCAGGAGGGGGGGTTGCGTGCCGTATTTTTCTACTATCCGCGCTTCTTTTCACCAGCGTTGATGTGTTCTACGATTTCTTCTTAAAAATTGTAACACTATATAAACAGTAAACCACTTACCCATTGCAGAGAGCACGTTTTCATCGCCATAAAACACGCCGTAAATTTTGAAACAAATCGACGCCGCATGAGTTTCTACTATAGTGTACTAGAACATTGGTAGTGTGCTCTCTGCCCTATGCGGCTCACGCTTCCGTCTGAAGCCGCTCATGTCGCCGGAGCTGGAGGCCACTAGGGGCGCTGAGAGTCCGCGCGCGTTCCCGTACCACCGCACGCTTGCCACAGCCTGCACACGAGGACTAGAATCGACTAGATTTGGGCGATTTTTGTGGAGTGCAACGTTCGTCTACCTGTATTGCGTTGTCCTCGGGCTTACTTTGTGCTGATGCTATGGCGCGGTAAGCAAATATGCTATTCGTCCCGCCTATCTAACGATCGAAAACGCCGAAAGCAAGGAACAAGCGAAAGCGGCCTGAAAACGAATGAACGAGCAGCAGCAAAAAAAAAAAAAAAAAAAGAAAAGAAAAAAAAAAGCGGAACACGCCCGACGAACCGCCGTCAGAAAATGTCAACACGCTCGATCAGTCCCCGCCCGAGAATGTTAACTCTTTTTCCGCTGATGGAACGACGCAGGCTGCAGCCGGCCCAGCTGAGGCGCAAGAGTTTGCACTTTTTGTTGAATCTCCAAACCCCTTCAACGTATGTTCACGCCCGCCGGAAACAGCTCTGTTTTTACCAAAACAGCGGGGTATAATTTTCATAGTTATAAAGCGAATGACATCGTTCCAATGGTCAAACGGGTTCCGACAAATTAAAGTGACGTTTCGCTTAACTTATTTTACCTTTTGAAAAGTGTGTTCTTAATTTGCACGTGGTGTTAATTCGTCTACTGACGAAAAGAAAATTCGAGGATGAGCCGCGAACGTTACAAGACCCGCAGGAAGCGATTCCGATTGATGATTCGTCCCGAAACGGCCGCTGTAATAATAGGGAGCATTTATTTTTTAACACTTACTGCGAACGCTCTTTCGCACAATTTTCGCGATATGTTCCGCGGGAACTAATGTATTTTGACGCATTTTGGCAAAAAAAAAAAAAAAGAACTACCTGACTGACTGTGTTTAAAACAGGCGCTTAGCCACGAAATGCTTCAGGAGGAATTATTTCTAGCATCATCTCTTGGCGGCGACATGCCGGTCCTCAGGCGGAGGCGCTGTCTGAGCCCACTACCCCTATTCTAGTACACTATATATAGTTTCTACAAGCGCCGCCGGCTACCGATCCACACTATCGGTGGTCACTGTACTATCGAAGCGATGGGCACCACCTCTAGGTCGATCTCGCAGCGAATTGGTAAAACCGTGGCTTCCGCGATAGAGCGTGGCCGGCCACGGTAAAACTCATATCGAGAGCGAAGCTTGCTAACCCAATTGGTTCTAATAGCGGAGGCACATTCTTGAATAAGCCGCTACGTGTACCATTTGATGTTCAACGGAGCACACACTGAATCCAGTCGATTGTAACTTGCTCAGATTCATTTGAGATGAGTACGCTGCTTGAGCATAATTTTCAGACGGTTCATACTATGTGTCGAAGTTTCGTGACGTTCAAGCAACTTTTCAAAATGATCAACTTCCGATATTGTCTCCGCTTAGAATCTAGATAAGTGCGCTGCAGTTTTTATTTCATAGACAAAAAAAATCTGTGCCTTGCGAAAAACCTGTTATATCTGGATCAAAGAAGTCATTTCATCATCATCATCATCATTATCATCATCAGCCTGACTATATCCACTGCAGGGCGAAGGCCTCTCCCATATTTCGCCACTTAACCCGGTTCTGTGCTAGCTGCATCCACTTGACCCCTGCGAACTTCTTAATCTCATCCACTCACCTAACTTTCTGCCGACCCCTGCTACGCTTTCATTCCCTTGGAATCCAGTTTGTTACCCTAAGCGACCATCGGTTATCCTCTCTTCGCACTACATGTCCTGCCCATGTCCATTTCTTCTTCTTAATTTCCACTAGAATGTCGGTAACTTGAGTTATTTCTCTTACCCACTCTGCACGCTTCCGATCTCTTAATGTTACCCCTACCATTTTTCGTTCCATAGCCCTCTGGGTTGTTCTCATCTTAAGTAGAACTATCTTGGTTAGCCTCCACGTTTCAGCCTCATAAATGAGTACAGGTAAAATGCAACTGTTATATACTTTCCTCTTGAGCGATACCGGTAAGCTGCTGGTCATAATCTGCGAGTGCTTGCCAAATGCGCTCCATCCCAATCTTATTCTTCTTGTTATTTCCTTTTCATGGTCCGGATCTGCGGTTACTACTTGTCCTAAGTAGACATATTCGCCTACTACTTCCAGTACTTCGCTACCTAACGTAAACTGCTGTTCCTTCCCGAGGCTGTTGAACATTACCTTAGTCTTCTGCATATTGATTTTCAAGCCTACCTTTCTACTTTTCCAGGTCATCAATCATTATTTGCAGTTCATCCCCCGAGTTGCTTAGCAAGGCAATGTCATCAGCAAATCGCAGATTACTTAGGTATTCTCCCTCTACCCTTATCCCTAACTGCCCCCATTCCAAGTCTCTGAATACTTCCTCTAAGCAAGCTGTGAATAGTACTGGGGAGATTGTGTCTCCTTGCCTAACACCTTTCTTTATGGGAATTTGGTTACTTTCTTTATGCAGAACTATGGTTGCTGTGCAGCCACTATATATATCTTCCAGCACTTTCACGTACGGCTCGTCTACCCCCTGATTTCGCAATGCCTGCATCACCGCCGAGGTTTCAACTGAGTCAAATGCTTTTTCGTAATCAATGAATACTATGTATAAGAGCTGGTTATATTCCGAGCATTTTTCTATCACCTGATTGATGGTATGGATATGATCGATAGTAGAGTACCGTTTCCGAAAACCTGCTTGATCCTTTGCTTGATTGCAGTCTAAGGTTGTCCTGATTTTATTAGCGATTACCTTAGTAAATACCTTATACGTAACAGACAGTAAGCTTATTTGTCTGTAATTTTTAAGGTCCTTAGAGTCCCCTTTCTTATGAATGAGGATAATGTTTGCATTCTTCCATGATTCCGGTACCGTCGATGACACCAGGCACTGCGTATACAGGGTGGCCAGTTTTTTTAGCACGATATCCCCCCCCCCCCCCCCCCCCGTCCTTCAGCAAATCTGTAGTTATCTGATCCTCTCCAGCTGATTTCCTCCTTTTCAAAGTTTGTAGTGCTTTCTTGACCTCATCCTTTGTCACTGGTGGAACGTCTGACTGTTTTTTCCTACCGCCAACCTCATTACGGTCCTGACTACTTTGACTACTGTAGAGATCTGTATAGAACTCCTCGGCTACTTTGACTATCTTGTCCATATTCGTGATGACGTTGCCCGCCTTGTCCCTTATCGCATACATCTGGTTTTTGCCTATGCCCAATTTCTTCTCTACCGCTTTAAGGCTTCCCCCATTCTTTACAGCATGCTCAATTTTCTCCATATTATACTTCCTTATATCGGCCACCCTGCGCTTATTGATTAGCTTTGATGTCTCGGCCAATTCGATCTGGTCTGTTGAATTGGAAGCTTTCATACTCTGGAACCAAATCTTTCGTCTCCTTACACAGCTTACCGGTATCCTCTCTACCTATCCTATCGCCTACTTCTACCGCGCACTCAGTAATGATATCTCTGAAATTATTGTTCATCGCTTCTAGGGTAATGTCGCCATCCTCGGTTAGAGCTGAATACCTATTCCGTAGCGAGATCCTGAACTCTTCTGCCCTCCCCCTCACCGCTAATTCGTTGATGGGTTTCTTTCTTACTAATCTGTTGCGTTACTTCTTCAGATTTAGGCTAATTCGGGACCTCACCATCCTGTGGTCACTGCATCGCACTTTCCCGATTACCTCTACATCTTGCATAATGGCGGGGATTGAACACATTATGAAGTCGATTTCATTTTTAGTCTCTCCGTTGGGACTTTTCCATGTCCATTTCCGGTTCTTCCGTTTGCTGAAGAAGGTATTCATGATTCGTAAGTTATTACGCTCTGCGAACTCCACTAGTAACTCCCCCCTGCTATTCCTAGAACCAATGCCATAGTCACCTACTGCCTGCTTTTTCCTTACCTTGGCATTGAAGTCGCCCATTAGTACAGTATACTGCGTCTTTACTTTTCGCATTGCCGATTCTACATCTTCGTAGAAGCTTCCAACTGCCTGGTCATCATAACTATACATGTAGGTGCATAGGCCTGTACAACCTTCAGTTTATACCGCTTATTAAGCCGAATTACGATGCCTGCCACCCTCTCATTAATGCTATAGAATTCATCTATATTACCAGCTATATACTTATTGACAAGGAAACCTACTTCTAGTTGTCGCCTCTATGGTAAACCTCGATAACAAAGAACATGCCCATCCTTCAGTACAGTATATATGCCTCATTCGGCCTCCTAACCTCACTAAGCCCTATGACATCCCATTTCACACCCTCTAGTTCCTCTAACAGCACTGCTAAACTAGCTTCACTGGCTAGGGATCTAGCGTTAAACGTTGCCAGGGTCAGTTTCTCTGGCGGCCTGTCCAGCGAATCAGGAATTCTTAGCACCCCCTGCTGCGTCACGGGTCTGACCGCCGCCGTGGTCAGTTGTTCCGCAGCCGCTGGTGACTGAGGGCCGGGGTTCTGTGGAGCTTATCATAAGAGGTTGCGGCCAATTACTGCACCAGGGTGGCCAACTCCTGTTCTGGTGAGGGAGTGCGTTGCTGGAGGTGTTCACCGGCATCAGGTCGCACCCCAAACCTGTTTATGCAATTCCATCGACACGCGGATTTTTTTTTTTTTTAAACCCAGTGGAGAATTGCGCGGCACCGGGATTCAAACCCCGGTCCTCTTGCACGCGAGGCGGATGTTCTACCGCTACGCCACCGCTGCTTATTTAGTTATTTAGATGTTGACAATTTATTCGCCCACGGCCGCCTCGATCGACGCGCGCGCCGGGTCCCGCCACGCGATGCGGCCGGGGTTCGCCGCTCAGGCCGTGCTGCGGCAGCCGTATTGATTATGTTGCGGAATTGTTCGGTGCCGTAGCGTGTGAGCGTTTTGTGAACTTTAAGTGCGGCAAGGAACTGAAGAATCGAAACTACTATCGACACCGAGTCATTTAAAGCTGATTTTTTTTTTTTTTTATTGTTCTAGACGTTTGTCATCAGGCACAGTGAAAAAGGGAGCGGGAACTAGGGGGAAGTCAGAAGTGTAAACTGGTCACTCTTAAAAATTCGGAGAAGTTTCCGATAAACTGATCGTTTAGAGTCCACTTGCGGAGTTCCATTCTAGGTCCCACAGCAGGTCTGCTTTCCTAGGTAGCACTGTCTCACGGATGCCGTAGCTGGGCAGGTTTACAGCAGGTGTTCATATCGCACAGTTCCGGTGAAGCACCACAATGCGGACATTTGTCTGTCACTTGAAGCCGTTCGTCGCATTGACTCGTGACGTCACCGATGACGCACAGAAGGGGTCAGAGCAGCTCCTGCCCGAATCCGGCGCACAGATACCTCCTCCTCCCGAGCGAGATTGCTGGGGAGAGGTACGAACACGGAGGAATTAGAGGGCGGGTTCGTGGGCGCAAAGGTTATTTCCTGAAAACATGGGGCAGGAACTGATCTGGAGGAAGAGGGGAAGGTTGCGGGGTGTCTGATGTGTCAAAGTGTGTCATTGTATCCACATGGATATTATGTAGATCGTAGGCATGGTCGCGATCCAATGCATACGCACAGGACAGGGGTATTTTTTGCAGAGCTGGTGAATGGAGTAATTTGGATTGTGCGCCGAACAGCCTTAAGTTGTTTAAGGGTGGCTAGGGAGTCAGTGTATATATAAACAATATCAAATGTGGGTTTGAGCGGAAGGGAAGTAATTGCACTGCGTACCGCCTGAAGCTCCAAGGCCAGGGAGGTGTATGTCTTCACGCATGGCCTCACGGGGAGACTCAATAAAACGATCGCCGACATGATTTTAATGTACATACATAGACTCCCAGCACAAGACCTGGGACGAGATTCTCCCATACGTCACATATATGCCTACAACACTGCCATCGTAGAGACGACACGTTTTACGCAATTTCGCTTGCTCTACGGACGCGACGTTCAGACGATGTTGGATGCAATGCTTCCGTGCTGCACGGATAATTCTCTCATCCCAGACGCTGAACAGTTTGATCAGCGCGCCGAGGAAGCACGTCAACTTGCCCGCATTCACATTCAGCAACAGCAGGGCAAGGATACGCGTTTCTACAATATCCGTCATCGACACGTCACATACCAACCTGGAGAGCAAGTCTGGGTGTGGACACCGTTGCGCAGGCCCGGCTTGTCTGAAAAACTGATGTCGCGTTACTTTGGACCATACAAAGTTCTGCGCCGTGTCACGGAAGTGACATACGAAGTCCTTCCAGCGGGCACTGTGCAGCCCTCGCGTCGGCAACCACGCTCCGAGGTGGTGCACGTAGTCCGCATGAAGCCGTATTTCATGCCGTAATGTGCAGTGTACTATGCGCTTGTTCAGTTCTGTAGTACACCGCCTCCGTTTCTATTCGGTTTCTGTGCTGATCATTTTGTTTTCGCTTGCATCGCCCATCGCTCGAGCCCAGTCTGTGTTTTCGTTTTTTTAGGAGGGGGAGTAATGCCACCTGGTGTTCCTGATGTTCTTAGGTGGCGCCTAGAAGATAAAGACACTAAGTCGGCTCGAGTGCTGTGTGTGCGGAACTCTGCCTGCTGGTACAGCTTTTTCCCGTCGTTTTAGTCCCGTCTAGCCTTATTTTCCGTGACAATATGTTGCGCGAGAGTTAAGATGAGGATGGGAGGGACTGCACACTGCGGTAACTCTCTGCATTACTGTATGTGATGCATCGATGTATATTATGAATCCTGGAGGTAAATGCGCGGCTGGTGTTTGCTCACTGATGTTTGCTCACTGATGATGAGCAAACACAAGATGTTTGCTCACTGTGAAGGTCCACTCGCCAAACGTTTTCTGTTCTTTACCGCCCCCCCCCCCCCCCCCCCCCCCCCCCCAGGGAAACTTAGCCACGTTTTTTGACCGCTTTGAGCGCGAATTATTCTTTTTTAACACAGAAACCTTTATTTCCTGTATAGCGGGAGACTTCAACATAGATATTAACAGAGTAAGTCCTGCACAGCAAAAGCTTTCTGCGCTTCTCGGGACGACTGGATTCCACAACGCTATCAGTAGTCCCACACGCATCACTGCTACCTGTTCTTCGGCGCTAGACCTTATAGTAACAAACAGTCCCAGTACACTCTTTTCGGGCCGGATCGCAATAGATATCAGTGATCATTTACCTGTTTTCTTGCGCCTAGACAAACAAATCCGTACGAAGGCAAACGCACAGGCTCGACGGCAACTTATTTCCCAAGAAAGGCTTGAGCAATTTAGGAGACGCATTGCTTTAGTGAACTGGGATCCCGTATACCGAGAAAATACAGCTGAGGGCGCTTACCGCAAATTTCTGCAAATTTTTCTCTTATTGTACAATGACTGCTTCCCTGTGGTTGACATAACGCCATGCAAAAATGCTCGTAAGCCGTGGATGAACCGTCGCCTCACGCGACTCGTGAAAAAGAAACACAAGATGTTTGCACAGTTCATTAAAACGAGAGATGCGGACGTACTAGCGAGATTTAAATCATTGCGCAATCAGCTGAATAAAGAAATTAGGATAGCTAGGGCCGCTTACTATAACAACTTGTTTGATATCCAGCTTTCTAGAAATCCCAAAGAAAAATGGAGGCGCTTAAACTTAGTTTTAAATAGAAACACACACAGCAGAAACATAACGAGCTTAATAATCGATGGTAAAGAGACCTCAGGTTCATGCCTTGCAAATGCATTTAATAAATTCTTTTTTGAAGTAGGTTATAGCCAATACAATGCCGGAATCGCGAATTTCTTGAGTGACAAGATAGAGGCATCTCTCTTCTTAAAACCAACGGACGAAAGTGAAGTTTTTGCAATATGCCGAAAATTAAAAGACACCTGCAGTCTTGATGCACATAATATACAGAGCCGACCAGTTAAGTACATTCTTGACATAATTACGCCATGCCTAACCTATATATTTTAACACCGCACTTATTACAGCTCATTTCCCTACTGACATTCAGCTAGCCAGAGTAGCCGTGATATATAAAAAAGGTGATGCGAACAAGTTGGGAAACTATAGGCCAGTGTCTGTACTTCCGTACTTTTCTAAGGGTTTAGAACAACTGATTCGCATCCGTTTGCAACATTTTCTGCAGAAACATTCCGTAATAACCGACTGTCAGTATGGCTTTACACAAAATAGGTCCACGCCCAGTCGAAAAAAACTACAGAACTGTGTCAAAAATACGACAAAAAATCCTGTAGTTCTGTCGTAACCATCAGACTTTTCTGTAGCTCTGTAGTACTTTTCTGTAGTTCTGTAGTTTTTCTGTAGTATATTTCTGTTGTCTGTAGTTCTGTAGCACTTTTCTGCTGTAGCTACAGAAATTTCTGATGTTACGACAGAATGTTCTGTTGTCACAACAGGTTTCCCGTCAAAAACCGCACAGAAATTCTGTCGTAACATCAGAAAATTTTCTGTAGTTTTTTTCGACTGGGCGGAGCATGCGCTACTCGTCCAAAAGGAATACATTTTAAAAAATTTTGAGTCACAGCTTCTAACTCTCGGAGTTTTCGTTGATTTCAGTAAAGCCTTCGATTGCCTAAATCACGATATTCTTTTTGCAAAACTAGAGAACTATGGCATACGCGGACATGCTCTCAGCCTAATCAAATCTTATCTGAATTCACGGTCTCAGTATGTGGTGATTAATCATTCCTCTTCACAGATTCTAGGAATTTCGAATGGCGTCCCTCAAGGCAGCATTTTAGGGCCGCTCCTGTTCAATATATATATAAATGACATCCCTAATATCAGTAACCACGCAAAATACATTATATATGCAGATGACACCAGCCTATTTTTTTCTTCCAATGACGTACAAAGCTTAGCAGACACCGCGAACCGCACGCTCTTATCGCTTGCCACATGGTCATCAGCCAACTCATTAAAATAAACGAAGAAAAAACTAAAGCAGTACTCTTCCTTCCTAAAGGAAAACAAGTACTTTACCGCCTCTCGTTATACCTCAATGGCAGTGAAATCGAGTACGTGGACACATTCAAATCATTAGGTGTAACGTTTAGCAGTACGATGACATGGGATGCCCATGTTAATAATATCGTGTTAACGCTTTCTAGAATTGTCGGAATTACTTCACGTAACAGGGATATTCTACCTATCAAAACTAAAATTACTTTATATTATGCATTTTTTTATTCGCACCTTATCTATTGCCTCCTTGTCTGGGGCCATACAACGGTATCTAATGTCATTAAACTGCAAACATTACAAAAGAAAATGCTTCGCGCAATTGTCAACGGGACGTATGATTCGCCTACTAGACACATTTACCTACATTATAATATTGTACCTTTCAACAAATTATTTGACTACAGATTTGCATGTCTCTATAAATCAACGATAAAAAAGGGCGATTCATTTTTTTCTGAAATTGTTCCTATTACATGTCGCCACTCATCATACGACATCAGACTGCAGAGTAGGTTTGCATTACCGAAGTGCAGAACTAACTATGGGTTTTGTATGTTGAGATTTATTGTGCCAAAGTTCCTAAATACCCCTTTGAGTGACCAAGTGAATATTATGTCTTTTTCTTCCATTCGTAAAAGCTTTATTCAGCAATCTATGCTACAGTGATGTCAATTGTGTTTGAACGTACTGTGCCACTCTGTGTTATAGCCTCACGGTCTTCTGCGTCTATTATTGCTGCCAGTTGTGAGATATGTTCTGTCAACCTTGTTCTGTAGATGCACTTTTATTCATTTTTTTTTTTTTTTTTTACCAGTGGTTGTTTTTGCCTTGTGCCTACTGCTGACTTGTAGGGGTGGTGAGGCCCGTCAAGCGGTGCATAATTCACTGCTTTTTCTCACCATCCCCAGTTTGCATGTACAAACTGAAATAAACATTGATTGATTGATTGGTATCGACAGCGAAGCAGCGGAGCGATTGTCTTTGAGTTGACGATACGACCAAGAAGGAATGGTCTGTAAGCGATGGAGCTGAACCGACATTTTCCGTGCTCTGTTTGTCTGACGCAGGTCGATGAGTTCAGTTAATGTATTAAGTTGAGCGCACTCTTGCAGGACGGCTATGGGTGTAAGACGAGGGAGATAGGTTCTGGCACGCATAGCCTCACGATTGATAGCTTCAAGCGTGTCCCGTTACCGACGGGTGAGGCGATGAAATTGTGCCTGGTACACTATCCGCGGCTGAAGAATGGAGCACACGAGCTGACGAGCAGTATAAGAAGGCTGATTCTTGTTCTATTTGCCCGAACTGCATGAATGAGCGAAACAGCAGCGAGAACGCGGCTTTGTAGTCCCTATTAGCTCGTTATAGAAAAGCACTCAAGGGCCAATTTCAGGACACTCCTTGGATTATGTGGCCTCTTTCAAAGTCTTACGTGCACCTTAATACTTTAAATTAATTACATTTTTGTGTAATTTTGCATTTTTTCAAGCAGTAACGTTTCGCATAATTCAAACTTTTTTTCTGCAATTGATTACCGGCAATCAATTATTTGCAAAAAGCTGCTGAAGCGAAGCATCTGCGAGAATGCTACTGCGTCAGGTTGTTCAGCTGCATGACGGTGCGAAGAGCCTAAAACGCTATCTCAACTAAATAACCTAGGGAGAGAGATACTTTTAATTAAAGCCGGTGCGAAATATTCGCCCCAGGTGGGCAGCCTCCTCAGTCCAAGCAGCCGTGTACCCGAGCCATGTCCTTAGTCCGGTCGACGAGTCTACACTGGTCATCCAGGCTGGGGCTTGACAGCTGGGTCTCCCACTGCTCTTTTAGGTCTCTTGATGGTTATGGCACCATGTGGTCTCTTGCATCCCCTCGCCATATTGTCACGTAGTGGTGACAAGGCTGTCGACACCAAAAGTGGACACAGGGCTTGATATCACTGAAATTAGCTTTTTATTGGGCTGACTTGCGCCAGCAAAAGAACTAAGCAACTCGGCGGCAATAGCAACAAACGTGCTCGTCGAACTGAGAATGCCGGTTTCACGCGTCTGTGCTCAATTTAAAGACTGCAAATCACAACCTACATTTCAGAAATATACGCGAGTGGCCGGAATTTTCAAGAAACATCTCGGAGCATCTTGCGCGACAATGAAACTGATAAAGATGCGTCTCGCGACAATGAGTATAATCAAACAAAGAACACAGAATTTATATGCGTACCAGAATCAGACTGATAAAGCCGCATGCCGGTGGTTGTGGGAAAAAAGAACAAGTACAAATTTGAATGGTTTGCGGCATTACTTACCCCTTAAAAAAGGCATCCACCCGATGCGTGCAAAATAAACACATAAAGGTAAACAAAACACCAAATTCTGAAACAACTTTAGTGCGCGTAATAAGGTCTGAGGCGTACAACATGGTCGCCTTCTGGGCGCGCCCGGCGCTTTTGGGATGTCGTCGCGCCGTCGGTGATGACCTCGTAGTCGTGCTGTCCGATGCGTCGAAGCATTCTGTATGGTCCGAAGTACCGCCGCAAGAGCTTTCCACTCAGTCCGCGACGGCGTATCGGCATCCAAACCCACACTTGGTCTTCCGACCTCTACTCTGCGTCACGTCGTCGCAAGTTGTACCGCCGGGCGTCGATGGGTTCCTGGTTTTTGATGCGCAGCCGGGCTAGTCGTCGGGCTTCCTCTGCACTCTGCAGGTAAGCGGCGACGTCGGGGTTGTCATCTGTCACGTGCGGCAGCATCGCCTCGTCGTACACAAGCTTGAACGGCGTCACTCTGATTGCCTCCAAGATGGCCTTGTTATACGCCAAGACCACATACAGCATAACGGCGTCCCAGGTCTTGTGTTCGACGTCGACGTACATGTCGAGCATGTCCGCAATAGTTTTATTCGGACGTTCTGTAAAGTCGTTCGTCTGCGGGTGGTAGGCGGTCGTCCTCAGGTGGCTTGTCTGGCTGTACTTCCTGATGGCTTGAGTGAGCTCTGCCGTAAATGCTGTTCCCCTGTCAGTGATGAGCCCTTCTGGGGCGCCGTGTGGGAAGAGAGTTTGGTCGGCGAAAAACTTGACGACTTCCACTGCGGAACCGTTAGGCAGGGCTTTTGCTTCGGCGTAACGGGTCATGTAATCAGTGACCACGATGATCCACTTGTTTCCCGTCGATGAAGTTGAGAAGGGTCCGAGGAGGTCCATCTCTATTTGTTGAAAGGGCTTATTTGGGGGTGGTACCGGGTTCAGTAGACCAGCAGGTCCCGTCGGAGGTGTCTTGCGTTGCTGGCACTCACGGCACGTTTTGACGTAAGGGGTGGCATCGGCAGCTAACAGTGGCCAATGATACTTCTCCCGGATTCGGTTCAATGTGCATGCAAGGCCGAGATGTCCTGCCATTGGCTCATCATGACACGCTTGTAGACTTTCATCTCTGAGGTTTATAGGAACAAGAAGGTGTGCGGTTCTGTTGGATACAAAGTTCTTAACAAGGACGTCATTTTGTAATGCGGAGGACGACAGGTGACGCTTGAACACGGCGGAAGAAGCGATCTTTCTTTCGATGTAATCGACTAGCGCTTTCAATTCAGGGTCTGATCGCTGTTGTTCTGCGAAACTGCTGGCGCTTACCGGCACCAAAAAGGCGTCTTCGTCGTCGTCTTTCGGCGGTGCTCGTGACAAGCAGTCGGTATCTGAGCGGCCGGACTTATAGACGACTGTAATGTCGAATTCGTGAAGGCGTAAACTCCATCAGACGTCCGGAGGGGTCCTTCAAGTTTGCAGAGTGCGTGATGATCGCTGACCACCTTGAAGGGTTGACCGTATAAGTGCGGACGGAACTTTGAAGTTGCCCAGATGATCGCGAGGCACTCTTTCTCGTCGCCGAGTAATGCGCTTCGGCTTTCGACAGCAAACGGCTGGCATACGCTATAACTCTTTCTTGTCCTTCAGTTCTCTGAACGAGGACTGCGTCTAGGCCAACGCTACTTGCGTCTGTATGCATTTTTTTCGTCCAAGTACCCGAGGAAGGAGGGGTCTGTAAGCTGCGCCTAAGTTTCTTGAATGCTTCCGCCTGCGGCGCTTCCCATTTGAAAGGCACATCAGCCTTTGTAAGTTGCGTCAACGGTCCGGCGATGCGCGAAAAGTTCCTGAGAAATGGGCGGTAGTAAGCGCATAGCCCAAGGAATCTGAGCATTGTCCATGGAATCTGCGCATAGCCCAATGAATCTGCGCACAGCTTTATCCGAAGGCTGCGGAAACTGGGCGATCGCAGCAGTTTTCTGGAGGTGTGGGCGAATGCCATCCTTGCTAACAATATGGCCCAGGAATAACAGCTCTTCGTAAAACGAAGTGGCACCTGATGACTTGATGGCATCCAGCACTGTCCGCAGCCTTTTCAGGTGGTCTTCAAAGTTTGACGAGAGCACAACGACGTACCCGCCGAGGACGCGGGATCGAATCCCGGCCTCGGCGGCTTCGTTTCGATGGAGGCGAAACGGAGTGGCGTCTGTGTGCTGTGAGATGTCAGTGCACGTTAAAGAACCCCAGGTGGTCGAAATGTCCGGAGTCCTCCACTACGGCGTCTCTCCTAGCCTAAGTCGCTTTGGGACGTTAAGCCCCACAAACCAACCAAACAACGACGTCATTCAAGTATACCAAATAAACCTGCCGCTTTAAGCCAGCCAGGACAGTGTCCATTACCCGTTGAAACATGGCTGGTGCGGAGCACAAGCCAAAATGGCATTACCTTGAATTCGAAGAGACCATCGGGTGTTATGAACGCCGTCTTCACGCGGTCTCTATCATCGACCTCAATTTGCCAGTATCCGCTCTTCAAGTCCATGAACGAGAAATACCTAGCGTTGCAGAGACGGTCTAGAGTATCGTCGATTTGAGGGAGTGGGCAGACATCCTTATTTGCGACGTTGTTCAAAAGGCGGTAACCAACGCAGAAGCGAAGTGTGCCGTCTTTTTTTTTTCACTAGTGCGACTGGTGCGCCCAAGGGCTGTTCGATGGCTGAATTACGTCTCCGCGAAGCATTTCCTCAACTTTATCGCGAATGGCTTGGCATTCGCGTGGCGATACGCGGTACGGGCTTTGACGAAGAGGCCGGGCATGTTCGTCTTTAATAATGCGGTGCTTTGCCAACGGAGTTTGTCACACCTTTGATGCTGAAGAAAAGCACTCGCTGTAACTTTGGTTGATTAATCCATGTTTATTTCACTTTTTTGATGCGCCGAAGGCGCTACGGTGGAAGGCTGTAGCTTTGAAGAAGACGGCGAATCCGATGTTGCCTGTCTTGGGGTAGTGCTGCGTTGAGGTCGAATGGGGGTTGCTTATATAGGTTGAGCGTATATCGTCTTCGGGTTGGCCGGGAAGGGCGAATACATCTCGACTGTCCGCTATCTCATCGAGGAAAGCGATGGCCGTGCCCTTGTTAAGATGCCGATATTCTTTGGTGAATTTCGTCACGAACACTTGAGTCTGCCCTCCTCGGATACGGGTGACACCTCTTGCTATGCCTAGCCCTCTTTCCAAAAGCAACTGGGTGCTTCCTTCGACGACGCCTTCGGTAATTCCGTTGTCTGCGTTGCCCAAGCAGGCGACGACGCTTTATTAGAGCGGTACACTCAAGCCTTCTTCGAGGACGTTTAGAGCGATGTGATGCGTCGACGTCGCCGTGAAAGGTATGGCGTTTTCCGTCGATAGCTTGATGAGTTTTGAGCGAAGGTCGATTATTGCCCGAAGCTCGTTCAGAAAATCGTTGCTCAGAATCGCGTCGCGGGAACACACCTGCAGGACCACAAATCTGGTGGGATACGTCCGTTCATTCACTGTTACTCTTGCGATGCATCTCCCTGATGACGTAATAAGGTTGTCCCCAGCAGTGCGGATCAGCGGGCCATCCCAAACGGTCATTACTTGCCTGAGCTGGGAGGTAAATGGTCCACTGATGACTGAATAGTCAGCTCCAGTGCCTACTAGGGCAATGACTGTGCGACCGTCGACAGCAACCTCAAGGTCGCTCGTTTGCGTCTACATTGCAAGTTGGCTTCGGTGTTCGATCTCTGCTTTGTCTGCTGAGGTCGCGGTCGGGGCACACCATCATCACTGCGCTGGGCAGCGATGTCAACTTGAAGTCTGGTCGTGACCTCGTCGATGCAGTCGTCGTGTGAAGTCGCGATTTAATGGTTGCGTCGTCGTCACTCGTCGTTGGCGGCGGAGGGTCTTCGTGTTTTCGCCGTGAAGCAACCTTACCTCCAAAGTTTGCTCCATTTATTTTCCCCTGCGCGGGCTAGGGGACCTTCCTCGCACGTAGCTCTGGCCCGGCGAAAGCGGGACCTGAACGGCGAGGGTGAGCGTGACAGGCGACATGGCGAAGCGTGCTCTCCCCTCCGCAGGAAGTAGTCGATTTCTTGTGGTCGCTCGCCAGGATGGGGTCATGGGGCGTCGGTGGCGAAACCATGCAGGCCGATACGCCTCTATGAACAGGGACGGAGGATGTGCCCAGTATCACCACAATGGAAACAGAGTGGCCGGTTGCTAGATGTTCTCTAGACGTCGCATTTCCTGGGGCTTCGAGATCGTTGGTAGGCTTGGCGGGCGGGGGCTAAGGAGCGGCGTTAAAAAGCAGCTTGTTCGCGTCGACGGTAGTTTGGGGGTCTCGTCTTGGTGCAGGACGGCTTAATACGGCAGCGTAGGTCATCGTTGTGGGCTCTTGCGTCAGAGCCGTCGGAGCCATTGGATCCATCGCTTGAGGAACGCCCAGTGCTTGCTGGACTTCTTCCATAGACGACGCCCGCGAGCGTCGCCACCTGAGGTTGTTGGGATGAAGGCAGCAACCGGCGAAGGTCCTCTCGCACGATCTTCCGGATGAGGTCCCGAAGGCTCTCTCCGCTCGCAGATGCACTGCTGTAGGGCTTACATAGAGCGGTTGGAGTGGTCGATCGTAGTGGCGCATTCGGGTGTCCATCGTCTTCCCAATGGTCGACGCCTCTGTTTCAAATTCGGCCACGGTTTTTGGCGGATTTCTGACAAGCCCTGTAGAAACTCTTTAACGCTTTGCACTAAAAATGTCGCATTCTCGCCTTCGGTCATATTAGGGTCGACGCGGCGAAATGGGTACTTCATCTCTTCAATGTAAGCCAGGACAGACTCGTTCGGGAGCTGAAGTCTTGATTGAAGGAGGGCCTGTGCTCTTTCCTTTTGGACGACACTTGCAAAGGCAGTCAAAAACTCTCTTGAAAATCTCCCAATTCTTCTAAGCTGCCTCATAATTTTCGAACCATATTCGAGCAGATCCTTCAAGAACAAAGTAGACTTGCCTGAGCTTCGTTTCGTCGTTCCAGACATTGAAAGTTGTCACGCGTTTGAAAACCTCGAGCCAGTCTTCCGCATCCTTGTTTGGTCGTCCTTGGAAGCAGAGGGGCTCAAGGGGTTGGACGAAAACCAAAGGTGCTTTCTGCCCGACGGGTGCCATCATCGAAGTACCTCATGGTGTCGGGATTCAGCACCGCCATCAGATGGCACGTAGTGGTGACAAGGCTGTAGACGCCAAAAGAAGACACAGGCGTGATAGCACTGAAACTAACTCTTTATTGGGCTGACTTGTGCCCGCAATAAGACTAAGCCATTCGGCGGCGGCGATAGCAACAAACGTGCTCGTCGATCGTCGAACTAAGAATGCCGGTTTCCCGCGTCAGTGTTCGATTTGAAGGCTGCAAAGAAAGATCGAGATAAAACCGCGAACATGACTAGCACAACCTAGAACATTGCAGAAATAAACGGGAGTGGCCGGAATCTTCGAGAAACATCTCGGAGCATCTTGCGCGACAATGAAACTGACAAAGCTGCGTTTCGTGACAATGAGCATGCTCAAACAAAGGACACAGAACTGATACGCGTGCCAGAATCAGACTGATAAAGCCGCATGCCGTCGGCTGTCGAAAATGAAAAAAAAAATATACAGATTTGAATGGTTTGTGGCAATATGTTGTAGGTGTTTGCACGTTACAGAATGTGCATTCATATTTGCAGGTAATGGGCGATGTCCTGTGTAGTAACGTGACTGCTGGTAGTATTTTTTAGAGGGTAACTGCTTCTTTGGTTAGTTTCTGGTGCGGCGGAGAATATTTTCTTCTGTCAAGTCTGTAATGCCGGAGGATATCAGTATACTTCTTGGGTACATCTTGGATTCTCCGAATTCCCTGTGTAAGTGGTGTCCTGTCAGCGTATTCTCGAGCCGAGGCGTTGGCGACCTCGCTTCCTTGCAGGTGGATGTGTCCCGGAGTACATATGATGTGTGGTGCGATGGAGGATTTCAAATGCTGTGTTGGAAATGTTTCCCTTTTGGTAATTCCTGCATTCAGATTGCGGATCACTGAGTATTATGGCATGTTCAGTGAACGCAGAGAGGGCTAAAGCAATTGCAACCTCTTCTGTGGCGTCGGTGTCATTTGTTTGAATAGTTTCAGGGATCTTTTCTGTGAACGTTGAATCCATGATGCTGATGCAGTGGACTTGCCTTCCCGGGTATCTTGCTGCTGCAGTATATCTGGTTTCCGGAGTTGTTCTTTGCGCTTTGCTAAGGGCCCGAACTTTTGCCTGGCGCCGGTCTTAGTGGTATGTACAATGTATATCTCGCGGGAGAAGGCTACGGTGATATACGAGCTGATCTCGTCAAAGATGTGCTGCTTGGTGCACCTTTGTTCAACGCCTTCTTTGTATCCAAATTCTATGTGGACTTCTCCGGAGTTTTCTATGTGGACGTCTCCGGTCCGAACCCTAGGAGTTGGTACACAGTCGCGGTCATCCACAAGGACAAAACAGTAGATGGCCTTACGTTCAAGGCCCAGTCACCAACACACGCAGAAGAGGTTGCCATCGCCCTCGCAGCCTCAGACTCCTCCTCCAAATACATCATAACCGACTCGCGAGGGGCTCGTCGGAACGTCCAGCAAGGGTGGAATTCAGCCCTAGCTTACAGCATATACCAAAATTGTAGTCGAGATTCGGCTCCCGCGCACCGATCTCTCGCTTGGGCAGGTCACCAAGGTCTCCAAGGGAATGAGGCAGCCAACGCCTCCGCCCGCGCGCTCTCTCTCCAGGCATTTCCCGCGGGACCCGACGCGGACCAGGATTTTGATTTCAGCCCAGTTTACAAATTTAAAGAAATATGTGAATATTACAGATCCACGCACCAAACTCTTCCCACCTCGTGCAAAGGGCTGGGGAAGGCTAACGAGCGGGTGCTCCTAACCAATGCTCACCAATACAATGTTGTGCCCGGCTACTCTAAAACATTTTGATCCGTAATTCGACGGGCTGTGCTCGCACTGTGGGGAGGTGTCTGACATCTACCACATGGTGTGGGCCTGCCAAAAAACCCCATCTTTGCCCCCTATCCCCAACCCCACCCGAGAGAACTGGGAGGCGACCCTGTCCGGCTGCTGCACCCTAGAGGCCCAAAAGGTCTTAACGCAGCGCGCCCGGGCTGCGGCAAACGCCAATGGAGTGCCTGTCTAGGCATCCCACCTAGTGTATATACCTCTATGTATTATAATAAATGTTTTCACCACCACCACCACCCTCGTCATATCCTACTACCTCCAAGGTACAATTAAAGGAGCCAACAATCTACGAGTAGAAAGTAACCATATGGGGACATTATTATTATTTTTCAGTGTTTTGTAGTTGATCTTGAGCGGAATTAGTCCTGTGCTGATTTTGGGGAGAAAGAATACAACTGCAAAGCGGATCGGCGCGCTGTTTTTCATTCTGCTTTGCATTTATATTCTTTCTCTCTAAAATCATCACAGGACTAATTCCGGTCAAGATCAACTACAAAGCACAAAAAAAGATAATATCCTCATACGTTTACTTTGGACTCGCGTACACTGTTGGATCCTTTAATTGTATCATAATGAGCCCCTGATTTTTCACTCAATATTCTGCTTAATATCTTGCGAAGGTCTTGGTTCTGGTAGTCTTGTGGCCAAAAAAGGTGGCGTAAGAGGGTTCTCGCACAGCTGCCGCCCTCCGTAATGATTACGTGCTACGTGACGCTTGCGGTATAAAAGGATGTCCCACCTCCGCCGCTGTGGATAAGGTTAGCGCTGGTGAAAACTTTCACCTTTCGATTAGTCAACATAAATACCCAGGAAAGTAGAAGGTTGGAGATCCGTCGTTGTAGCTCAGTTGGTAGATTACTGGACGCGATATTCGGAGGTCGTTGGTTCGTCTCCCACCATCGGGACATTGTTGTTCCTTCTGCTTTGCATTTATATTCTTTCTCCTATATTCTTTCTCCTTAAAATCATCACAGAAATAATTCCGATCCAGATCAGCTACAAAACACTAAATGATAGTAATATCCCAATACGTTTGACTTGGACTCGTAGACTGTTGACTCCTTTAATTGTAGCATAACTAGCCCCTCATTTCCCATTAAATTTTCGGCTTAATCCGCCCAATGTAGTTATAGCCTCCGACCTAACCCGTGGCAGCCACATTCCGGTTGTGCGAGCAACCTACTGCCTCTCTCCCTCTTCCCTGCTTCTTAAATGCGGGGATAATATTTCAATCGCTCAGATCTACTACCGGCTAGCCGTCACAGGCAGAGTTTGGCGCTGTAACGGCCTGACTAAGCTAGTATAGTTGCCCGCTTTGGCAACGGCTGCGTAATATCCTCTTGTATAAACTGGTGTGCACTCGGTTTCCGCAACGGTTCTGAAGAAAATGCAGATAAGCGCCCCCGCTTTTTTGGGGTTTTGAGGGTGGCTTTACCACATGATAGCGATGTTCCTTAGAAAATGAGCACTGCAGATTGATGGAGACAGCACACCCACGTTCACTTTTGCTCATAATCTCTCTATTTGCGCAGAGAATGATAGAAAAGAAAGAGCGACTTGCCAGGGAGCGGCGGGCAGTTTGATACATGAAACGTCCGGCAAAATTTGAGTTCAATAAACTGAGCGACATTGTTACACTTTTGTGTAGGAGTTTCAAAAGGATAATCTCTGTGTTCGATACAGCCAAATTTTCGAAATATTTGGGTTCGACATATCCTGGCTTGATGCGTAAAGAAAGGAAACTACGAACGAGAACACATAGCTTCTGAGGTGTGTCTTCGCTAACTGCATGAGGATTTAAACAGCATTGTCCTGGCCAAACATAAATATAGGGATTGTGCCTGGGACCAAAACAGTTCGGCATTTTCAGCACCTGTGCTAGCACGTGCACTGAGACGGCTCCCCACAAGTTGTTGAGATCAAGGGAGACATGAGTGTTGATGTGTAGGGACGTATTAAATATCAGTACTTTCAACCAAAATATTGCCCGAAAGGGTCGTCAGGATATATAGATATATAAACAGCCGCCACCGCATTCTCACTGGCACCTCTCCTACGGTTTTTGGCCTAGTAGCGTGAAAACATCACGATGAATTTTACCGTCTTTGCCAAAAGTAAGCAGGCTGCGTGTTCCGCTTCTCTGGCGGATAGTACAGAATTCGTGCCACTTCTGAAGCTGTAAATCTGTGCAAAGTAAATGCGAGTTTCTGTCCTCACTTCTAAACAAGTTGTTGATCGTCTGGGAATCAATGCTTTAGAATACAAGAGAGAAGGAAAACATGAAGCCTGGCTACTTTTGGCAAAGAAAGTACATTAAGGCAATTTTGTCATAAATTATAAGCTGCGTATGAGGTGGCTGTTGAGAGTCCTCTGTGTTCCAGCGTGAGAGTAAAGCACCCCCACTATCCTTATTACTGCAATCCGCGTTTCTTCTGGGGAGTGCACAAGCGGGTGAACTTGTGCAGTCAACGGCCAGGCAGGTGGGGAAATTTGGGTATACGACGGAGAGGGTGTTCCAAGCGCGGTCGCTTTAGAGACGAATTTATACTTGAAGAAGTCGTATTCCCATCCGTCCCAAGTTCGAGAGATGCTTGGTGTAAGGGTGACCCACGTACGTGAGCCCTTCAAATCCCGCATACAAGCAAAATACATTTAGATTACTTGTAATGTGCACCTTTGGTGTTTTTGTGCCTGTGAATTGCAACTCATTTTACCTTTGGGTTTGTTTTTTTCCATTAGTGTTCGCCGCCATTGGCTCAGACACTGATAACATAACATTATAAATTCGGGAGATAATCGTAATTCGAGGATACAGCGACTGTGTGATACAAATGAAGAACATTGCTGGAATATCCCTCTGAGAAAATCCTCAAACCAATGGAATCACATTGGTTGAATGAATTGCTCCAGAAGGTGTGTGCCACTATGCTCTTCTAGTTTTAATAGACAGCCGTGTACGTACACTATAATGCTTTCTTAAACATGTGGTTAAAGTTACCGTATGCCATGTGCGCCCAAAAAATCAATGTGGAAAGGACTGTAGAGGTGCTGTAAAACAAGGCTTCAGTACGAATTTCTAGAACGTCTTGAAGAACAGATTGATGAGAGCGTCAGGAGCACATGGGAACGCGCCTGGAACGTCTCGACAAGTTTCAACTTAATGCCAAGCTGGGGTACGTCATAAAGAGGAGCTTTGACAGCACTGAAATGAAGTCTAGTTTTTAAATGTTAACCTTCCTATCTTTGAGTCTAAGCTGAGGTCAATACTGTATGCACGCTGCTTTTCATGAAATGATGGCGGAGGAGAAAATCTCAAGCTGCTCAACGCATCACATTGTCGGGAAGAATAAGGAAGCGACTCCGCACGAGGCTACAAAAAGAATCTGATCGACGTTGTTGTCATACCGCGACTATTTTCTCTTCGCCGCCACGCCCGCGTTGGCCATGTTACGATGACGTCTTCCGGCGCAGGCACGGATGGTTCACTCTGGTGTAGCTGACCTGGAGCGGCGCTTCCCCGCCGTCTGTTCGGCGTGTTTGACGGAAGCCTTTATAAGCTCATGACTCGCCAACGTCTCTGTCTGCTACAAGTGTCGTACTTCTTGGTGAGGATCCGCGGGACACCGCGGTAGAAGTGGCAGTTAACCTTTAAGAAAAGAAAAACCATGCCTCAGCGGGAATGGGACTCGTACACCTCCGATTACCAGCCGAGCGCGTTAACAGACCGGTATTTTTTACACGCTTTAAATGCAGAAAAGAGCTATACATATTATTTACAAAGCATTATGCCTCTAGCCGAACAAGTTCAATTGAAATACACAACGCCACACAAATAAAACACGTCTTAACAAAACTCCATTAAAACGGCGGCAAAGAAACACAGCACATCAATAATGGAAGCCAGTCTGGTTGATAGCCACTGTCTTCGCAAGTGTCTCTCAGTTGGCGCTCCATCTGGTCGAAATGAGTAATACGGGAGACGAGGGGCTCAGTATTCCTGTCAAACATGGGCGTTTTCCACAGGCTGTGCAGTTTAGGGAGGAAAATCATGTCAAAGGGTTCATGGTCATGTTTGGTGCCAATAGGTTACAAACAATATGAGAAATAAACAAAAAAATTCTTTCTTGGGCATTCTTTGTAGAACATCCGAAAATAATACCGCCTTTTTACAAGCAATAAATCATTGTTCGCTGATTTCAGGTGTATCACATGGCCGAATATTAATAGAAGAAAGGAAGTAATGTTTTGTGAAGCCATACTTTAACAGATAGAACCTAGGCATAACGTTAAATGATAAACGTTTTAGTACAAAGCGAATTCGGCATTTTTAATGCTATCTTTAACACATCATGCCCCACACAATTGGAGTAGAGAGATATATAATAGAGGCAAGAACAGCAATAGATATCAACTCTTTGTATAAAATTTTGTGACACAGAAAATAAGTACTCATAAGAAATTTAAAGCGAACTGCCAGAAAACGCAGTGAATCATAAATGTCTTTCATAAAACCAAATAACAAGATCCAATCGGTAAAACTGGAAGAGTCCATCCACTAAGTTGAGAAGAAGGTTCACAAATGTAGTTTGGAGGGCTGCTCTGATAATTACATAGGAGCTATTACGAAACAAGATTCTAACTTTCTGACGACATGGAGAAGTGTCAAACCTAGTCCTCTAAAAGAAAAAGGTCTGAATAGGTTATCGCGCCGCATCGGCTCAAAAATGGACGACCATATGAATGTCGCGAACGTTCGCTGAAAACTTTTGATGAAGTATCTCGCGCAGTGGGGGAGTACCTGAAAAACATAAGAAATGTTTGTTGCCAGAAGGCACACCGGGCACGTGAGATACGTATCTTAGTTCTTCTTGTCTAGCGACATGCCAACGCGGTTGCCATGGAGACCACCACCGTTGACGTCAAGGCACATCCTAGCAGCAACGTGGCATAATTGGAGAGGGCGGCGGCGAAATCAGTCGTGGGGTGATCGAGCGGTGGCGCGACGACAAAAAAAAAAAAAAAAAAAAAAAAAAAAAAAAAAAAAAAAAAAAATCCTAGAAAGTTCGTGTGCATCGAATCCGCTTCAGACGTTTCCGCCTTGCGTTAAAATGTCACGTAGGTATGAGAACGCATTGTTATAGGAGCGACGCCATCCGCCAATCCCACACATGACTGAGCACTGCAACAAATGCGCGCCAAGAAACGCAAGGCGAAAGCCTCTACAGGCTCATGAGCGTGCATCCGCAGAAAGTGTCACATACATGAACAAACGTTATAAACCTCTAATGTCAGACTTTGCCAAATAACTTATTTGGCGCTAAAGAATCGGTAAACAGTCATCCACAGTTCAGTAAAAATCGCGCAAAAGACTCACCAACCACCGCGCTTTAAAGGCTTTCGCCTCATTGCACTGCAGTGGTACTAAGTGCCCCCTCGGATTTTGCTTATTCTGTGTAGTTCAATCTGCTTGAAACGCACATACCGCGGTATGTCTAAGCCGCAAAGGTTGCAGAAGTGTCGTGTTTTCTGGGGCAGCAACAAAATCGAATCCGGCGATGCACTTATTTCGAGCAAACGAATGCCTGTGCGGGTGCACTGCGTTCGGCGCGACAAGTTTTGCTAAACAGGACACCCAGCAGTTCGACCTCATCTTCAGTGGTATATGAGCCATTATTTTCGGCCGCCCTGCATTTTTTTTACTTGAGCGTCGCTAAATAATATCTGTGAAAATCACATGGTTCTCTCGATGTTATTATCATTAGAAGTATTTTCTATGAAACGTTAGTTGAAGCCTCTCGGCCGCCCAGTGATATTGCCAAGCCAAGCTCGTAACTAAATGCGAATTTTTAATATATTTCCCTCGTGAGGATTGCTTGCTTTGAATCATAATCTCCACGTATTGTAAGCTTATTCTTGGAAACGCATTTATTATACACTGCGAAAATTCCGCGCAACAACCTGTTCGTTTATGTAACGTGCCACTTTATATGATAGGAATTGTCTGTAGATGTGCAAACGTGCAACACATATTTAGACATTTTTAAGTAACTATGGTAGATTTCCTGGCAATATTCTTACTCATTAGCAGGACCACTTTGCTTACTAATGATTCGTTGCGTTTTCACGTTGACCGAAAAAGGAGTTGAAGCGGAATTTAATTCTTACAAGATTTCCTTTTACGGGTCGTATACAAACAAAGAGAAACCGTGATTTCCTAGCGGAGCCTATTAGCACCTGAGTAAGCCGAGTGTTGGCATCTTGAAACTGTAAAGCGTAATTGGCACGCCTGCGCTGCCATGCTTCCTCAATCTGGTTTTAATGCGATAGCGACAAAAGCCCCGTTACTTTACAATGTACCGTACGCCTGAGTTAACTGGACAATAACAGGTGGGCAGCTAAGGAATTTATATCCTTTTACAGAAAAAGCTTTGACTCCCATTCGCGTAAAAGAACTAGAAAGCTAACCAGTAATTATGTACAGAGAGATCGGCAGCGCTAGACGACAGTCCACAAACGCAAATGATAAAGCTGGATTAATTCAGTGAGAGAACAGCAGAATACAAGCCAGCATAGAAAATGTAAAAGACAGATTATGAAGGAGGCGACCTCTCGTAACTCAAGAGTCAGACACGTGTTTATTCGGATTTATATAAGTAATTTGAATTGCGCTGGTTATTTATTTTATGTGCCTCCTGGGTTATATCACCAGACAATGCACAGACAAGATTTTACGCTCACGCAGAATGGCTAGAGTAGGGCAGCGTAAAACAGAGGAGTAAAGGCGATGATTTCTTTAACACAAAATGGGCTGCAAGGGAAGCTACCCAGAAATAAAAAGGCGGCCAGCGACCAAGACTGATTGGCCCTGATCCGGGTCGCTGCCTTAGGCCGATGAGTTGAGGCTCTATGCCGCTTTATATACGGGCGACATCGGTAAAAAAGAAAAAAAAGAAAGTGGCCAGAGTAATCGACTGAGTTCAGCACTTCAAATTCTGGCCGTAGGGTGCACCCATACACGAAGTTCTCAATTCATTTCCTTCTAAACGGATATCAACTGCGCGGGTTATGTACTCTCCGTTAATACCACGAAACACAGACGTGAGCTGACACTGGCTGAAATGGGCATAGGATTATAAATGATGCCTAATAACTGGAAGCCAGATTTCTTTATTGTGCATGTTCAAGTGCCACGCTGAGCGCTTCTTCAGCACGAAATCCTGACGTCCGGAAGGTGGCACTTGTCGAAGCGAAAAGGTCAAATTTCTCCGCCACGCCGATCCACTTGTTCTGATACCGGAATCCAGGCCTCCGGATGACTGCTCATAACAAAGTGAGGAGGTTGGCCTCGGTTTAGTTTCCGATCATCTTGCTTTCCGGCCAAAACCACCTCCGGAAGCTGCTCACCAAGTGAAAAAGGGTGGCTTCTTCGCTTGGTATGGTGTTCTTGGACCGAAAGCCTCCTCTCCGGAGCGTGCACAGCTCTAGTTGGAAGAAGTATCTTTCCCTGTGCACGACGAGTCTGGTTTTCTTAAGCTGATGTAGTATACAGGAGCCTTTCGGCGACGTGGGTACGCCGACTCCTTTTGGGAGTCAGGGTGCTTTGTTCCCGCGGCGCAATCCTGATGTCGAAAAGAAGACTCTGAATCAGGATTAAAGGTCAGCTCCGTTGCCGACGGCGAGTCGGCTATTTTCACATCAGAGACGTGGCTATCGGAGACGTGGCTTGCCTTCCCTTCGCTCGCAGGGTTGGTCTTATTAAAAAAAGGAGCCTCACGTTCGGATGGCGCCCCTAGCTTAGATGCGAAGTCTGGCTCTTTCCGCCCTGCCGGGTCTAGGATGCAGTCATGGCTTCCAGAAGATTTCGCTGGCTCGGGCGAGCACACCGAGTCTACTATCTTCGTGGTGGAATTTTGGCTTCCAAACGACTGTGACACCACACATGACGATATGAAATTCAGCTTCCCCTGAGACGCTGTGGTAGTTACTTGGCTGGAATCTTGGCCTCCAGAAGATACCCGAGGCTCAGTCGTGGTGGTCGGCTTTCTGTGGAATTCCGAGTCCATCTTCTTCGTGGTGTAACGAGAAAGACGGTGCCTGCCGGAGTGAAGATGTTAGCCCGCAGACCTCGTCGATGGTTGCTTCTTCTGGCCGTTAAGCTCTCCTTGAGGACGCGCAATTAAAACGCTTCGGGTTACTGCTATTGCGGGGACGATAAAACGAGCAAACGACTTCAGGCCCAACGCTGTCTTGTTCGAATCGGCTCGCGCACAAGATGAACGTACCGCGTCGTCTTCCTCGATTCCTCTTTGTTGGATGCGTGCGCATGTTATATATGGCCCCAAATCCAAAATTGATATTCTGCACCCTGCCACGCGCGCTTTAAACAAATGCCGCAGTTACAGCTCGTTGTAAGAAAGACGATTTGAAAAAATAAAATCAATTATCTGCCCTCTGTTAAAGGATTCTTAAGGTGAACTTCCTCGCGCCCGGAATACGAGCGCAGGGTCTGTATGCATGCCGGGGCTGCGTCACCATTCCCTGAAAACTGCACCAACGGAAGTGCCGGGTGGCGTCACTAAAAAATGAAACACAACAAAAAGGAAGTCAATTTCTGATTCTGATTCGCTAGTTCTGCGTCAGCGAACACGCGCTCTCATTCCTCCGTGTTCGCACCCTCTCCCCCGTAGTCTTACTCGGCAGGAGGAGGTGACAGTGTGCCGTATCCGGGCAGGGGCGGTTCTGACCCTCTGACCCCATCTGTTCGACATCGATGGCGGGAAAAAGATTACCAGTGACTGACAGGTGCCCTCACTGTGACACTCCACCTGACGTCTGCGATGTGCGTCACTTGTTGTGGACGTGTCCATCAACGACTCACATTAGGCAACGGATAATCATGAAGGTGGGCCTGCGGTGGAATCGCGATAGTGATTATGAGAAATGGACAATCGCTACACCGCCAACCTCTGCAAATACCTAAGCGCAACTAGACTTCACTCCTTCTTTTAACTTTCTATCTCCTGCATCCCATTCCCCCTTTCTCAACTTATGCCTTGTGGCAAACTCTTCGGAAAAAAAAAAAAAGTCAATAAAGCTATATCCTTTTTTTTAATATTCATTGCAGTGCATAAACTAAAATGCATGCGCAATAAAATAGTTTGCAGGAATAAAATTGCTTGCAGTAATCCTCTGATCATGGCAGTTGCGTCCATCGCGCATTTAGGGCGTTGAATCAAAACGAATAAGAGCGCATTTAAAGACCGCTATACCCGTCGCTTCTGTGGCGCGACGGGTAGTGCGGTCTTTAAATTAACACTACATACCTGATTTTAAGACATGTGTTCGATTCCTTTAGGCACAATTTTTCATTTTTTAAATTCACAACATTCAAATAAATGACGACCATATTTCCTGGGGTATGTTCCCCTTTAGGTTGCATAATACCATGATTTTAGTTCTAAATAGCACTAAAAAGAGGCGCGAACACAGCCAGGATGTGACGGTATGACAATGGTTACACTATTCAATTACCTTCACCGTAAACAATTCCTGTCTTCAGTGAGTGTATGCACGGCCGGTCTCGAGGGAGAGCGCGTTTCTCTCTTCTCTTACGGCCTCTCCAATGGGGTCTGTTTCCACCGCCCGCCGCGCCTCGGTGGGGTCGCCACCGCCCCACTGCTGCTCTTCCGCTACTGCCGTTCACGCGCAAGGGAAACGCGCGCTCGCTCTTCGTGGTACGCAACAGTACACCATCGGCGCGTCGAAGAGTCGGCGGTGAGCAGTCCACACAACATGTAATCAGAGCAAGCTTGGAACGGGTCGAAATCCACACCAAAATTCACGGCACAAAGCACAACGCTGGCTGCAGCGGCATAGTGCGGTGAGAGCACGCGGCGTGTGCACCAAGTCCAAGGGAATAAAGCGCGAGTCTCGAGCAAAAACCGGCAAAGCACGGGCTGCCGATCGGTTTGCGCTCAAGCGAATGGAAGGAAATGGAAGTTAGGTTGGCGCGCTTTAGCGCACGCGTTCATGACTTTAAAGCAGCGTCCCAGATGGTCCCTGTGAGTGATTTTCTTGATGACATCCGAGTCCATCTGTGTGCACGGGCAAGAAGCGGGGGAAAAAAGGAAAAAAAAAAGAAAAGTCCCAATCTGTCTACCACGTGTGCGGTACGCTTTCTGGACGCCGCTGCCCGTGCCCTCCTCAGGTGCCCCAGGGCACGTGTGGCCGCCACAACCATGTAACAATCGTGTAGCGGCCTACCCGGCGCCACTCAAGTGGGTTTGTTTAAAAAAAGAAAAGAGGCAGACATTAATATTCCGCAAGACCGTGTACATATAGGTCAGACCGGAAATTTATCTACACCAGCTAAAGTTCCTCAATCGTTAACATAAACCGCGTTGATATGGACAACTCTAATTTTGGACAGTTTTTCTGGGGACCAAGCTATTCAATCGCATGAAGAGCCGTGGTAAGAGTAAGTCATCTAGACATAAGATATGCCATCAAGCGTATAAATATCCAGGCAAGTAAATGTGGAACTATGTTATTTCAGGCATAATTACAACGAGGATAATGAGATTGGAGCGGCAAAAATATTGTCTACTTCCAACTTCAATGAACCCCACTATGCGCAGAAGCAGATCCTATCATGGCATAATATTTGAAAAAAATGTATTCGCGATTCGTTATTACGGACAACTCGTTTTAAGGACAAATTTGCTCGGGAACAAAACTGTCCATATTAATGAGGCACGACTGTAATTAATTTTTTTTTTGTTCTCCATTTCGGCCCAGCTATCGCTCAGAATATTACAGTAGTGTTCAATTTCAGTTTTGGTCAAATGTTATTTCGGTGTTCCTGACGTTCTTTTTTTTTAACGCCTAATAGAGCTATAAATAAACGTTAGCATAACCTTTCTATAAACATTTTAACAACATATCTAATATATATGCAGCATTATACTAGCGTTCTTGAAAATGATATAACAACTCTGCACGAGCATGTAGCCTACCATTGGTGACGGTACACAACTACGCAATACAGCCCGATATACAACTCTTATAGTCACCTCTGAATAAATAGCACAGAGAAAAGCTTTTATATCCATTATTGAGGAGTGTCCCTTGAGTAACAGTGGCGAATGTGTAATAAGCAAAGCATTCTACCAAAATAATGGGGCAGCGATTGCTCTCTAAGGCACTATTAGTTCAAAACATACTAGAAAAAGAAAGAAAATATTTCTAGAAATTAGTGCTTGAAATAGATTTCCTGTTTTTTTTTCATGAAATAATCATGATATCATGTAAAAATTTCATTAAACCAACGTTTATTAGCAAAATTAAAATAATGTTTATAATACAACAAAACATTTGCTGGCCATAAATTATAGCAAATTTGATAACAAAACTTAAAAGCGTTTACTCTGACTTTATACTAATACTTTATGTCATGTAAGCATTGTGCAACTTACATTACATTTTTATAAAATTATTTTCATCTTCGGTGTTACCTCGATCTAGCGCTGGAAGACGGTTTTGCTATTGTTGCTGTTATGTTTGCCTTGAAGAAGCTTCGATGTGATCACTGCTCATTCATTTTTTTTTTTTTTTCATCTTCTTGTACAGGCTTGGGAAAATATTCAGATTAAAATGAACAAAAGTAGATACCATGCCGGAATACATGTCATATGCTTGTCGAACGTTTGCTGAACGACAGCTTTTTTTTTAATATAAAGACTCCATTCACGTGTGTAGCACGTTGGCAGGATGCTGCTGCAGCATCTACTTTCTGTAATCTTTCATTTAGGGGCTGCACTCACCACGAAACCCGCGGGCGACAGCGCGAAACCAGGCAAAAGCCACCCGCCGCCACTGAATCAGATGCTGAGCGAATAGTGAGCAGGTCGCACCCCTTGCGGCGGCAGAGAGCGTGACTCAAGGAGAAAAATTCCCATTGTTCACGCGGCGATTGAGAAGGCCATAAGAAAGAGCGCGTGCTCTCTCCCTCGAGACCGGCCGTGGTGTATGCTACCTTTAGGTTGCGTTCAGAGACAGCTCTCAGCAACAATCCCCTTTTAACATGTATTAAAGGGTTTTTTTGCGGATTTAGGCCGCGGCGATTTTTGAAGTTAGCTTATTCAACATCGCAAAGAAGGCGCGACGAACGGCATCGATGTATTATGCTCTTTACAGTAAGAAATTTTAATCCATAAAACTATTTTATTATTATTGCATTTCAGTTTCTGCACTGCGCTTCATGCTCGAACAAAACGTAAAGTTGTGTTTTATTTTTGAGTGACGCACCCGGCACTTACGTTGCTGCAGTTTTCGGGGAACGGCAATACGCGCCGAGGCTGCCAAGATTGGGATTAAGGCAAGTAATGCACTGAACGACCTAGCATTACACTAACATTTATGCATATTTTCACTTCTGAACCCACTGAACAAAGTAGTGTTTTGAAGCTGGTTCATGATTAATATACGGGATATGAATCCAGGCCGCTAATGTATATATTATTCAAGGAAGACTGCATTGGAATTTCAGTGAGATGGCAGCATAGTTTTGCAAAACAGGCGAAATTCTCTTGTTTTTGCGGACAACAAGCAAAATATTCAAAGAAAACGCAAGCTAACTGTCTAAATTTAGGCAGAGCTGCAATCCGGAGTAAATTTCTATGAAGTTCTGGGACAAACACAGTCTACAATGCTCGATAGTCTTTTCAAGGGCTGAATTAATTTGTACTGAGGGAAGAGCACCAGTGAAGACTTGATTAGTCCGAAATTCATTTCCGGATAATACAGTGCAGCGCCTTCGTATGGTTCAAGCTGCCGGGATCGACAAAATCCTGCTTTAGGCGAACAGAATATATTACGAAAAGATATTCGCACTGAGCATTCTTTTTTTTTTTTTTTTTCATGTCGCTGCTAAAAATTTTATAAATGTACCTAGAATTGTATAAATGAAAAAGTGATGTGGGAACAGCTTTATTTGGTTTGCCTTGTGCAATTTGCAATTTTGTTTTCTTCTGTACTTATAAATCTGCTTACTGTTAACCGTGTTAAATATAACCGTGTCGTTACCGTATGCAATGTAAATGGGGCTCGAACGCGATCAAGTGATCTTGTTTCACTTTTTCTTCGAGTCCCCTCCGCTGTTTTAACGGAAATAAACTGAATTTGAATCTGAAAAAAGTATCTGTAGTGGAGCATTTCGAATATATGATATATCGAATGCGGAAAGGGTGGAGCATAGTTCGGTAAGTCGACAGCTCCATGCATGCATGAATCGGTAGATGATTACGATGCTGACTATTGCGAAATTTCTACGGAGCTCTTCGGGTATGACAGTTCTACTCAATTGCTGAGGTGAAGAATTCGAGAGACGTGTGTGTACATGCGCGTTCGTGAGTGTGCACGGCTGCGCACTCGTGCTGCTTCGCGTGCGCATGTGCGTGTGCATTCCCTAGTGAATAAAACCTATGAGTCACAATAACATCACACAAATTCTCATACTAGACTCATACTTATCTCAAACAAATCTCATAAAACCTACTAAACTCATTCATCATATGAGAAATAATGAAATTTGTATGAGTTTTGTATGAGAAATCTGTATGAGGTTATTGTGACATACGTTTTTTTTACTAGGGTTTGAGCGTGCGAGCGTTTGTGCGTGTGCATGTGTGTGTGTGTGCGTGTGTGTGTGTGTGTGTGTGTGCGCGTGTGTGTGGGGGGGGGGGGGAGGTGGCGTAATTACATTCTACCACGAAGGGGTGAGGGGCGCTTCTTTATCAGGACATTGCACGCCACATACACACGAATGAGTTGACTGCTCATTTTGACAGCCATGTCAAACCGGTTTCTTCGTTGTTGTTGCTGTTGTGTTGGGTTTTATGGCACATAGGCAACCAAGGCCATCATGCGCCAAACTCAAGGTAAAACAGTTCTTGTTAAAATAACTCAGAGTTTGTTTATTAGCTTTACTTATTTTAAAAAATAAAAAATAGAAGAATTTTCGACAATGGCATCATCTCCTAGCAAAAGACTTGGATGAAATTGAATGTGTTTATTCTAGAAACACATAAAACGTTTCCTCCTGATTTCCTCATATTTCGTGCATGATATTAAAATGTGGTTTACTGTCAGTTGTTCGTTGCATGTCACACATGTAGGCTTTTGTTGTCCGAGGAGTATGAAGTTGTGTGTGAGATGTGTATGTCCAATGCGGAGGCGACACAGGATCACTTCAAAAAAAGCGCCCTTTATGACTCGATGACTTCCATTCTTGAACTATAGGCTTTAATAAGTGTAGCTTGTTATTTGTTTCATTATCCCATGAAGCCTGCCATTTAGCTCTTAGTTTAGTCATTATAAATTTTGTGCAGTCTTTACGGGGTATGTTGACGTGATTTATTTCAGTGTTATGTGCGCGTGATGCACATTTGTCCGCTTTTTCATTCCCCCTGATCCCCACGTGGCTGGTGACCCAGCACATTTTTATAATCTGCGTTTTTTTTTATTATTGGCTTTTACGATATTGCCAGAGTCCGGACATAAACATGAAGATGCTGACGCGCTCTCTCGTGCGCCCGTCGAGCTCGCTTCACCACATACGGGTGACTCAGGCAGTTTTCTCGGAGCTGTTGATGCTTCAGATATGTCTCATCAGCAACGTGCTGATCCAGAGTTACGAGCCCTGATCGATTATTTAGAAGGTCAGCCAGCCACAATACCTAAGTGCTTTTCTCGGAGCCTCTCAACTTTCTGCCTGAGAAGTGGTGTACTCTATAAGCACAGCTCTAGATCCGATTCGAGAACCTACCTCCTCGTGGTACCAGCAGCTCTGCGAGAGGAAATCCTTTCCGCGTGCCACGATGAACCAACTTCTGGTCACTTGGGCTATACTCGCACACTTGCTAGAATACGAAAAACATTCTACTGGCCTAACCTTGCAACTGTCGTTAAGCGCTATGTTAAGAGCTGTCGGCAATGTCAGCGTCGGAAGGTTCCGCAATCAAAGCCTGCAGGCCTTCTCGTGCCCATAATACCACCACGCGCACCGTTTGATCAAGTCGGCATGGACCTTCTCGGTCCTTTCCCTCGATCCTCCGGGGGCAACCGCTGGATAATCATCGCCACAGACTACCTCACTCGATATGCCGAGACCAAAGCGTTACCTAGTGGTACAGCATCGGAGGTTGCCAATTTCTTTGTACACCAGATCATGCTGCGGCACGGTGCTCCGACCTGTATTATTACTGACAGAGGGACTGCCTTTACTTCACAAATGATGGCCGAAGTTTTTCATCTCAGCGGTACGGCACATCGAAAAGCTACTGCTTACCATCCGCAGACCAATGGGCTGACTGAAAGGCTTAATAAAACCATTGCGGACATGCTGGCGATGTATGTCGACGCCCAGCACAAGACTTGGGATGCTATCCTACCATATGTGACATTCGCGTACAATACGGCAGTCCAAGAGACGACACGCTTCACGCCGTTTCGCCTAGTTTACGGCAGAGAGGTTCGGACGATGCTGGACGCAATGCTCCCTTGCGAAACAGATACTGAGCTTTCTACTGACGCCGAACACTTTGCCCAACATGCTGAGCAAGCACGCCAACTAGCACGCGTCCACATCGCCCAGCAACAGGACAAGGATTCACGCCGGTACAACCTCCGCCACAAACAAGCTTCCTACAACACCGGGGACCAGGTGTGGGTGTGGACTCCTGTTCGACGCCGTGGCCTATCAGAAAAGCTGATTTGCCGTTACTTCGGACCATATAAAGTCTTGCGGCGCCTCAGCGACGTTAACTATGAGGTCCTCCCAGATGGCCCAGAGCAGAGAGGCCGTCGGCTACCTCGTCCAGAGACAGTTCATGTCCTACGCATGAAGCCGTATTTTACGCGGTAACTGAAAGACGGCATCTGCAAACTTTTTTTTTTTTTCGTTTGCTTTTGTCCACCTGTGTGTACGTGTGCCGTGTGCGTCACGCTTAAGGAGGGAGGAATGCCAGGGGGCGCTCGCAGCGAAAGACGTTGAAGTGGCGCTCAGAGAAAAGAGGACGAAGTGCATCGGCTCCGGACTAGAAGGACGTACCTAAAGCTTGGACCTTATAATTCCACCTGCACCGGCTCTGATAGCCTAGCCCTAGTCGCCAATATCGTGACAATATTGTGGATGATATCTGAAATTAAGGGCTTCGTTGCATTTTTGTGGTGCAGGGCTCTAATTACACTTAAAGAGTCAGAGTAAATAACACCGTATTTTTATGTTTTCTTTCATAATGTTTTCAACCGCTACAGAGACTGCATAACATTCCGCATTGAAAATTGATGAACATTCAGGTAGTCGCACTGTTTGTTCCCATTTGTCGTGAACTACTGCACTTCCAACCGATTTTTTTGTTTTAGAACCATCAGTATAAAATGCTGTATATTGCTTGTATGTTTCATTTACTGCGAAAAACTCCTGTAATATGTGTTCACGTGGGGTTTGATTTTTATGAAAGCGTGTTAGCGTGAAGTTGCATACATCGGGAAAGCTGTACCATGGCGGAAGTTGGTTAAGTGTCTGTGCAACATTCGGAAGAGTATTCAGTACGTTAAAATCTCTGCATATTTCTTCAAAGCGAAGGATTAGTGGTCTGACAGCATGAGGTTTGTTGCTGAATAGTGTTCTGGATGGTGCTGTTGTAACGACAGTGTAACAGAGGTGTTTCGGGAGGGACCTTATTTTTAATACGTACGCGCAGGTAAGCATCCTTCTTCTATCTTCAAGGGGCGGTTCATCAGTTTCTACATACAGACTACTTACGGGGGATGTTCTGTATGCTCCAGTTGGCAGTCGAAGGCCTAAGTTATGTACTGGGTCCAGTCTTTTTAAATATGGTGGTCTAGTGGAGCCATAGACAATGCATCCATAATATAAACAGGAGCGCACTACAGAGCGGTATATATGCAAAAGGCAAGTCCTGTCAGAGCCACAGCGTTTTCTTGAGAGTATCTTTAGAATGTTAAGGGCTTGAGAGGCCTTTTTCTTTAGCTTTAGGCAAGAATGTAAACTTTCTGTCAAATGTTATGCCAAGAAATTTGTGCTCTTGTTTTACTGGCAGTTCAGCCTCATTTAGGTATAAAAAGGATGCAGAAATAGTCTTTTTTTTTTTTTTTATTTCAGCAGAAATGCCCAGCGCGCGCGACGGGGCTCACTGCGGGTCGCGCCGCCGCCTGTCATTGGCCAAGACGTCACGTGACGACATTTTGAGGACCAGGGAGGCAGCCGATGCGGCTCCTTCGCTGCGCTGCGTGCTGATCGCGGCTTTCTGCGGCTTTGCGAATGTCATTATGGCACGCCATTTCCGCTCGAATGACTATCGGGATTTTCGCCGCGTATGTCCGTACCAGATGCGCCCCACAAACTATGCAGCAATCCCGCTGTGGGGAGCGTAAGTTGTGCATGAAAACTTGCTTTAGTTAGAGTAAGGCATTTTGAAAAGTGGTGTGTGTGTCATTATTATCAGAAACTACGTGGCCTTCAGCGAAACCTCGGCGCGCATATTCCTGGGAAGAAATATAGAAAGTGTGAAGCAGTACACAGCCACCACCAGACAAATAAACAATAAGCGAAGAGCAGTTGCTCAGCTCTGCGATGCATGCGAGGCATTGCCGGAGCTATTGTGCTGGAGACCAAGTCAAACACGAGCAGAATGGTGCTTGAGTCATGGGGCATTTAGCAGACGTAGAGTACCTTTCCCTTTTACCGTACGGTCACAATATTCGTTTAGTGAATTGACGGCTGAGGTATGTTGAAAGCCAAGCTGCAGCTCCGCCGCACGCGTATACCTTCGTGAGAAAACCATGTTCCGAAATGTGCTTTCTTGCAAGAGCCTCGTCGTTTTCATTCCTAATTTAATTTATATCCCCAAATAGGACAGGACTGTGTAAAATGACGAGGCAGCAACGGGTGCAAAATTACAAGGTCATATATGAACAACTTCGATGATTGATTGCTTGGACGCATTGAAAGAAACCTTGCTCTGTGTGCTCCATATCTCAATGCGCTCATACTCACCTGAGCGGTACACGCCTTATCGTCTAATAACGCTCCCGTAGGGGTCCCACAAACATATCAAGCACGTGCCGTGCTGGAAAGAATCTCCCAAAGCCGTCACAACCTAGCTGCGACACAACAGTGGGCTCTGCTTAACCACCTGCTCGTTAGCAAAGATCATCAGTGCGTGCTGCTGATGAGTTGTCCGATGCTTAGCACAGAAGCTGTTGTGCGGAGCTTTGCGGAGGAAAAAAAAATAAAAAAGACACACGCGAATACAACCATGCGCCGATGCTTTCCCATCGCGATATTTCACTCCATGACCAGATCGAAATCAACGCTAAACGCAACGGCTCGCATACAAATGAGCCCCGAATTGTCAGAAAGTAATGGAACTACGAAGTACAAGTCTTACCTCCCTTTTCTTCATTTAATAAACGTGGTTCTAGAAAATGGTGGCTGGCACGACTCTTTTGTACGAGGAAATAGAAGCAACCCCGTCATTGTTCAGCCATGCCTTTTAGACAAAGCCCATTAGCAATCGCATTAGGAACAAACTGCATGTAGTCACAGTCACGAAAATGCTTCGAGTAGAATGTTTCCTTTGGTCGGCTTAAATTTCTCTCTCTTCTCAACAGCGCCGCATTGCGCCGCGAGCTAAAAAGAAGACGGCATCGTCGCGTCCGCAGCTGTTCGTGCATCCGAACACATGCAGAGTTGTGTTGTATCAGGTGCACATACACTAAGTTAACGTGTTTTGTACGTCCACAACGCACGCAAGACGAAGAGCAGCGCTCGCCGAAAGCCCCCTCCGTTGGCTCTTAATGCCTCCGGCTCCTCACAGTGACGTCACGACGGACGAAGAAGCGAGGTTTCTCTTTCCGCTTTCCTCCTTTGTTGCAGTCGCGCGGGGCGCGGAAAATTTGAATTGCGTGCTCTCAGTCGGCAATTGAGAAGGTGTTTTATGCATAATCAAAAAAATAACTTCACAGACATGATCAACAAACAATCTACTTCAAAAATCTATAGTATTTGTCCATTTGAAAACGGCTGCAGTGTCCATTTAAGTTACACTACAGTGGAACCAAGAAAAGGTGAGGGTCAAAGTCAAAGGCCACGTGCACAGCCACTGAGAGCGACTTGCCGTTGGGGCGCTGCCGTGACGGCACGCCGCCAACTTTATGTGAAATAGTGGAGTGGAGCCGAGCATTGTAGGCAGCTGCATCTGTCGCACGAAGTCACGTGATCACCACGAAGGGGGGGGGGGGGATCAATCTAGGCCGTGACGTCACACCCCCAGCCATGTATGAAAGGGGCAGCGGATACGCTTGGCAAAGTTCAAAGAAACAACAATTGTTAAACAAGCCGAGACACAAACAAAGCTTTGCCAGGCGTAGCCACATGAAGCTGTCGCTTCTCATCAGGTCTAACCGAAGTTAAGACCCCTGTCACACGGTCATTCTCAAAGGCAATTGAGTCGACAGCCTTCGAGATTTTTAATCGCGGTTGAACTCAAAGGAGTTGTGCCGTTGCTACAGGGAAAAACTCAGACTGTTGAAATATTTCTGGTGTTTGGCACCAAACTTCTGTGGCGCCACTATCGTTGCTTTCGGTTTTGCTTAAAAAACTAAAATATTTCTGTTGAATGCAAAATAATATATGACTGTTACCTTTCTTCAGTAACTGCAGGTTTTTAGTTAATTGTTATTAAAAGAAAACTTTTGTTTTTTGAAATGCGTTGACGTTCATACGGCTGTGCTTTTCATTGTGTTTGTTTCCCTCGGCGGCGCAAATTACAGAGGTAGAGAGTGCAAAAATAATGCGCCTTAAAAAACAGCGATGCTATTTTTTTAATTATTACGCACACTAATACCACGTAAATTAAAGATATGAAATAATAACGCTTGTTTATGTTATTGTATTGTAAACGCGCTGTGCACGACAGTGCGCGTGGTGCTCCTCGGGTCAACGCTAATAACCCTGCGCGACGTTCGAAGGCCTTCGAGATCTCGATAGAGTTCCGAGCTGTTCCATTGACTTGATAGACTATCGACTCAATAGCCAATGAAAACACCCGTGTGGCCGCGTTCGAAGGCCTTCAAGTCGATAGACAATCGGTTCGAGGGCCTTCGAAGCGGTATAAACCACACTATTTTTTTCTGCTGTAACGAGCTTGGACACATTGCGAGTGGCTGTCGAAGGAAGAAGGAGGTAGTTTTTTGCTCGCCACCTTCGACGCGGGACACATGAGCCTGCTGGAGCCGTACATGCACGAAATCACAGTAAATGGGAAACAGTGTCATGTTCTGCGCGACTATGCCGCCACAGTGGGTATGGTACACCCCGCACGTTTTTCAACTAAGGATTTCATCCGCGAGCGCTTGGGGATCAGACAGGTGGCACAGGAAGACAGGGTTTGTCTGCCTGTCGTGCACGTCACAATTGAGGGTTCGTTTGGCGTACTGCATACAGAGGCGGCTGTGTCAGTGACCTTGTCGGAGTAGTTGCTTTACCTTTTTTCTGCCCATTCAGAGTCTCAGCGGGAGAAGAGGGGACTGACCTACGAGGACCGCTCTGTACCGCGCACTTACGCATTCCGAAGCCCGCGAAATCGCGGACGAGTCGAAACATTCAGTTGAAGCGCAATGGCATGCTCCTCACGAAAGAAATGCTCACGTAGGCGCAGCGACAGCTGGTTTCGAGAATGCGATGCTTTCTGCCTCACCGAGTGAATGAAGTGAGGAATTTGGAACTTCCCTATTCCCTTCCCAATCGGATGGCTTTCCCAAGCTGATGAGGGCAGACCAGGATGCGATATCGATTGAACAGGCGAGCGATGACACACTTTGAATTTTGAGGTGTCAGTGAAGGATTAGAGAGAAACAACGTTGTCCTAAAGGAGCATGCGGGACCATCGGCCAGCGAATGGAGCCACACCGCGTCGTTATAAGAGAAAAGCACGAAGAGGCAGGCAGCGACAGCGAAGAGGGATCTTAAAAGCAAGCGATTTAAAATGGAAGAGGGGACGCATGTCACCTGTGCTTTACCATTCAGGGTAAGTTTTTTGCAATGTAGCGGAAAAGTGCAGGAGAAAGCTACTTTGTAATTCTTGTAGCCTAGTTTAAGGCTCTTTGTTGGGTTGCCTGGCACGGCTCAGGAGGTATTGCTCGCTCTTGCCTCGCCGAAGTTGGAGTATTCGGCAGACCTTATCTCCAATGCCCTACCTGAGACCTTCGACCTGTAGACATCTCACTTCTGAAAAGAACCGGGGACAAAAAAAAAAAAATCAGATCAGCTGGTACGGCCTTTTCAGGAGGTGTGACCGCTTTCGAGACTTCGCACGGCGGACGAGCTATTATGATCAGGGTTCCAGTCCAGGTTCGCGCAGTTCCGCAGCGGTCGACGACGAGCCGAGCGGGTTTCGGTGAGCGCCTCACGCTCCTTGATAAGCCCTAGGCAGTATTTTTATATCCTCCTAGGACAGGCCAGATGCTGCGCCGCATGACAGCGGCGAACTGAAAGGAAGCCTCGGCGTCGGAACACTCTTCAGACTACGTGGCGCCTCTGCCGGCCGCCGTCCCCTCCCTCTTTCACACCGCGGCAGACTTGAAGCTGGAGACCAGCGCGCTCGCTGTTGGACCACTTGGGCCGCCGCCAACTGCTGCCTCCGAATAGGTCATGAAGTGGTGCCGGTTTTCTGGCCCAAATAAAAAAGTTGGTTGACTTTTAGATTTACTCCCCAAAGCGACTCAGGCTATGACAGATGGTGTAATGGAGCGCGGCGGAAATTTTCGAACACCTGGGGTTCTTTACCGTGCACTGACATCGCACAGCATACGGGTGCCTAGTTTTTCAGTTTCCAGCGAAAAGCGGCCGCCAAGGCCGGGATTCGATTCCGCATCCTTATACTTCGTCTCACAAGATATCTGCAGCACTGCGAAAGGCGGAGGAGCCCTTGCAATTGTGCTCCTAAGTGCCTCTCGCCCCTGTGCACTATAATAGAGAATTGTGCTCCTATTATCCCACAGCCAATTTGAGAGGCGAGATGCGCGTTGGAGCACAATTGCCTATTGTAGTGCGCGTGACCCTGATTGCACCGCGGTGCCTCTGCCTTTCACAGTGCAGCAAACATCTTGTGAGACAGTAGTCGAGCGCCCTAACCACTGTGTTACCCAGGCGTGGTTATATAAGAAGGAGCACTGCCATTTGGAGGGAGAGACCGCCGGGAGCATCCGTAGAGTGCTGTGCAGCTCGCCTGGAGGGGACGTGGTGAAATCCCCCTGTCCATCGCTTTGCGAAGAGAGTCGCGTGTAGCCAGTAGCTTCGGCCCCCGTGCAGATAATCTGTTGCGCACTATGACTGTAAAAAAATGTATGAAGTCACCTTTTCTTCACTTCATCTTGTGGACTCGGATCCTTGATCATCATCATCATCACCAGCCTGACTATACCCAGTGCAGGGCGAAGGTCTCTCCCATATTTCTCCAATTAACCCGGTTCTGTGCTAGCTGCATCCTCTTGGCCCCTGCGAACTTCTTAACCTCATCCGCCCACCTAACTTTCTTGATATCCTTGATACCCAGACCCGAATCACGACAGAGCGAACGCCGGGACCGAAATTAATCCAAGAGTACACTTGCTACATTTTAAAAGATAGTGCAGCGTACTTTTAGCTATCCAACTCGACAATGAGCATTATTCCCGCCAAACTCTTTTATGCCGACACCAAAGGGGCTGAGGTGTTAACCACCTCCGAAAAAGGCTGCAGTGTAATCGAAATGATGGAATACGCGGCTGTAAACTGAGCTTGGTGGATGCCAGTTTAGAAGAATTACAGTTGGTTTTATGAGGCAATTATATTTAGCCTTCAGTAATGTTGTGCCATGAAGTTGCCCACAGAGTATTCAAGAATAACCCAAATTACATAGCTGCATATCAGACATTTTGCCGGAAAGACCTTCTGCCTTTCATACCCCCGTGTCATGTGGCACCAAAATGTCACAATATGCAGCGTGATAAAAGTACTGGAGGTTGTGAGATCGGCGACCAAAATTGATTGCTGCGCTGCCGTGCCATCTCGCGTCTAGTGTGCGTATACCGTGGTTCTCGAAGAATGTGGAGTAATCCACATAACAAGGAAGGGTCCAGGTCATCATTAGTAGGCCGAATTATTTCGCTCACTGATCTCATGACCTTAGGACTCTGAACCGAGGAATATTTCACTGGCTTTAGGGCTCTCGGCTATTAGGTCAGATGACGTGAATACAATACCGGCCATGACGACAGCATTCGACGAAGCCAAAACGCAAAAGGTGCTCGTGCGTTGTGCGATGTCAGCGCATATAACGAATTACCCCAGGCGACCTGAGATAATCTGAACCTCTCCATTTTGGCGTCCTCATAACATACATAACACTCCAGGACGTCAATCTGCTGCCTGATTAGTCATTTTGTGTAAAATTTAGTATTGCAACTTCCCTTGCTGACAGATGTAATTTCATGTATTCAAAAGATTGTGACACAAGGTGATGACCATCGAACTGACCACGATCCATTATATATGGTTACTAATTTTGGGCCAATTTAGCCGAGGTGAATTTTTCGGTGACCCGGGCCAAATTTCGGTGGTGGACTGAGCCAAGGATCAAGGGTCAAAAACCATATCACTACTGTGGATAGTTGTCACTGCATTGAATTATGGGTGGACATAATCCACTACGCCATCCTTTCATTTCACTCGGAGACATGCTGTTGCTATGCTAGGCTATCAAGATTAAATCAAGGTCACGGTTTCAGAAATTATTGGTAATTGTTTCTATAGCTAAGGTCGGCTTCCTTGGTTAGCGTTGAATATTTATTATGCAGCGATATCCTGAATTCTACTTTTCCCCTCATCGCAAATTCGTTGATGAACTTATTCCCGATTATCTGTTCCGTTCTCTCTTCAAATCCAGCTTAATTCGAGACCTTACCATCCCGTGGTGGTCACTGCATAGAACCTTATCGCTTAATTCTACACCCTGCACAATACCAGGGTTAGAACAGTATAGAACTGGTGGAGATATAAAATCTATTCAATAAGCGCAAAGTGGCTGAAATAAGGAAGTATAACATGGGGAAAATTGAGTATGCTTTGAATAACAGTCAGCGGTGAAGAGGAAATTGGCATTGGCAAAAATGAGATGTATGCACTGGGTGACAAGGTGGGCAGTGTAATTCCTAATATGAACAAGATAATCAAAGTAGCCGAGGAGTTCTAAACTGATCTGTACAGTAGTCGAAGTAGCCAGAACAAAAATGAAATTGGCAGTAGTGAAAAGCAGTCAGGCGTTCCGACAGGGACGAAGGAAGAGGTTAATGAAGACTTAGAAACTATGTAAAGGGGGAAAGTAGCTGGGAACACCGATCAGCTTACTACCTGTTACGTACCTGTTACGTACCCAGCTTAAATTACAGACCGATCAGCTTACTATCTGTTACGCATAAGGTATTTATTAAGGTAATCGCTAATATAATGAGGACAACCTTAGACTTCAATCAAGCAAAAGATCAAGCAGGTTTTCGGAAAGGGTACTCTACTATCGATAATATCAGTATCATTAATGAGGTAATAGAAAAATGCTCTGAATATGACCAGCCCTTATAAATATCATTCATTGATTACGAAAAAGCATTTGACTTATTAGAAACCACGGCGGTCATGCAGGCATTGCGAAATCGGGCTGTAGACGAGTCATATGTGAAAGTACAGGAAAACTTCTAAAGTAGCGGCACAGCAACCATAGTTCTGTATAAAGAAAGTAACAAAATTTCTATAAAGAAAGGTGTTAGGCAGGGAGACATGATCTCCCCAGTACAATTCACAGCATGCTTAGAGGAAGTGTTCAAAGACTTGGAAGAGAGCAGTTAGGGATATGGGCTGATGGAGAATACATCAGTAATCTGCGATTGGCTGATGATATCGCCTTTCTAAGTAGCTAGGGGGATGAACTGCAAAGAATGATTGGTGACCTAGACAGGGAAAGCAGAAAGGTATAGGCTTGAAAATAAGTATGCAGAAGACTAAGGTAATGTTCGACAGCCTCGGGGAGGAACATCAATCTACAATAGGCAGCGAAGCACTGAAAATTGTGGGCGAATATGTCTTCTTAGGGCGGGTAGTCCGAACCATGAAATGAAAATAACTAGGAGAATAAGACTGGGATGGAGCAAATTTGCTAATATGATTAGCAGCTTACCAGTATTGCTCAAGAGGAAAGTATACAACAGTTGCATCTTACCTGTACTCATATATGGGGCTGAAACATGGATGCTAACGAAAAGGATTCTACTTTAGTTAGGGACAACGCAGAGAGCAACGGGACGGAAAATGGTAAGTACAACGCTAAGAGGTAGGAAGCGTGCAGAATGGGCCAGAGAAATAACTCGAGTTACTGATATTCTAGTCGAAAAAAGAAGAAATGGGTATGGGCATGGACATGGCCGCTAAGAGTAAGCATTTGGATATCAAGGGAAGGAAAGCGTAGCAGGGGGCTGCAGAAAATTAGGTGGGTGGTAGAGGTTAAGCCGTTCGCAGGGGTCAAGTGGATGCAGCTGGCACAGGAAAGGGTTAATGAGATAAAAATGGGAGAGGAGGAGGAGGAGGAGGAGGAGGAGGAGGAGGAGGAAAAACATTTATTCTTTATTTCCTTATCTTCCTGAGTGGAGTCCTCAGTCCAGGGCTCCATGTGCCGCTTCAATCCTGCAGGCCCGCCAGAACAGCTGTCGCTGGTCTTGCGGGTTCCTGCGAATAAAACGGTCTCAGAAAGAAATATATACAGGCCAGTCCATAAGTCCATGGGCCACTGCAATCCTCTCGGCCCGCTCAATTAGCCGGCGTTGTTCGGTCAGCTCCGTGCGGGACGAGGCATCTTCCCAAGATGAGATGGTGGGGTGAGTTATAGGTGGAATGACGCCAGGTGGCTTTGGGCAGGCCCAAACAGAATGATATAGTGTAGGTCGGTGTTGTTGGGAGATGGTGCATTTTTCTGGGTGGCGGGTGGGGAAGAACAAATGTTTGTGGTACAGATTTGTATACGTGTGAGTCTGCAGTTGTCGCCATGCCACAGCTTCGGCCTTGGTGAGTGTTGGGTGCGGCGGTGGCAGTGTTCTTTTTTTGTGTACGGTAATATAGTGTAATGTGGGTGTGAGACTGTAGAACGGTGCTGGCGTCCTCTGTGTCTACTTCCCCCTCCGCTTCCATCGACAGCGCCCGGAAGGTTGCTTCTCGGGCGAGCGCCTGCGCACTCTCGTCGCCAGGAAGGGAGGAGTGACCAGGAGTCCAAACAATTTTAACAATGGGAAAGTTATCACAGTTTATAGGTGAGAGCACGGGTGAAGCCTCGAAAGATAATGTATTCTTTACATGGTACACTAAATGTTACATATTACACATTGATCAATGCACACTGGTAGCCCATTAGAATCATTAAAGCTTCTTTCCGTCTGTGCTGCCTTTCGAGAAAACTGGTTGTTTCTGACGAGGGGAATAAAATAGCTTCATACGGGCTTAACCATCGGTGTTTAGTTCGGGAATAAATACATATTTATAGTCGCATGATACGATGAACTCCATTTCTTTCAGGATAGTTTTATACCCGGCATCTGTTTTGGAAGTAAACGACAGAACCGCCCCAAGTCACTGCTAAACAATAATTACAATGATAAAAAAATCATCGTTGAAAATTTCTTTCCAGGACATGACACCAACCACAGTTTTTACGATGTCTTCGCAGCTAGTGATTCTTAGCTTGCACTATAAAGTTATTGAAAACTAATCGCCGAGAGTCCAACATTTTGTCAAATGTGTAAAAGTTATGTCACGTGGTGAAATTCATTGTCATTAAAAAAAGTAATTACACTCCTAATTTACCATTTATAAACATCATCCACATCAGAAATTCCTTATGCTTCCCTCGGTTTCAAGAAATCATTTAGAGTCATTTCACAGTGCAACACCAGATTATCTGCCGCAAGAAGCATCCGCTTTGTTGTGAGCCTGGTAAACTGAATCCACTTACCGCTCTACACGTGAGCAGTCAGTTTTCCTTTGCGGCGAGGTTTCCTGTACAGTGTCGGCGTAATCTCATTTTTGGGGAATGCAATTGTGCCTGGTTGTCTAGCCAAAGTTGATGTCCACTCAGTCTACAGCAACCTACCGGGCAGTACGCTGCCAGTGCTACATTTAACCTGCTTAATCCTCGAGTCAAGTACGATATAATGAACCAGACTGCCTCGATTCATTCTAAAGTACTGGAGATCAGAGCACGAAGCTTGTACCTCCGTAGGCTTGACACTAAGTTCGCCTGTCTCACTCGTATTAGACACGTGCACGCTGTTGAAAGGGCGATATGTCCCATTCAGGCCTAAGTATCAGGCCTGTGAACGCTGTTAAACGCAAAAAGCGTGCAAAGCGATGCCAGTAAATCTAAAAACCGGGTGGTTGCGTGCCTTGTTCTAAAATCCGCGCATTTTTTTTCTGTATTTTCTTTTTTCTTTTTTTTGCTGCTTTGATGAAATCCACGGATTTGTTTCTGAAATATTGGAACACTCTAAACAGTAAATCGCCAATGCATTGCAGAAGGCACGTTTTGCTGGCCAACAAAACCGCCGTAAACTCGGAAACAGACCTACGACGCCACGTGCGCTTCTGCGAGCGCCGCCAGCTGCCGATTCCCACTATCGAAGCGATTGTGACGCCACCTCTAGGTCGATCTCGCGGCGATTACGACTGTATACTGAGTTGTATGCGTGGGATAACCGAGGCACAAATCAAAGGATTAGTGATCAAGCGAGTAGCAAAGTGCAGGTATACGCAAACGAGGATACGCTAGAGCAGCCGACTGACGGGAACTATTAACGCCGTTGTGTCATACTCTTAAAGGCAGAGCTTAAGTGTCTCGCATATCTTTTCTTTATTTTCCTTTTTCTGTTTTGGATTGAGGCAGCATGCTTTAGCACCAGTCAATCTGGAACTCAGAACACCATTCAGATGCGCCCGCTTTACGTGATGCATCACTCGCGGTAATTATAGCAGTGACTATACCCTTGTTTACTCTAGTGGCCACGCACAATTTTTCGTGCCGCCAGCTAAACTCACTCGGCGGCAACATTGTATGGCAACGGAGATGGAGCTTCAAGCTAGGCATTTCTCTGTGCAGCAGGTGCTCTGGGCGTGAAAAAAAAAAAAAAAAAAGAAAGACAGCCCGCTGTTGGGGTTGCCCGGTCGCGATCGTAATGCCGCCCGCGCAACGTTTCAACGTAAACCTGTCGCCGAGACAGTAGTTTCTGAACATGGGCGCTTCTGAATGCATGAGACACTGTAGAAAGGAGGGGGTCAGGCGGAAAGGAGGCTCGCATCGAGATTTAGGCTGCACCTAAGGCCACTCGTCACGAGTCGTATACGTATGACTGCGAGGGCCGAAGCGGGACCGAAGTTGCCGCTCAAACCACACAATAAGCACCGGTGTTGTCTGCGGTGGCGGACATGCCTATCGCGAGGTGCGAACGCTTGAAATGGCACGACTTGTAGACGCGCCGAGCAGCGAGACATGCTGCGCGGACAAGCAGACCGTTATTCCAGCCGGACAAGTGTCTGGAGGTTGACGTGCGAAGAGTGCGCTAAACTTGGATACAGCCGTTTGTTGCACGCAACTCGACCTGGCCGAATCCGACGTGTGGCACAATGAAGAGACTCTCACGACGCAAGGACTCGCCTTAAATATTAAGCGACCCTTGCAGCAAAGGCCCTAGCGCGACGAGAGACGAGATAGAACGAGGAAAGCGCGAGATAGCAGCCCCACGGGCGCTGTTTTGTTCTCTAACAACCGGCTGACGTTGTCGTCTTGCGCGACGAACGCTGCCAACAGCGACGAAGGCCGGTACGCGGAGACTACGAGTCACAAGGAACATAAGGCGCGGCGGCAGCAATAGTCAGAGCCTCACGACCCGTCCGATGCCGTTCGCATTTATCTAAATTTCCTTTCTCACAAACGACGGTAGAGTGAAGAAGGGCTTTCTTACAGTTATTATTCAATGCATAAACTTTGACGTTATATCAGTGGAACTAGCTGATTATTCGCTGGTATAAAATTGCATATATTAGCTTTAATATATCTATCCCCTTAAACTACCTCCGACTCTGGGGCTCATTAAGGTGGTTCGACCACCTGCGAATTCTGAAGCGGGTACAGAAGCACATAAGTCTTACTACACGAGCGTCTTTACATCTTGCCTCGGTTCAAGTACAGTTGCGCTGCCGGAGTCCAAACCACAACTTTAAAAGTATCCCCAGGATGTCGTTACCGTCAAGCTATGGAGGTGGCAGGACGCCAAATATAGCAGAAACGATACAATATACTCAAAAATTTATCTCTCTTTACGAGTTTTCCTAGCTACGTTCTATGGTGGGATACAACTTAAGTCTGCAGTGACCACCACAGAGAATTCCTCCGCGATGACAGGTAGTCGGCTATTAAATCTTTTCTTGTTGCCCAAACAAATAAATTACCTGGAAGACGAAATCGTTGGCTCAAAAATTTCGATGACTCTGGTTTTTATTTATTTTTTTTTTATTTTGCTAAAGCAATATTGCGCCAGGACTAACCACGCGTCGCTGCATGCCGTGTCCGTGGTTCTCGAGCCGGCGCTGCTCCTAAAAGAACAAGAAGAACGCTCGGTTACTCGCAGCTAATGCTTTCACTCCATATTCGGTTCAGCAGTGTTGAACTCTTCTCCTTTGTTTTTTTTTTATAATTAAACATCAAGGAGCACACTTCGTTTGTACTTGTGATTTCTGAGTTAGGAGCGTAGTAATACAGTGCCTGAGAATCATCCGGTGCTATTTTAAATATGTTTGCGATGATTATCAATTTTTTGTAAAATTTCGGCCTATGAATACTACAAGTTTCATAAGCTCAACAAGCAGATACATTAAGGGGAAATGAGGGTGCTCGTTATAATACATTAAGGAAAAAAGCCAACAGTCGACGAGGCCAAGGAGAGCATTGAGGATTGTATTTCGCCTTTTTTTTTTAATTTTTATTTTGGTAATCGCATAAATTCGTAATGTAATCTGTTTAGGGGAAAGATAATTAAACACAAAGTAGATGGAAAAACAACGTGCCGATGGTGGAAACCGAACCCACGACCTCCGAATATCGCGTCCGGTGCTCTTCCAACTGAGCTATATCGGCCGCTGTCCCCCCTGCTACTTTCTTGGGTAATAATGTTGCCTGTATACGAACCTTGAGAGTGTTCACCAGCGCCGCCCTCAACTATAGCGGTGGACGTGGAACGTCCTGTGTTACCGCCAGCGTCACGTAGAACGTGATCAAGAGTGAGGGCGAAGGTGGGACAGCGGCCGATTGTAGCTCAGTTGGAAGAGCACCAGACGCGATATTCGGAGGTCGTGGGTTCGGTTTCCATCATCGGCACGTTGTTTTTCCTTCTACTTTGTGTTTAATTATCTTTCCCTTAAACAGATTACATTACTAATTTATGCGATTACCGAAATAAAAATTAAAAAAAAAAAGACATAAAGTACAATCCCCAATGCTTTCTTTGGCCTCGTCAACTGTTGGCTTTTTTCCTTCATAAGCTCAACAAAGTCACTTTTGAAGAACGCAGTGTATTATCGCAGAGATTTTCAGTATAGAAACATACTTACGCAGTCATAGGCCGGACATACAGGTCAACAGCTGACAATGACAACAAGAACACGTGGGAAAAAATAGTGGACTCAAAGCGCCCTCCTGCAAGAGGTAAATGTTGAGATTGTTACTGATGAGCTAAGTATGCCATTTTTATTTATGCGTGTTAAAAGTTCAGTGTTGAGCGGAAAAAAACTTGGACGCGCAATTTTTTCCCCAACCAAACTAGGCCGTTTAGCACAAAACAACGTTTGATCCCTTGACACATCTAGTAATTAAAAGAAACAACCGTGGCATCATAACGACCGTTTTTATCTGAGCATGACCTCAAATATTTCGGACGACTTCAGAAACAGTGTGTTTCGAGTAACTTGAACGGATATATCGAAAGAAGATTAGAGCGGTTCGTTAGGTTAAAGCTGAAGCAATGTTGTTGGCAGTATATAGGCTGGCGCACTTGGAAATTATTTTTAATTCTAATAAATTCGGCAAAAAGTTATGGTATTGACTGTTCAAGCGTTCGTGTGTGTGGAACGTTTTTCCGAGGACCCGGAATGGGCACCTATATTGTTCAAGTAACGGCAGCTGTATTCAAAGTTTGTGAAAAAAAAAATAAGTTGGGGGGACACTTAGGGTGTGACGCGACAACGATAACGGCTGCCGTTTGCCGGCTACAATTGCACATTGTCGTTCAGGTACATGCAATTTGTTACCCACTTAATTACTAATGCCTTAATTTGTGCCTCTATTAACCCGCACGTACTTACTGGCACGCAGTCGTATACAACAACATTATGTGCAGGATGACCCAACATAATTATGAAGCCCCGGTTTAACCAAGCCGTAAGAACGTGCCTGAGGAAGAAGTTCATTACATATGCATCTTGCGTTACAGGCAGCGCACCAAAAGCTGCTTTTGCTGCTTTGGCATTGTCCAACTTTCAGATTGGAGCTTGCCGCATGCGGTTCGTCGTAAGTGATGCTTAGCGAACGAATTAATGCGTTAAGAAAATATTTGCTGCACTGGCTGACTGCATTCTATACTCTTCCAGTATTTTGTTCTCGCGAAATGTATACTAGTCAGTTTTTATACCTTAGATCGTGCAGGAGTGAAACACCCCGCACATTATTGGGGGAATTTTCGCGAACAGTAGCAAAACAAGGCGACCGCGTTCCCTTCTTCCATTCCTATGTATACAAATGTGTGATTCCAGTTCCCCACAGGCTGTGTTCGCCACTTTTGGTGACGACGCCCACAGGTGCTTCTCAGTGTGGCGGCCGTCGGGAGCAAAAGTACGAAGTGGCGCAGTCTCGTGGCTGGCACGCCTAGCACAGTATCGCCAATTAGGTTATCATTGCTCACAAATATCCACCTTCTCAATAAACTGGGCAGTCAGTGCTCTTCCTGTCGAAGTGCTTTTTCTCTTGATCAGCCACCTAGCTGCTTTTAGCTGATTTTCTAACGCCATATATACCTGAAGTGATTTCATGCCCGTGAACGTGTATGCGCATTTGTTTATTATTATTATTTTCGGGTTGGGGTGGGGGGTGGGGGGTAGAACGGGGGTAAATATCATGGTTTAATTATTTATATTTATTTTTTAGGAATACAAGGTGGGGGCGAAACCTTCCGGCCGGCTCAGGTTCATGGCAGCAGCGGCACTGTATACAGCACACATCGCTTACAGAGAAATTACGTCTGCTCCAGCTGCTAAATTTTGCTGCGCGGTTCTGAACGCGGCCTGCGCTTTTGGTCAATCCCTCTGAGTACAGAGAGCTACCGCAAAACCCTGCTGCCCCAAAATAGAGTACTGTGCGACACGCCTGGGTTTTCGAGAGATCGACGGCGACAACGACTTGGGCGAGGACCGTTCGTTGTCATTTGATAAGAAACCAGTGATCAATGCAGTGGTCATTTTGCAGTAGCGCGGAAGCGTACTGCACACAACGCACAAGGAGAAGTTGCGCCTGTCTCAGGTTTAATTGTTATAACTGCCTACGCTTTCTTCATCTACATTGCCGCCGCAGGTGCCGCCCCCTCTGATATGTCAGGCTTAAGCTCTCCAAGCCAGATGGATTTGCTTGATAACAACGGAAAGGTTGAATGTGCAGAATGTATTCACGTCTTTCATTTCGGAAAATTTGCCGATATTATTGAAAAGTGATTTAACGGAAGAAGTGAAGCCTCACAGAAAAAAAAAAAAAAAAGGCATACCGTTGTCGGAAATGCAGAGATGGCGGATCAAGTGCAACCGTAGATACTGAAGTCAGTGATTCTCCTGAAAGTGGCTCCAAAAGTGTTCTCGCGTCTATCAGATTCAAACTAGAACGTCTACCTGCCCTGATAAGTAGAGAAAATGGAAGAATTAGTTGACTTAGTCTCATAGAAATATGACCAGTTTCGGGGCAAAAAAGTTCGTCAACAAGAAAGTGAAATGAAAGAACTGAAACAAGAAGGTTGCGTTGCTAGAAAAGAACAATAACGTGAACGGGGTAGTGACGGCTCAATTATAGGAGCAGCTGTATGGCCTTGAGTTCACGAGAAGACGCCAGAATCAGTAGGTGCATGAGATTCTACTGGTACAGGAAAAGAACTTGATTTCCTCATTCAACACCGCAGCTAGCACTACGTCGCTTATTCAGCCGAAATAGATGCGATGACTGCTCACAAAATTTATTCCAAACAGGAACAAGTACCAGGAATAATAGTTCTTTACAAGACAGGCGACAAGATATGTTTGAATGAAAAAAAAAAAAAAAAAAAAAAGGCTAACTGAAAGAGACTGAACATCCTGGTGTTCTTATTCAAGAAAGCATGACATGGCAGGGACAGGGAACTGCGACATGGTACAAAATGATGCAGCGAAAGAAAAATGGTATCGCTATGCGCGGCATGTATGCGGCAAGATTCTTGCGTGCAAGAACAAAGCACGAACCATTCATATCAAATGTGTAAATGATAATGATAGCCTGCGAGGAACTTATCCTTTTTGTATCGCTTTGCGTGTCTTGTGGTGCTAAACAAAATGCATAAGGGTCATTTACCAACCGAGCTGAATGATGTCACAATGCGTTTTTAAGGTTCTTCTTTGAAGCGCTATTATTTGAAGGCAATTGTTTTCAACGGGACGCAGTGCCAAGATACGACCGGTAAGATATGTCTCTGACATTATCGCACCTGATCTTTCAGAATCTAACTCAACACTTGTTGGAAGATAGCTGCTTCTTCCCTCGGAGGTGCAAATAGCTAGAGTTACGGTCGTGCATAAAATGGCAGGTAGGTTTGGTGCGGTTTGGTTTATGGGGTTTAACGTCACAAATCGACTCAAGTTATGAGACGCTCCGTATGGAGGGCGCAAATTTCGACCTTTTCGACAACCTGGGATTTTTAACGTGCACTTATATCGCGAAGCACACGGGCATCTAAAAGGGGGCCGCCGCGGCCGTGATTCGGTCCCGCATCCTTGGGTAGAGCATTCGAGCCCCTAACCACTGCGCCACCGCGGCGGGGCAAAATGGCAGATAGAAAGGAACTAAAACACTATACACCTATTTTGATACGACCTGTCTTTTCTAAATATCTCTGGAAAAAGCCGCAACTGTGAGCCCAAAGTATGTCCCGTGACACGCGTACCGCTATACGCCTAGCGCTCGCGCCTCGCTCCTCGTCCTCAATTCTATACCGTGGACACCTGACCGATGGAATGAAACCTGCGCTCACCGAAGCTGGTACAGACGTTGCGATCATACCTGACGACATGAGAGACAAGCTACAGCCCTCTCGACGTCTGCTCAACAAGCCTTTGCATCGGCCGGGAAAGTTTTGTCTAGAATGTCTCACTGAAACGAGCGGGATATCCCCAATAGGCCGCCTCGCTAGGAGTAGTAGTGAGTTGTATTGCTACAGCCTGGGACAACTTTCCGCAAGGTCTGATCGCTCACTCGTTCAGAAAGTGCTGCATTCATAATAGATTTGGCGGAACAGGAACTTGTGCACTGCACGAGAACAGTGACGAGGAGACCAGCGACGACGGTGACGAGTCAGCTGGAGCTGGTTCGTGACAAATAAATGTCTTTAGCATTTTGTAGCTTCGTCGTTATGGCTTTTTATTTTGGCCGGCTTACATTCGAAGAAGAGTTTTTTTTTTTTTTTTTTTCGTGCGTTCAACTTTCTAGGGTCGACTTTGAATCGAGGCGTCTAACTTGCACACTGCACGGCATCGTATGTATTAAATGGTTTTGTTCTACATGTGACATTGCAGTAGAAAAGAATTTGCATTTTTTTGTTTACTCTGACCGATAGAAGGTTCTGATCACGGGCGATATATTTCTTCTATTCGCGCCGCTAACTCGGCCACTATCTCGAAGGTTACTTCTATGGAGGGAAATTATTCTCGTACGTTTCTTTCTACATCCCGGTCTAAAAATCGGGCAGATCGACGTCCAGACGAATGCATGCTAAAGGAGCACCAATTCTAAAAACACGGGGAGCCGTAAAAAAAAGAATACGAAGCACATTGAAGCCAGCCCCCCCCCCCCCCCCCCCTTTTTTTTTTTTCTTTTTTCTATCAAACAAGTGCATCTGCAGACACGCGTCACTATCCTCTAGGTTAACGGAGCGAAACGAGAATGACGCTGATAGCAACAAGGAGAAACTGTGCATGGTTACTTTTAGCTCGGTTACGAGCTGGCGATGTGGGACTTGCGGCGGCTGGTGTTCCAGTACAGAATCAATACTCTTTCGCGGATTCGAGGAGCACGTATAACGGTTAAGGAAGAAGATAAGGGCTAAAGGTTTTTTTGTTTTTTTTTTTTCGTTGGCTGCTAAAAGTGCGCCAGAGATACCACGGCGAGAAGATTCGAACGAGTTTGGAGACGGCCTGGCGTACGAAAATATTTGCAGGTGGATGCTGGGCACTTCGCCGAGTGCCGCTGCTGCGTCCTGGACTCGACCGTGCCTCCTTCTCGCGGGACCTGAGGATGTTCTCGGGACGCCCGGCGTGGGGCAAACCAGCCAGATCTTTCATCAGGCCGCCCTCGATCGGCCCGCATATTTAATCCGGCGCAACGGTGGCTCCCTGCTCTCGGTGCACAACGCTGCACGACCGGCGCAGATCATCACTCTTCACGGCGCTCTAAACGGCAGCCGAGCTTGCTCATGCAGCGCGCGTGCATCGGCGGGCGCGTTTAAAACGAAGAAAACGTTGAGAGGATAGGGCTGCAACGACGCGAACCTAAAAGGAGGAGATAAAATGATGGGCGGCTATGTGCCGTAATAAAGGTGCCGTGATACCCGCTGGTCTTGTCGAGCTCAGCACAGCCAATTTATTTTTTTATTTCCTCATTTAGCGCACTATTAAGGGAAATTACGGTTCAGCACACGTAGATAAGGCAGTCCTGAATAGGGGACAAAGAGCAAACGAAAGCAGGTAGAGCGTTACGTTTCCTCCGTACTAATAATTCTGCCAGGTACTTAGAAGGTACGAAATTAGCTTCTGTTATTCCTAGTGGGATAATCAAGTGCGGTTTCAGTGCGCGCTTAAGCTAGGCGTTGCATTCTCTGGTACTATAACCTTAACACAAAACCGCTGACAATCAAATAGCATTCCTGGCACGAAATTAACTTGAGAGAAGCGTATCAACATCGCATGTGCCGCCATCTGTGTTCTCTTCTTTCAAAACTGTCTGAAAGACCATCATGGTGGCGAGTTGATGAACCCGATACTTTAAACTAGCTTGGCGGATTGGTTATTTTTAGGAACTACAGGCGGCGGCGCACTCGAGCCAAGATGGCGACGGTAGGAAGGACTTCGTCTGTGATCAACCTGGGCGCAAGTTTTCTTGATTTTACGACTGAATCGCGGTGTCTGGTCGGACGTGAGCGCCTACATTTTTAGCTAAACGGTTTGTATTATTCGACGCAAAACTAGAAACCGATGAACGAGCTGGAGCTCGTAGGTTCCTACTTGCAATTGCCGGTAATCCAATTTCTAGGCGTTAAATGGGTGAAGCGAAATTTACCGATGGAGTCTGATCTGTAAACGTACCCTTCGCCGGCTACTTAAATCGACCTGCACTTTATTTCTGTTTCTCACCATTTGGTTCCTAGTTTCTCGAATGTGCGCGTCTATCACCGCTCCGGTCTCGTAATTCACTTTAATGTTTTATTTTAAGGTCTATGAGATAGAAATGCTTAGAATAAATATAAGCACCTATGCGAAAGTATCAGACATGGAGAGAGAGAGAGAAAAAAAAATACCGACGCCTCGATTGCAGCTTGGGTTACCACGATGTACAATTTTGCGCGTGTTACTGTTGCATCCAAGTCGGCAGTTAAAGCTACGAACTGGAATTAATTGTAGAGAAAAAAATCTATAATAGCACTGAATCCTTACCTGGGTCCTAGACTGAGGAATATACGCCGGTGAAGGACAGGTAGAAAAAAAAAATCTAAAAGAGGCTTTGTCCCTACCAAAACAGACGAGCAGGAATAATACATCGCGCTCTTCTGATCTAAGAAACTCCTTGCGAGGTGCGTGCAAATGGCAAGTGGTGCAGCGAGCGCATGTGCGTTAGTGGAAAGTGCGTACAGCCTTTGCCAAACGTTTAGAGCTCAGAGGGTTTGCTTTTAAGCCCTGTATTATGACTTCATTAACAATCGTAGATGTCCTAGCCATTGGAGAAGGTAGGACGAAAAATCTTCTTGCCTTCAGCAAGTTTGGAAACCCGGGAGTGCATTACGAGTCACATAGTATGGCTGAGAAATAGACCCTCTGGGCTCTAAACTTTTGACAAAGGGCGTACACGACAAAAAACAGGGCCAGTGCAGCAGAAAATTAACTTGACTGATCTAGCCACCTGCGCCTTTTGGTAAGAAAACGTTGTTAAAATCGACATATAGCTTAGAGATTTTCACAGAAAAGCACTTCTTTACTTCCGTTACATCATCGTATGTGTTGGCGCGCTTCGTATCCTAGCATAAATTTAACTACCATTGCTGTAAATATTCGGCTTATCACTATTTATGTGTGCCCCACACGGACTATCCTCGGCGAGTTCTTTCCTCGGGCCCGCTTTTTCGCCGCTTCCGGGGAATTATAGATATGTCCTACCTGAGCGCATGGAGTATGTCGGACGCTGTCTTGGGTATTTAGACATTATCTACATTTCTCGAGCCGATGATCAGAAGGGTGAGCAAGCACCGCCCACTGGTCGGCGCTAGACGCTTGCAAGCGCGAGTCAATCCGGCAGCCGTCATCGTTGCTCTAGACGGGACGAATCTTTGCGAGCGTACGACATACCGAACGGAAGCATCAAGCACTGCAACATCCACGAGTACATTCACCGATAGGGTGCGAAAATCCAAATACGCAGACGTCGAGGCAAAGCGATGTAGTCGCGACAGTCGGCAGTGCGTATCGACGAAGGCCTCGCTACACTTTGCTTTAACTATTAAAATTTAAATACGTAACCATTGTTTTCGTAATCCATCAACTTGGCTGGTTCCGTCAACACCAACTAATTATGGTAAAATGATGACTCAACATATGTTACCAACACTACTAAATCAGTACGATGCGCTTCATATTGATATCGCAGAACTGTCTCAAAACGGTATTGCTGAACTGTTTATATAGTGTCGTTTACTGCCCCCGTATATAATGTATTGGGGTCTAATATACTATGTGTGTCCTAGTAATTGGAGTCTTTGATCATGTAAACCTCTTTACTTATGTATTTTGCATGTTCATTTCTCTTTGATCGTGTACACTTTTTTACTTATGTATTTTGTATGCTCCTTTTTCTGTATTATGTATAAGTGTATTATGTATATTTAATGTAATCAAATTATGTATAAACGTAACTAGTGCATCGTTCGTCAATGCTGCTGGGTGACTGGGGCTCAGTCAAGCTGCAATAAAAGCAGCTTTTTCTCCTGCCACCCTTTTTCGCTGTACATTGTATGCGAAAATAAACTCATTGATGGATTGATTGATTGGTTGGTTGATTGATTGATTGATTGATTGATTGATTGATTGATTGATTGATTGATTTGCAAGTCGCAACCCTCTGTACAGTTTGTTTATTTTTGCTCTGCAATTTTGCGCTTGCAATTGTGTGAGGGCCTTTTTGTAGACCAATCAGGCCAGTGGAAAAGACGACTTCAGCCATGGTATTCGGAAAGGCTCGACGACTGGCCGCTCTTCAAATATGGTAACAATGCTAATTTTTTTTCTCTGCATTTTATCTGGTTGTGCTGCGGAAAGATGCAAGGTAAGTGTGTTTTTATTGCAATTTTTTTTCTTGCTTTCGATTTCTAGCTGACTGCAAGTAACTTGCTGCTTGGGTGGTGCTAAAACAAGAGATCTACTCGCTACAAGGTTTCCCTCGATTGTTGCAGCAGAAATGGAGCCCAAACAATCACCGGTTTGTAAAACGATTAAACAATGGGGCTTACCGCAAAGGCATAGATTCTCGCCAGGGTCACCTGTCTACGAAAAACCAAGGAGGTTTCTTAGGAGAATAGATAAATAGGCCAGTTGTGTTGCCCTGTGTCGTCGCCTCCCTCTGTCCTGTCTGCTGCGGTTTTCAATATCCTGATGTAAGGAGGTTTCAATTAAACTGTTTTCTTGTGTTTTCTTTCCGAGCCTTGCTACCAATGATAATGTGAGATCTCAATTTAAAAAAAAAAATAAAGAAAAGAAGAAAAGGAAAGGAATTAGTCCCTTACTCCGAAGCCACAGTGTCAGCCATGCGCGGCTAGGTGGTATATACTAAATCAGCGGTCCAAGAACAAATAAAACCTAATTCGTGGTAAAGACACAGTTATGTGGCACTCTATACAGTGAAGGATTTAAGGTTACTTTTTCTCCACCTGCATGAAAAACTATCCAAAGAGTACTGAAATCTTGCGACGTGAAGTATCTCCACGTCCGCGTTCTTGGTGAATGCCCATAAGTAAATTCAACTTGCACCTTTTGTCCTCAACTCCTCTTTTTTTTCTTGAGAGAAGTTGTACATCCCTACACATTTGTGTAGTGATGTAGTGGCTACAATGCGCAGTACATCATCCGCTAAGATTGTTTGCATTGCAGAAGCATGTTCAGTTGAATATCGACCAGGAATACGATCTCAGTACGGCATTCCTTCGTGCGCATATTCGGCGCTCTAAAACTGAGCGCCAATCTCTTCTTCCATCATGAATTTGAGAAACTGGCCGCTCTACGCCTAGATTACCACACCGCGGGAGTGCATGAGTGCTGTTCAATGTTTTCGGGCATACACAAGGAACAAAACGACAGGAAGGTTGTCGCTAAGAAATCTTTATGCACTCTTTTCGTTACGTCACTTGTAAGCAAACACGTGACATAAGTGATAACGTACTGCGTGCGACATGTCTGCTAAGAATCTGCACCTGCCCTCATCCTCTCGGCGCAAACATTTATTTCTTTTTGATTTCAGATATTTTCCAACCGTGCTACGCGTTCCAGGAGAGGTCGATCAGAGATATGCGAAGAACGATAATGCCGGCGTCCGCAAGAGCATATTTATAGGCGCTTCTGCACGCTATGAGCTAACCGCAGAGAAACTATCACACACGAAGAGAACGATCGCGGACACTGCAAGCACGTGCGAGGGTGCTGTAAGAGCACCTGCGGGAGAGTCTACGAACGCATGCCAGAATGCATGGAGAATACAACCCCGCGCAAACACTCGGAGCGTTCCTAATTGTCAAAAAGGTGCAACATATCCAAGGGCCCCCTCTTTAGTCATCTCGTGAAGATATTTTGCATTCGTAACGGAATAAAATTTAGCTCTCGTGCAGCGCCATGTACAAATATTTGCTTTTCTAGTACTTCGCTGTGTACGAATGAAGCGCCAGATTTTGGCAACGCTTATTTTGTTAGCACCGGAGTAATAGCAAGTAAGCTGTTGTATGAGCAAGAGCCCTTTGCATAAGCGACTAAGGCCTGACCTGCAAGTACGGTAGCCGGGCGATATCGGTGGCAACTGCTGCTTCAACACCCGGTCGCATTTTGCTTCAGCGGACGTACGTATATGTACATATACGTGTTGCCGCGACACGAGCCTATTCTGTCAATATTTTCGTTGGCGTCTGTTTCTATCAACTGCCTTCTGTCTGCACGCGGCAGCGAGAGTGGTCCGGCCACTGTCAGAACAGTGGAGCCAGTCGACAAGCCTGTCTTTCCTTTCGATCTCAGCAACAATAGCCAGCGAGCTGACAGGAGCAGCAGTACCGTCGGCTGGCGTCGGCGCTAACTGCCTCAGCGCACCGTGTTTCCACGTATACCTCTGAAAGGTGGCACTCGAATCCCCACTCCTTTCCACGTGTACTTCATTTGCTCCAGTTTTTTCGTGGTGCGGAGTGACGGTCGGATAACAAAAATATGCGGACCAAGACAGGTTCGTTGAATGCCTACCTGTATTAAAACTACCGCATAGGGCTAACAAATGAGTTTTCATTCAATTTGATAGGGACTGTTACGGTCCTTGCGAAAAGTGTATACCATCATTTGCCCGTACGCTGCTCGCACGCTCTCTGTGACGTTTCGCCGTAACTGAGAACGTCGTACGATCTCAAGCATGATTACTTTCCTCTAGAGCTAACGACAAGCTTTCAGTACGACAGAAGGTTGAAAGCTTTCGTCACTTTGTATCTACCTGAATAAGGCGCTAGTTCAAGCCCACCAGATGCCTCAAGACAGTCAATGTTCGCGCTCTTTGTGACAGTTGAGTGCAAAAAAAAAAAGAAAAAAGGAAAGAAACGACGAATCTAAGAATATCGCTGAGGAATATAAGTCGAAACCGGAAAAGAATGCACTTTGTTTTTCTGTTATTATGTTGCATAAAAAGGCTACAGCAACATAAATAACGAACCAGTTTCTACATTTCTACATTTCTACAATTTTTTCTACATCTCACGCAGAGCCCCGTGACAGTTTCTTGTGTAACTCCTATTAGAAAATGGGTCCCCTCAGAGTTACGCCGGGGCTAAGTCAGATGATAGTAGTGAATAAGCGGGCAGAATTCTCTCCACGTCGGCGTCTGCCGCACAAGTTTACTGCCGTCACCACGCCAGCCTGAGTGGATCTTTTCCTGACGACAAAATACGGCAAAAACAAAAAAAAAAAAAGGAAGAAAGGCAACTATGCTTCTTCCATTGTAGACTGAGTGTTTTGTCTCTAGAAGCGGTTTGGTAGGTTTGTCCACATGCGACTAGGCGGATTCCGTCGACAAATCCTGCATGAATTCTTTGTGAGCATGGACTCAAGTCGCGCCTCACAGTCACTCTATGCAACGGCTTTCCAAAGAGAAGCCGCTCTCGCCAAGTTTATACTAAACCTACGTCGGCATGCGTTGCTGTTCTCAGCTGCTTGCTTATCAGGTAACTAGTCTCGAAATCTTGGTCTTCGTAAACTTGGTACGGTCTCTATTTTTTTTTCTCAACGATAAGAAGCTTTGCAGGAGCGCATTCATGTGTGACCAGTAGGAACTGTCTTCGGGCCTATACGGTGCTAAAAAATGGACCAAAAAAAAAACCCGGAACAAAAGAGGTCGGAGAAACTCGTTGTCGCCACACGTGAAACGATTCGCAAAGTCCCGGAAGCGGGCAAAGCAGGGCTACCGATAGCTGCCCATACAGCAGTGCAGTCTCCGTAACGCGTGGCGGCAGCGTTAAAGGAAAATAAGGTGGAGAGGTGCGACAAAGAAGTAAAGTGGTCCACTCCCTGCACATATTTTACGCACAGTACTACCTGCGTCGCAGCACCGCACGGTTGCGTTCTTAACCAGGATATAAATTTATGGGGCAAGGAAGCTGTTGGCAATATAAATCCTTGACCTGCGTGTCCTGCGGTTCTTTACTCGCAACGCTTCCTTGCCTCTCCCTCCTATTTCAGTTTTAGCCTGTCGTGTCACGCTTCTTCCTTTGCTACAGTGTGAGCTGTTTCAGGCTCTCTGTTGTACACGCACTTTTTTGGTTTTCTGCAAAATAAAATGCGCGAATGTTGTTGGCTTCGCACGTCTCTGTAAACGCCCCATAATTCATGGGGAGCATCTTTGCGTCGTCTCCGATCTCACCAACAATTTCTGACTTTCTTTAAAGCCGGTCCTCGAGTAGAAGTTTTTTTTTTATGCACCAGGACGGCCCAACGTATTCTTCCCTCAGGCTCTAATAACACCCTGGAATTTCGCCGCAGTAAACCAACTGTTTGGGGTCAAGCAAAGGGTAGCACGCCGTAAAGTACGGCGGCTGCGCTTACGAGCATTTTTCTGTTTTGTAACAACGAACTGTAAACAGCCCAGACCTGGGACACGCTTTGCCTTCGCAGCTACTACAGTCCGGCCATGCCATTATCGTCGCAGTAAAACGGGGCAGGGCTCGCAAAAGAGCGCAGTAACAGCGTCACCAAAAGTAGAAACCGGGCGCAATATCCCAGGGGAACGCTGGAAAAGCAAGGTCACAAATTCGATCAACACACGATAAGTGCGCGCCGAAGTACCAGCTGGAAGACAGCCTCTCATCCGGATCAGCGCTTGCGACGGAGCATGTAAATACAAAGTTATGCTCTTTTCTTTTTTTTTTATTCACTCCACCCGCAGGTGCGCGATTCTAACGTACAATGGTAAGAGGCGCGATCGAGCGCAAATGAACTTGCACCCAGTAGCGAAATATCAAGAAGAAAATAAGTGCTGCCGTATACGGCGCAGTGCGAAGTTATTCTTGAGGCTGAGCGCATGGCACAATTACCTCTCCCACCGACCTCCAATAAACTCAGTCCTGTGCCAACTGTGGCTTCCTCATCCCCGTAAACTTCCTAACCTCATCTACGTATACCTGACTCTCTAACAGCATCCTGCTGCTTTTGCCTTATCCTGGAATCCACGCCGTTGCCTGCCACAAATGATTATTGGTCATCTGCTCTCCGCATTGCATGCCGTGTTCATGCGCATACCAGCTTCTTGAGTTATGCTATCATGAAGCTTTATTATTTTTGTTTGTTTTTTTTTTGATAAAAAATTCTGCTTTTTTTTTCTCGTTTCCTAAGGGGACGCTGTGGACAAATTGAAATCAGCCTGCATCGACGGATTATAATATTTTAAGGACACAGCCATCACTCCCAGCGAAAAGAGAGCTTTTGCAAGCTAGGAAGGAGCAAAAAAAGGAAACATAGATGCCGAAACCGGCGGCCGATTTTTTATGTAAGCGGCGGTGCGAAAACACATTTTAAAGCTCGGAGCCCAGAGGCCGGCTATACGGCCCTTCACTTGCAAAAGGTAATCGTGAGGTCTTTTTCGGTTTAGACGTCACAGGTTTAAATCCTTAGACAAACTTTTCTCAGCAGTAATTGCTTCTTTTGCGTGCGGGGGAATAATCATCTAAATATCCATGAGGATCCACGCAACCACTTTTTGCTGACGACAAAATTCGCATGAGCTTGAGATCGGAATCCCGTCAACGCTATCCCCACCATCTTTCGTTCCCAAGCTCTTCGCGCCGCCTCCATTTTCATTTGAAGAATTTCCATGAGTTTTCAAGATTTTGCCCTATACCTGACTGCTTGCAAGATACAGCTATAAATACTTCCGCATTGAGGTAAACTGTTCAAGTGCAATGCTTGTCATAAATGGGCATGCCAATGCACTCTACTAAATAAACAAAATCCGTTAGATGTGGGCACTAAAACTCGCGTTTTCTTTTCTTTCTCTTGAGATGCATAACATGTGCAACAAACTTTTTTTTTTTTCTCGTGTAGTCGCAAGCAAGAACACAAAACTGATGCGGCTTACAAGATGGGTGTACAGCATTCAGTATTCCGTCTGAACAGCGGTGGGGATCGGTATATATCATGCTCGTTGGGCAGGTAAGGCTGACCTGGATGCTGTAATAGCCAGAACGAACACTGTGTTCCGACTTCCTGTAGAGACGCGGAAACTGTCGCCAGTAACACGGTTTTGCAAAGTGCGAAACTACAGTCACCTGCTACATTTCAGCGCGCTGAGAGAAATAGGCACAGTTTCCATGACCAGCCTCGCCGGGGCGGTGCAGTGGTAAAGACGCCCGACTACTGTGCCGGAGTACCCGGGTACGATACCGACCGCGGCGGCTGCGTTTCGATGGAGGCGAAACGAAGAGGCGTCCGTACGCTGTGCGATGTCAGCGCACATTAAAGATCCCTAAGTGGTCGAAATTACTCCGTAGCCCTCCACTACGGCTCTTCTTTCTTTCTCTCCTTTTTCACTCCCACCTTCCTCCCTTCCCTTACGGCGTGGGTCAGGTGTCCACAGAAACAAGTGTGACAGATACTGCACCTTTCCCTTCCTGTGAACCAATTGTTATTATTAATATTATTATACTTTTTAGCATTTCTTGCCAAATTAGGCACGCGAAATGCTTACCTACCAAACAACCCTGTACTTTGATAATTTCATCGAAAGGCACCAAATGTCATTGACGGTCAAAGAAATGGATAATATTTCGACTTCCACAGAAAATTGCTCAATTTCACAGTAAAAAATTGTTTCGGGCTTTGTTGTCAGATGCGTAGCTGCTTGCGCGGTGCCTTCTTTTATATTTGCTCGTTCATTCCTGTCAATTTGTTCTTGTTATTGTGGCGCCCTTCTGTTTTTTTTTTTTTTTTTCTCTTTTTCACACAGCGGTCTCTCGCAAACATTATGTATTTCCCTCCTGCAATAATGCCTTCGGGCGCTGCAGGTTTATTAAATAAACAAATAACCCGCCCTGAAATTTATGTGCATTCATGCGCAGAAATGCAAGAAATACCAATACATAAAAGATAATCTAAACCAAAAATAAGTGCCGCGCCGCGGTGGTGCAGTGGTTAGGACGCTGGACCTTTGTGCCCAATAGTGTGGGTTGGATCCCGACCATGGCGGCCGCTTTTCGATGGAGGCGAAAAGCATAGGCGCTAGCCTACTGTGCGATGTCAGTGCATGTTAAAGAACCCCAGGTGATAGAAATTTCCAGAGTCCTCCCCTACGGTGTCTCTCATAGCCTGATCCGCTTTGGGACGTTAAACTCCACAAACCAAACCAAACCAAACCAAACCAAAAATAAGTAAATGCGATAGGGACAGCCAGCCTGGAAGACGGCCGGGCGATAAAGCGTGCAAGCTTGAACAGTACAGGAATGCGTCTGCGGCAGGCAGCCCGTCACGTCATCTGCCCAGTGTCGAGGTGTATTCTTCGTGTGCCGGTGGTAGCCGCAAACACAGAAGCTTGTGGACACACTCTACGCTCGTCTCGACAGCCGCCGGAGAGATCACCACCGCTTGAAGCCACTCGGGAACGGCGAGGACTTGTCAGACAGCGATAGCCCGCGCCGTGTTTGAACAGCGCGTACACGCTTCGATATCCCGGCGTGCCCGATGCGGCTCCAAAAAGCGCGGATATACACGTGCACCTGCGTAGCTGTACATGTATATATATGCCCTTACGTCCAAGCCGCCGCTTGCAGGAGCGAAAAGAGAGCCGGCTCAAAGAGATGCGACGGCCGCACCGCAGAACAGGACGCCATTGCGGCGAAGGGCGCTGCATGCCGCGCAGTCGGTCGAGTGGAAGCTGCGGAGACGGTGGCAGCTTCCGAAAGAGGCACGGCGTTGCTTGTCAAGAGCTCGGCCAGCACCCACAATTCGGGTCAAGAGCGTGGAGAGAGAGAAGGCGACCGTTGTTTCTCGATGGTCGAACAGGCGCACATACATATCGGCACGCCGCCCCGGCCTCCCATGCGTGCATGCGCGATGTCTGAGCACTCACGAATTCCGACGCCCTGCATGGAACGTAAAATCGCCGGCTCGTCTCAATGCGCTCGCGTGCGCTTGTCGAGCGTTTTCCAGGCGTTCGGTCGTTCAGATGAAAAGTGATACCAGGTATATCCACTGCTATAATCCTACAACCGAGAGCGATTCCGCGCGCGCTGTTTGATCCGCGCAGTATATGGAGTGCTCTTAGATGTGAAGTCGTTTTGTGAAAGTCCAGCTGTAGTAAAATGCTTCCTCTTTTCCGGGGAAACCAAACAAAACTTCAACCTCTCGAAGACGATTAGGAGAAAAATGCTGTAAAAAGTTTTTTTTCAGAATGTCGATGCAGTAGGAACCAACCTGGTTTCGTAGTATGCGACCGAGTCCTGGCGTCACGCTGATGTCAAGCCCTGCATTGCCAACAAAATGTGACCTCTTAGCCTATTTCATCTCGCCTAGATCACCGCCAAAAAATGAATATTCCACGTATTATCACCGTAACCTATTCATATTCATTTGTTCCCCAAACAAGCAAAGATGGGAATAACTTACCTACGTCACTCACCAGCATTACCAGCACTGGTAATTTTAAATCGTCCATTCTAGGTCTTATCTTGCAAGCTATTATAACAAATTACTTATTGTGAGCAATAACTGTTTTTTTTTTTTTGCGTTTTATTTTCACTCATAATTCCGCTCGCGTTATTATGTAACACTCCGCAACATTAATATTTCTTGTTTACATTAATATTTTTGTTTTGTTTGCCGCTTTTGTTGTTTTGAATTTCTGTATTTCTACTTTTTATATTTATATTATAATCTTTGGTTTGTGTGTAATTTGCCTTTGTTATTTGCCCTTCCCCTCCAAATGCACTTTGTACCTTGTGGGTATAATGAAGAAGGAAAGAAAGAAAGAAAGAAAGAAAGAAAGAAAGAAAGAAAGAAAGAAAGAAAGAAAGAAAGAAAGAAAGAAAGAAAGAAAGAAAGAAAGAAAGAAAGAAAGAAAGAAAGAAAGAAAGAAAGAAAGCGAGCACGTTTACATATTTCGCGGATTCACTTCTCTAATCATGTATCACTTGCATTAAGGGACCTCCAGTTGACATGGACCACGCATAAGCGACATTTTCTGATGGTTGTAGCGTGTATGTACCTTGGTTGTAGCTTCCAAGAGCATTGTGAGAATACCGCAGCTCGCTTTAACTCTAACCATGCATCAGCCGCGGTAATCAGTCTTTATGGATTCCTGGCATCGCGTTGAAGTGAGCGTTTGTGTGTGCAAGTTTTGTGAAGGCATTTATAAGTTCCTGCACCTTCTAAAGGAATGGTTGTTCTAAAGGAATGAATGTTTTAACACGATAGCGTTAAGGGCCCCGTATCGTAGAAAAACCGGCGTTGGCGTTGTGGTTGTAACGCGACAATCGGAAGAAAGTAAATAAAACAATAAAGGTTTTGCGGAAACTCGCGGAGTCGAACACGTTTCCTTTGCAGTGCAAGACGAGTACGCAACCACTCCGCCACAGAAACGCATTGTTGGTCTCCAAATACAGGTGGACCTAATGTATGCATTGTCTTATGACTGTCAGCTAATGTATAGGCGCGTCATTAGAGAGAAACTAATTACCGATGTAATAGTTAAGCGAGTAGCAAAGCTGCGATGCGGCGCTCACTGGAAAATTCCTTGGATATCAAGTACAATATCAAAGTAAATATCAAGTAAATATCGAGTAGAAATATTTTAAAAGAGCAGAAACCGGAAAACGTAGACGGAAAATAGGCTTCCATTTGCCAGTGGCGTCATTGAATGGCGTCTCGGATAGGACCACAAATCCTGTCATGCGCGACTTGATTAGCTAAACTGCCTTTCCGAGCTACACTGACAGTTGGAGTCAGTATTTGCCTGGAATGACCAAAAGGAAGCTCGAACTTTTGTCCCCACAGCAAAATCAACGCAGATATAGACAGCTATGCATCTAGTGACGTCACGCGCTCTCAAGGTTGCCCGCAGAAATCTCCCCGACTAAGTCCACAAGATGAAAAAAAAAGAAATTAAAATTCATTTCAGTTGCAACGAAACGTCGAACCGCTACGAAATTTGGCACAAATCACAAGAATGCTGAGGATAAGGCACAGTGAAAGATCAAGTAAAAATCCAAGGAGGTCGAAGAAACACCGGAGTTGCCCTTTTGAGTCATCATCATCATCATCAGCCTGACGATACCCACTGCAGGGCGAAGGCCTTTCCCATATTTCTCCAATTAACCCGGTTCTGTGCTAGCTGCATCCACTTGACCCCTGCGAACTAAACGTTGCCAGTATCAGTTTCCAATGGCGGCCTGTCCAGCGGAGCCAGGCATTCTTAGCACCCCCTGCTGCGTCACAGGTCTGACCGCCGCCGTGGTCAGTAGTTCCGCAGCCGCTGGTGACTGAGGGCCGGGGTTTTATGGAGCTTATAATAGGAGGTTGCGGCCAATTACTCCACCAGGGTGGCCAACTCCTGTTCTGGTGAGGGTGCCCTTTAGGTGGGTGTCCCCAAAATTTTCTCGCTTTCTGAAATCACCTTCGCTTGCTCGAATATCTACAAAGGCGAAAACATATATTTCCGCCTTTGTGATGTCAACTCGGAATTGCCACCGTTGGTTCTGGGCGGCGAGGAGATGCCTTCACGTAAAGAAGCCCCTCGCAATGGACAAAGTTTATGCGCATACACAGAGTTAGTTGCATATAATGTTCGGATGTTTATCTCGGTCTCTTATACGTTCCATGCGCTTCTATAGCGTCCATGTTCAAGCGTAATGTCGGCGTCTTTGAGCGTGCCGCTTCTATCCTGTGTATGCGATTGTGAATGTGCTAAAAAACAGACAAAGAAAAATATTGTTAATAATGTTTCACAAGGTCTCTGCCAGCTCGCTTACGCTACCAAAGTGAGCGGGACTGGGTAGTCAGGCTACAAACACTACTTAGAGAAGGAAAAAAAGAAGAAATAAAAATTGAAACGCTTTTTCGCGACCGCCTATTACAATGTAGACTATACCTGTATTGTCACGTAGTGGTGACGAGGTCGACGACACAAATGAAGGGTCGATGATTGCACTAAAGAAACTCTTTATTTGGGCTGACTTGCGCCCGCAGAAGAACTAAGCAACTCGGCGGCGGCGATAGAAACAAACGTGCTCGTCGATCGTCGAACAAAGAATGCCCGTCACACTCGGCAACGCTCAATTTAAAGGCTGCACAGAACAATCTAGATAACGTCGCAAACAGCTACCAGCACGGGCTGGAACATTGTGGAAAGACACCCAAGTGGCCGGAACCTTCGAGACAGATCTCGGTGCATCTTGCGCTACAACAAAACTGACAAAGGTGTGACTCGCGACATCGAGCATTAACAAACAAAGATTACGGAACTGATACGCGGTCCAGAATCAGAGTGATAAGCCTGTATGCCGGCGGCTGTTAAAAAACAACAAATACTGTTTTGAAGGTTTCGCGGCATTACTCCCCCCTTAAAAAAAAAACATCGCCTCGATGTTCCAAAACAAAGAAACTTAAACATAAACACTGCAAAGTTTAAACACCGCAGATTCTTTAACGCGCGTAATATGGCTTCAGTCGAACAACATGTACAATTTCTGGGCGTGCGCGTCGCCGTTGTGCTGCTGACGTTCCGTCGGGAATGACTTCATATTCCAGTGGTCCGACGCGGCGAATGATTTTGTACGGCCCAAAGGTCGTAACGTTCCTGAGCTGGGAGGCTAACGATCCACTGATGACTGAATAGTCAGCTCCGGTGTCTACTAGGGCAATGACTCTGCGACCGTCGACATCAACTTCAAGGTCGCTTGTTCGCGTCCTCGCATTGCACGTGGGCCTTGGTGTCCGATCTCGGCTGCGTAGTTTCTTCAGGTCATGGCCGGGGCATACCGTTGTTACTTCGCTGGGCGGCGGTGTTTGCTTGCACTCTGGTCGTGTTGTCGTCGATGTCGTCGTCTGGAGCGGCGATGAAATGGTTGCGTCGTCGTTAGTGGTCGTCGGCGGCGGAGGATCTTCGTCTTTTCGCCGTTGAGCAACCTTACCTCCAAAGGTTGCTGCCTTTAGTTTCCCCTACGGGGGCTAGGAGACCGTCCTTGCACGTAACCGCGTCCCGGCGACACGAATCGGGCATTGTGCGGTGATGGGGAGCGTGACAGACGCCTTGGCGACGAGTGCTCTCCGCTGCGCAGGAAGTCGTTGATTTCCTGTGGTCGCTCGCCAGGACGGGGACGTGGGGCGTCGACAGCGAAACCACGGAGGCCGATCCGCCTGTACGGGCAGTGCTGCAGAATGTGGCCGGCCTCACCGCAGTGGAAACATAATGGCCGGTTGTTCGCTGTCCTCCATGCGTCGCACTTCCTGGGGCTTGTTGGTCGTTGGTGGGCTTGGCGGGCGGGGGCCAAAGGGCGGTTTTCAGGAACAGGACGGTAGCGGCGAGGGCTCGAAAAGTCATCACGTCGGGGCGGAGGGCGACGTAATGCACCAGCGTAGTTCATCGCTGTTGCCTCTTGTGCTGGAACAGTCGCAGCCGTCGCTTGAGGAACGCCCAGCGCCTGCTGGACTTCAAGGACGACGTCCGCGAGCGTCGCCACCTGCGGTTGTTGCGATGATGGCATCAGTCGGCGGAGCTCCTCTCGCACGATCTTACGGATGAGGTCCCGAAGGTTCTCTCCGCTTGTAGATGCGCTGGGGTAGTGGATTGAGCAGTCCGGCTGAAGTGGTCGCTCGTAGTGGCGCATCTGGGTGGCCAACGTCTTCTCAATAGTGGACGCCTCCGTTTCAAATTCGGCCACAGTTCTTGGCGGATTTCGCACAAGACCCGCAATGAGCGACTCTTTAACGCCTCGCAGTAAAAGTTTGACTTGCTCACTTTCGGTCATATTAGGGTCGGCGCGGCGAAAGAGGCGCTTCATCTCCTCAACATACGCCAGGACAGGCTCGTTAGGGAGCTGAAGTCTTGACTGAAGGAGGGCCTGGGCTCTTTCCTTTCGGACGGCGCTTGAAAAGGCAGTCAGAAACGCTTCCTTGAAAGTCTCCCAATCCTTCATAGTTGCCTCATGATTTTCGAACCAAACTCGGGCATGTCCTTGAAGAACAAAGTAGACTTGCCTAAGTTTCGCGGCGTCATTCCAGCCGTTGAATTCTGCCACACGGTCGAAAAGGTCCATCCAGTCTCCAGCATCTTCATCCGGTCGTCCATGGAAGCAGGGGGCTCACGGGGTTGGACGAAAACAACCGGTGCTGTAGGCTGGGCCATTGTCAGCTTCGATGCCTTCCGAGATCGAATTGGGTCAGGCAGCAAACCGTGTTCGGGTTGTAGGCCTTGAAGTCGGCGGCTGGCTCGGTGACCTGTAGGCTGGCCTTCCAGGGCGACAGGAACACGGCTTGGGTCTTCGCTTGAAGGATCAAAGGCAGCACCTCCACCAGATGTCACGTAGTGGTGACGAGGTCGACGACACAAATGAAGGGTCGATGATTGCACTCAAGAAACTCTATATTTGGGCTGACTTGCGCCCGCAGAAGAACTAAGCAACTCGGCGGCGGCGATAGAAACAAACGTGCTCGTCGATCGTCGAACAAAGAATGCCCGTCACACTCGGCAACGCTCAATTTTAAGGCTGCACAGAACAATCTAGATAACGTCGCAAACAGCTACCAGCACGGGCTGGAACATTGTGGAAAGACACCCAAGTGGCCGGAACCTTCGAGACAGATCTCGGTGCATCTTGCGCTACAACAAAACTGACAAAGGTGTGACTCGCGACATCGAGCATTAACAAACAAAGATTACGGAACTGATACGCGGTCCAGAATCAGAGTGATAAGCCTGTATGCCGGCGGCTGTTAAAAAACAACAAATACTGTTTTGAAGGTTTCGCGGCAATATGTAATACACCTTATGTAAAGTCACAAGTATACGACGCTACAAAGAGACACTCATAAATGCACTCATACTATACTAATTCACGAATGGAATATGTATACATACACTCGTTATAACATTCAACAACATAATATTCACATGCATGGAACACTAAATCTCAGTTAAAATAAGTGTGCTGAAAAGCCTGTAGATATCGCCGAATGTAAGCCCACTTAATATATAGGTTATTTGATTAGAGATCGAATGTTCCCGCCAATGGGCGCAGAAGCTTTTTTTACCAGATTAATACTGTTCACTTCGCTCTTAATCCTCAGTTTATTAAAACAAGGATAAATATAGAAGTCACGAGTTCTTTTCTTGCAGTTAATTGATGAAAATGCGAGGAATATTGAATTTTTCGACTAAGCGAAGGGACGCGCTTGGACGTTCTCAGTTGTAAATGCTTTGGAAAAGTATATTTACATATTATGTGAAACTAGCACCGCTCGCGAACTTTATTCTTTATTCAGAGATACTCCGCTTTCCACAAGGGTGTTTAACCTGGGGTGACAATAACATGAATAAAAAAAAACAAACAAAAAACAAAAACAGATCTTCCTTATTGCGGCACACTTGGCTAAAAGATAAAAGATTCCCCGCTCGTTCTAGACGGATATTCTTGTTCTTTAAGGCCATTATCAGTTCATTTAGCTATATAGTGATGTTGTTTAAAATGCGTTCATCTGTTAATTCAGGTGTTGTCATATCAAATATCAAATCTCTTCTTTATTGTGAGGTATTTTTCACATTGGAATAGAGTGCCGTATGCAAGGTGTGCTGCTATTTTGTGTAATATTCAAACCAATATGCTTAGTTTATAAGCTGATGCCAAGCCTTAAATTGTGAGATCGTAACGTAAAACAGGCTCCCCCAGGCTTTCGTAAACCATTTTGGTGACGGAAGGATTGCGAGAAGATCTTAATGCATATAGCTGCACATACACCAGACGTAATCGTTTTGCGACTTTTTCACAAAAATAACACCAATGTATTTCACGCTGCGTGATAAATGACCTTCAGAGCAAGTAGAGAATAAACGCTCACTAGACTGTAGATACACTGACTGCGTTTCACCAATTACTTTGCCTGGGCTACGAAAGCAAAGTAAGCTCGTTTCTATTTTATAAACACAAAGTATGTTATCCTGATACCAGCTGAGCGAGTGTTATACATCTTTGTCAAACTTTGGCGGCTTCGTTTAAAGTTTTGCCGGACAAAACAAGGAGTGCATCATTTGCACAATATAAGTAAAGTTTTGATTTTAACTGCAGTTTTTCCAAGCAATTAACATAAATGTGCCAATAATAACGGGCCTAATAATGAGCTTTTCGATATGTTGTAATTCAGCGTTAGTAGTACGCTAAAGTTGGTATGGGCCTCTGAAATCAAATTCATGTAATTTAGGTAATAATAAATAAGTCTTGGTTAGTCGTGTCGACTGTCTTTAGAAGTTTGACGAATAAAACACGTACAGTGATAATATTGTTACGGAGGAGCAAGGAGGAAGGAGCGGGCAATGGCACGGGCAGGAGCGCTCGCCCTAGGCCCGCTAGTTATTCATTAAACGTCATCTACCATCGCCATCGGCCATGTTCTGTCGTCTTTCTTCATCGGCTTGCCGCATCGTAACAATATTATTGATATCTCAATAAATTAGGTCATTATTGGTTTCTTAAACCACTTCGGGCCCCTTTTTATGAAGGGCTTTTTAGGGGCTTTACTTACAACTGCATTACCTAAACCCTATGCTGTCCTTACATTCTAGCAACAATCTTCAAACTTCTGCAAATAGACTTTTTTTTTTTTTGCTATTCTTATGTCAGCAGTTATTTTGTTCCCAATTATTCTAAATTCTTATCTTACCGTAGAGTCATTGCAGTTGATCTGACATTTTATTTAATAGCTTACTATTTAAATAAAATAATTCCGTATTCTTTTTATCCAAGGACTAGACTCACTTCTGCGTTTAATTGTAACCTTATCCGTGGCGTTCCATAGATATCGATTTATTTATTTATTTATTTACTCATTCATTTATTTATTATCAATAATCTTTTGAAGTATTCATATAGCATCTAAATGGTTGCAAATCAAGAGACAATTATTATTACTTGTTCTTTCACGTAGCGCCACACATACACACCAAGCGTTTCCGCCCGTCTTCCTTTGATTTCATTTTCTGTGCACGTTTACGATCGTATAATGCACATATAGGAAAACCTTGCTGTTTCCGATCTCTTGAATGACCCCCCCCCCCCCCCCCTCTGCACCGCATTCCCACACTAAGGATAATTTTATTGTCCTAAACTATCTCCCCAATTTTGTTTGAAACAACGAACTCAATAAGCACAAAATCATGAAGTTGACATTTATTTATTTATTTACTTGAAATAATATTGGTCCGGTTAGGACCAAAAGAGGAGTGGTATTCAGCTCGACACAGCGTTACGGACTTGAAATCATCTCTCGGCCTCCAGCCCTTAGCGCTTCGTCGGAAACTTGCGATCATTTGTCTTCTACATAAATTATATTTCAACTTTCCTGCACTCTGAGAAAACTTATTACGTGCTCCTTTCCACTCATCTCGTCGTTTATTTAACTCTCGTAGCATGCAACGTTTGCATGGTTCCACAAACGCCTTCAACAAATCCTTCCTCCCCATCGCCATAGAGGAATGGAACATACTTCCCGAAAGCATTGTTACCGAGTCTAATCCCTTCAAATTTAGGCAGTTACTTACTGATCATTTCGACCTGCCATAGACAGTTTTTCTTGCGGTCCATTATTAGCCATCCGATTTACGTGCACTGTCATGTCAACGTCTAATTTTCTGTAATTCATCCTTTTGCTTCTTTTGTTTACTATAGTTGATTTTACTAAGTATTATTATTTGGTTATGCCTTGCTACATGGTTATCTGTATTTTGTGTACACTGTATCGGTTGCCTGCCTTTTCTTCTTCCCTTAACGTTTATTTTTTCTTTTTTCAAATTTGTCAATGTTATGCATTTTTGTATTCTTGTCCTCAGTTTTTTATGCCAATGTATGACACTTTCTCACCGTTGTCTCCCCCCCCCCCCCCCTTATGTAATGTCCCTGATAGGGATCTTTAAGGGAATAATAAATGATGATGATGTATGAAAGTAATACAGAGAACAAAGGGTGACCACTATAAACAAAACACAGGCTCCACATTAAGGAGAATGTGTGAAATTCTTCGTAATAGCTTTTAAATGGGTATTCTAAAAATTTCCTTCCAGCAAAATTTTCATATTATCCATTAATAGCTCCGAGCTCGCTTCCTTTATATTCTAAATAAACTGAACAAAACAACTGCTGAAACCAATACACTCCGGTGGCCGGGGTCAGCTTGAAAGAACTGCGCATGTCGCGAGCGCTCTTCGAGCACCTCATGCAGTTACTGTCGGTATCCGTAAGCTTCCACGATCTGATTTCGTAACTGCTCGAGATCTAGAGCTGGAAACTGACCAGGAAAACTTGCCACACCACCAACTTTTGTCCGTAAACAACTTACAAATCCGTATGACGGGGTACGGTTTACTATTTTTTCTCATGAAATAATATTACATTTCTATTCCGAATCCTGTTCTTCTCATACAAGTTTACCTTAGATTCTTTTTTCTTCCTTTAGTAACTGATTCGACTACCAGCACACCACCTAGCGCTGTCTATACAATTCGGTACAGCGAATGGTAAGAATGAAATCTAGCGGCATAAAAGAAAGAAAAATTAATCGTACTATTCCTGCACATGCGAGCGTTCGTTGTGCGCCGAAGCCTTGTAACGGCCGTTGTTGCAACAAGATACAACGTATAGCCTTTAAGTATAACGGTCGACAACGTACAGGCAGAACGCTAGGTCGCGCAGTATGCTTACTCGCAGAAACGTTTCAGTGGCGCGTAGAGCGGGTTCCTTAAACCCGGAATTACTGCGCTGCAAGTGGAGGGGAACAGTGCCAGTGCGAAATCGACGGCAGGATACATGACAAAGAAAAAGAAGAAAGGAATCCCAAGCTCGCTGCTCTGCTCGGTTTCTCTGTAAGCAAACTCAAAAGCTCGGAATGAGCCAATTCCTACACGGCAGACAGGGGAGCCTGATTTTGGAATGCCTTGATTCTGTGTTCTCGCAGATCAGCCTCGTACAGAAACGCGCTGTGCAAGCCAGATGGTCAGGAAATTTCCACTCGAACTCACGTCCTCCTCCCTTCATCAACGAGCGGTATTCATCGGCTGCGTCGACAGCGAAGACGGCGACGAATAGGGTTGCTGCTGCTACTGCTTCCCGCGCTGCTCTCTCGGCTGTCAGGGGAAGGAATTTCGGGCACGGCTCTCGAACGAAGCAACGTCGCGGCGCAGTGGTGCACACGCCGTCTCTTCGCCCCATTCTTCGCACTTTTCTTGTTGACCCGGACTGTGCCGGCAGGCTTCCCCGAGTCAAGTGAACGAAGGGATGAAAGAAAAGCCCACAAAAGCTTGCTTGCAGACGTCTTTGTAATAAAGTTTATCCCCGTGATGGGCCCCAGATACTCTTGTAAGACACACCTAAACGCGGTGCTGAAAGCGTGTGCGTGTGCGCAGGCGTTGGAAAGTTTTGTTTCCAATCTCTACGTCGATACGGACGGGAGAACAACACTCAGTTTCGGACTCTTTGTATCGATGTGTCCCTGATGGCCAGGGCCAGGGCCGCATTAAAAAAAAATGGGGGCCCTGGGATAAAGCGCGTGTAAGTCCCCACCTCCCTTGTTTTGATTTGGCGGTCCCCCCTCACTTCCATTTAAGAGTTCTGTAGTAGACCCCATCCCATTTTAACTACCAAAAATAAACAAGGAACAAATAAGATGCGATCGTTTCGATTAGTCTGAGAATGATGCATTAGTTTGGCAGCACACAGTACACAAACGCAGCCATTAACGCTTGGACGAGGAGAGAAGTAGGGGACTAGCGCAGGACTCACTCTGACACGGCCTATTTTCTTCTCCGAAGCAGGAGAAAAGAAGCGATGAAACCACTTGAGAGATGTAGGCCAATAGGGATGATGGCGGGGAAAAAAGATTTTCCTCCTTGTCTCATCTATTGTTCCAGTTACATTTTCTCGATGTTATCCACCACCACAGAACGGAGGGATTGACAGCAAACCATTAAAAACTCGTCTCCACTCCCTAAGCAAGCGCAGACCACCTCGCAAGAAAGGGACCTGAAAAGGTGGTGAAGAATTCCTATTTTTTGCAGCTGGACCAATTAAGGTCTCCCAAAAGTTTTAAAACGAGACAGATTAGGCGGGGGGCCTGTCTCCTCATTCTGTTTCTCTCTCTCTCTCTTCATGCCTGTTGCTCGACAATCCGTTATTTGTGGCTCCCTATATGAAGCACGTTGAAATAAATGGGCCCCCTCCTTCTACCCCAGAGACAAGGCCATGGGCTTTAGCCTCCTGTATCATATAATGGTGTATCTTAGAAATGCATGCTAATCAGCATGTCTGGAATAGCCGACGCACTTATATCTACCTATATTATCTCACACATACTCATAAACGTACAGATGTACGCTACCGCATTATATGAAAGACCACGCGACATAAATTCCTGCTTCGATCAAGCCACGCGAACGTGCCTGCGTTGCCTAGGGACAGCATGTCTGACTCGAATCCGAAGGCCCTGGAGGGCTGGATTCCGATTTTAGCCTCTATTCTCAAAAGCGAAGCCCAAGTCGACTGCGCCTGCCCACTCAGCCACGTAATTTGGTCTCATGACGTCATATAAACTGACGACTAATCAGTGCACTGCCGGTTTTAGCCTCACTTATTAATTACAACTTGTCATTGGCATGCCCGGAAATTTTTCCTCGTTAAGCTGGTGCCGGAATTTACGGAGAACGGGACATTTAAATATATTGTGTGAAAATCGCGCTGCACTACAGGGGCCATTTTGGCCCCGCATATTTTCTGCTCCAATTTATCCTGCCCGACAGAATAAATGTGATTCCGCATCTGCTGGCGAGCCCAGACGCAGTTGATTATTACATCATCTTTATTTAACCTGTGGCTTGGATTGATATGTGTGGTGAAACGGGCTACTATGCCTATACGATACCATGCGTGAAAATCAGTACCGTGCAGTGAGCGCGATCAAAGTACCACGGGCGCGTCGATGTTCACTGAAGGGAACCACGAAATAAATTCATGAACTTATTTGAAGAAAAAAAAAGAAAGAAGGCAAAAAATAATACGGGAAGCTGACGCAAACCTTGAAAAACGTACGTCCGACGATATCCGAATATGTCTCCCCGTTTTAGGAAGGGCTTCCTAGCAGTCACAGAAACTTTCGGATATGCTGATGAATACCTCGTCTTTCTGGATATAAAGCGATAAACTTCTCAGTATGACGTTTCAGAAGTACCAGGAGGCCCTGTTTCCCCTTGGTGGGATTCATGAAGCCCATAACAGTCCATTATTTATTAACTATGCTAGAGCACTGAACCCAGACAGGCGAAAGATGCGGTTCCGCACCACCATGCGCATTCCAAATTCGTAAGAAAAGACGTTGTTAAACTTCACTTCTTCAACGCTTCCTCCGTTTATTCCATGCCGGCCAGCTTCAGACAACACGTCAATTGGTTCGCTGCTGTTGAAAGTACCATTATAGAGTTAACATTTAAGTCAGGATTCGTCTTTCAAAGACATCCTTTCAAAGAAACAAGAGGAAGATGCAGTGTATACAATCCTTTACACTCGCAACTTTTGTCACAACCTGAAAATAACTCGCCGACGCACCAACGTGCTTGCTGTATTTTCTATAGTAACAAGCTTTTAAACCTTGTGAACTGCCTGACAGGAAAGAAAACGCCTCTAGTATAGGAACCATAAAATACATGTCTTTCTTAAGCACCAGTACAACGCGGGATGAACGAACAATGACATCTTATTGGCGTTTCTACTGGAATACGGCTACCTGTAATTCATTAGAAACTCTTTTTATCATCCATAAATGTGGCAACTACCTCATCAGGCAGGTAAATGAAACTTTCCAAATTACTTCTGCTAAAGCCTACTGTTTCAGACCGAGTTACCTCCATGAGTTTCGCAGATAGGGGTATATGTCGCTTTTTATGAACCTATAGCCGGCTCATGTACGTTAACTTTCAGCCCTTCCGTCAGCTCCTCAAATTTCTGTGTGTTGTGTTGCTTTTTAAACGGTCTTACTTAGAATGGCTATATGGGTTTTGTATGGCTTTTTTTCTGGCATTCTTTCGGCTGCCTTTTCAGCTCCCTCTCTATCCATTCCCATTCTTCTCCTTATCCACACCCTTTCCTCAGATCATCCACCGCCGCTTGCCCCACACCGCTATTTCCTTTCCCTTCTCGCTATCTGAGCTTTTGTCTAGGAAGGCTTTTTTTCAGCCTGTCCCACGTGGTCACACCCTCGCAGCCGGCTGGCTTTGTGTGGAGCTGTGCGACATGTGCAAATGGGTGCGTTCGTCACTAATCATTCTGCATTTTTCTCTAGTTATTTTTTCGTTGCATTTCCTTATCGCCTTCCCTTCGCTTCGTTGTTTCGTCTTCTTGCTCTTGCGCACCCTTCCCCTGTTGTCGTCTTTCCTGTTTCTCGTGCTTTGCTACTTGGAAATGAACACCCTGCCTACACCTAAGGCTCATCCGTCTCTCTCTGTATTGTTGTCTACGCACTGTTTATCCATCGCTATGACACCCCAACAAGCCCAAACCTCCACCACCTCGCAGTACCGGTCCTGACAACTCTCCCACGGCCGCCTTGATCGGGCGCACAATCCAGGTGGCTGCGAATTTCCCGCCTGACTTTCTCCAGAGCCCGCTGGCGGCACTGTCTGTCACATGCGGCCGCATTACGATGGAGATCAAGCGTCATGCGCCCTTGCATTTTGTACATATGCAATGTCAGTTGAAGTAAGGTCTAAATTAATCCGGAGTCCTCCACTACAGCGTCCCTCATATACACGATGCCGTTTTTGGCATTACGCTAATACCCAAGACGCCTCGAGCCATGTGTAGCCTCTGGAGGTAAAAATGCGGGATTTTGATTCATTAGAAAAGATTGGGAAGCGAAGACAACGTAAACAGGCAGGAAGTTGGAATTATTCCCAGAATAAGATGGAACAAGGAACGGGAGGGAATCCTTAGTCCGCTAGCCAACGTTTAGACAAGTGAACTTCTCTTGGTCTAGGCCAGTCGTCTTGTCGAAGCATTGGCTGCATAGCGCACACGGCAACTACGGCTTGTTCATTTTGAACTTGTAAAAGCGATCAGTAAACTTTAGAACGCCGAAATTTTCACGTGCGACATATACAAAATTTCTGCTTCACTTCTATTGACGTATAGCCTGTCTGGGCAGGGTAGAACACCCGTCCCTCTGGCTGCAATGGGCAACTCCTACTGCTAATCCTGTGTTCTCGGGTTCGGTGCACCGTCTTTTAGGCCACATTTGATAAAAGCGGATTTCGAAAGTGCCCTAGCTCTGAGATTTCAGTGCTCCGACTGCGACTGGAGGAATGCTTGGCCAGTAGCGGATAACACTGCTTTATTTTCCTGATTTTACGCTTAATATATGTTGATCTCGCACCACAAAAATGGCCAGGGGTGATGATTCCAGCCCCACCCTTGACCTCCTCGGCTACCTTAGACAGGCTAACGGACAAACATGGCCTTGGCGACTCGGGCACAAGTCCAACTTAATTAACGGTGAACACTGCATTGCAACAAAGTTCACTCACTCTCTCTCTCTCTCTCTCTCTATAATCTCCCATCGGTGACCCTGCAGCCTTCACTTGCGTCACAAGAAACACGGGATATTTTCTACGCTCAGAGAAATTTTCCACGCTTTACGCTTGGCCGGCTTGCTACGAGTCATTTGTCTTTCGTTGAATATAGTCGTGACCAGCGCCGAGAAGACTGATGTTTTACAGTGCGATCTTATTTAATTGCAACAACGGCGGTTTTACAGACAACCTCGACTGCTTTTCTTCCGCGTTAACTTTAGACGTTTCACTGGCGGAGCGTTGCGCCTGGGAATCAATTACTGCACCCCGCTACGTCCCCTCTCGAATTGGAGGTAAAAAAAAATTCGAATCTTCAAAATAACAATAACAGGGAAGAAAAATATGCCGACGGGAATCACTGGCGATGCGATCGACAGAGCGGTCATAAATAATTAGCCAGGTACACAAAAAAGGTGCTGCTTCCGCGTTCGCTTGTTGTTGCTGCTGAGCGCGAAATCGTGGGTGGTTCAATCCCTTGAAGCTCACACCACATTTTCAGGATGGCCAAATGAAAAAGCGTCCGCGTACTTCTTTTGCAGAGCGCGGGGTAAGAGCAGCAGCTGGTTTCGGTTATTAACGGCTAAATTTACCGATGCGGCGTCCATCCAAGCCTTTCAAGACTTTCGGCATATAGTGCATGAAAGCCCTTAAATGTAAATCCATAACATGCCGACGTTTATAAATATCGTGCAGTGTTGATTTCGTAACAGAGAGCTATATGCTGTACAACCCGTGCAAGGATAGAAGGACGTTCATCGTCACCCATCATGATTTTCTGTCTCCTCCCCTTCCCTAGTGCAGAGTAGCAGGCCAGATTAATCCTTCCGACCAACCTCTCTGCCTTTCTTTCCAATGAATCCATCTATCTACCTTTATTGGATACGATATACTGTCTCCGGCGACTGCTTTCTACGATCACGCAAGCGATGTACCTGCACTGGTTCTGTAAAGGCGTCAAATGGTTACTATCATGCCACCACCTTCGCCTGTATATGTATACGTTCGGCTAATACAACGTGCGTACTTCTTCTAACATTATTTTCTTTTAGTTGATTACGAAAAGCGGCAAATAGTGCCATCTTTCATAACCAAATGAATTTGCTGGTCCCTCCAAAATCGAGAGAGAAGAACAAGCGGCCAAAAAGCACTAATTTTATGGTCACGTCCCTTGAAAGAAACTTACCGGCCGAAACTGCAGGCGCACTACTTTGTCCTTTTCCATGACGCGGAGTTGTTCATCGTGCGCCGGCACGCAAAACAAAGCTGCCTTGTTACATTTCGTGTCAGATTGGCTGGAAACACCTCGCGAGCGGCTCGTTGGTGCCGTTCCGTATCGGCGTGACTGGTACGGCTTCAGGAGGAATTCAATCCCGATGACGTGGGCGGTCGCCCGGGCCACTCCGCGGCCCGTCAACCGCCAGACGTCCAAGCCCATATTGCTGACACGTTTTTGTTGTTCTCAACGTCGCCCCCCGGTGTGTGCGGGCATAAGTCTAACCAGACCGCACAATTGCAAAACCCGGCCTCGGAAGCGCGGGAGCTGTGTAGCGTTCGCTCGCGTGCTCTTGCCTGTCGCTCAAAGTCCGCGCGTATCGCGTGCACCGGCTGGCGCGATAGCTGGCCGTCAATGGGTCGCTGAACGAGCAGCACAGCGGACGAGAAAGAGGTGAAAGCCACAGATTTGGGGTAACTCGGGAGCAGTGCGCGCGGCCTACACATGCGTTCGGCCCGTGATTGGCTCGCCAGACGCACGGATAGGAGAGCTTCCGAGCAAGGAAGCAACAAAGAAATGAATGAAGCCCGCCATGGTGGTGCCGAGGAGAAAGCAGTAGACGGCGACGCCAGGTCCATGATGCGTCCTGATTTCTTGATGCTGCTACTGAGTAATCAACAAAAGAAGTTGCTTGGGGGTAACGATGATAAGGCCAAGCCCTCTTGCCTCCCTGTATTTGTAAACAGGGTGTACTTATTGCGGCTCCCAACTTTCATTAGCCCCAAGACACGTGCAGCTGTTACCTCAAACTGAGCTTAATCATTAAACCCAACATTTGTAATAATGTTTGACCGATATTGCCACTGCGTCTGTTGTGCGAGATCATGGATATGAACACTCTCAGTGACATTGTATACGCTCACAGCAGTTACCTATTCCGCGCTATACCGCCCGTAGTCCTGTAAAAGCACGTAGAAGCTCACCTCGCTTTCGCCCCTGCTGCGAGTGAAAAACACTGGGCAGCGGTGTGGGTGAACGGTCTTTGTCATATACACTTTTGGAAACCAGGAAGTAACTGAGTACCTGGCGATATAATGAGCGCCGCGGGTCCCCGAGTGGATGCGAAACGAAGCGCGGACGGGAAGGGCTGGACCAGGCCTCGCGACGTGCTCGCGCGCGCGCAAAGGCGTTGCCCTAATCGTGTCCGCTATATCGACGAGACGCATACGCGCACACCAACGCCACACTCGCGAAATTCGCGGAAAAAGAAGCGGCAGCGCGCGAAAACAGCCAATGAGAGACGGCCCCCCAAAATAATTGAACCAGCCTATTGGTGCGCACGTGCGTAAGGCTACACTGGCCCCCGCGCTCGGTTTGATTTATCGGCGCGTTGAACCCGTCTCCCGCGGTGGCGCGCTGCAGCCCGAAATGCCGCATGCGCGCCGAGGAGCGTTCCAGCGCTCGGCCACCTCAGTCTTCCGCGCACCATGATGGATGCGGAGCCGCACGGTGATGATATGCACCATCGTTAAGGAGATGAGAGGGCCAAGAATAGAGTGAGAGGAAAAGAAGAAATCAGCAGGGACTTCGGAGCCATGCCCTTCGGCAATTCGGCTTCGTGCGCGCCAAAGGGTTGGGAGCCGAAATGGTTTCTCACCGAGCCAACCACTACTAATACTGGCCGGTACGGAGTCGCCGGCCAAAAAAACCAGGATGACGAGAAAGGTGCAACTCTTTGCAGAGAATGTTCTTCGGGCGCAGAAGATGCTGAACAAAGCTCGCGCGAGCAGCCCTAAATCACAGTAAGGTTTTTTTTTTTTTTTTTTTTTTTTGTGATAAAAAGAAAAAAAAAAAACATTGTTTGCATGAATATTAGTTACACGGCAGAATAGGTGTTTAGCCACCGTCGATATCTTCTGCGAGACAATTTACCACCGTGGAAAGCGCAGCTTTATACAGAGGCTTCGATGAGCTAGTTATGACCTTTCTGTTTAATGCATCTATAAACTTGAAAATCAAAAAAAGGAACAAAAAGAAACGGGGTTATCCGTAATTAAACGCTAGCCGTTTTCAACGGAAAGCTATTAGGTTTATCGTCCCCCTCCATAACTATCATTTTTCACCCTCATACGCCTTGACCTCCTAACATTTAAACCTGCTCGCATCGCGCAGGAAAACTTTATCTTTGAAGCTTTTTCATTTCGCTGTTCATTCATCTTACTGTCTTCTTAAAGTTAATTACATCTAGTTATCTACGTCATCAGCAACTAGAAGCCACGACAGTATTAATACCCAAATATTATTTTCGCTCATATTAACGCTTTCATATACAGCTTCTTTCGTAAACATTATTTTTGCACGTATTAACGCTTTAATGTACAGCTTCTTTCTTAATTTGTGCAGTGTTGGAACATATCGCGTGGTAACATTCGCTTTTTATAACTTCAGAATTTTTTTCTGATGTTGAGCCTTGTTTATGAGTCCATGTATGCTGAAGTTCTTTTCGTCATGGTTTTAATCTCATGCATTTTGTGCGTGAAATTTCTTATCGCACTTTCCTTTCTTGTATTTCAAGCAATCCACTCTTGTCATGGGGCCTAATTGACTGATAGGGTTGCATTATTTTTATATAGACTAAAACCAGCTTTCTTGGATGCCTTCAGTGCTTTCTGCTTATAACGGCCGTCCCATTCTCCGCGTTCCTAGTCATGCAGCTTCGACTCTTGGAATTTATTAACTACATTTGTGCCTCCACAGACGGCGGTTAGTGTGAAGTTTCCATTTCAGGCTAATCGGTCAACATAGACTAAAGAACGTTTGACGGCTCGAATATAATTTTTTTTTTTTTTTTTTCATCTCGGCGACAGAATCGCTTCTTGAGTTGGTGGCCGCTAAGTTGGGCAACAAAGAGTCTAACAGCAGAAGGGGGCTGCCATTCAAGTAGAAACTTCTTTCTTGGCGTTCTTCTTTTCGGGAAGCCTTTTTTTTTGGGGACACCTGCGGTATATTTTCACGAATTAATCTTATATTTCAATAAAAAAGTACTCTTGAGACCAGCTCTTCACGCAACCATTTGCTGAGCATGTCGCAATCAGCAGACATGCCAGCCGATATTGATCGGCGTTCGGGCAACGACATCGTGTTATCCGCTGAAAAGCTGGATTGATAGGCGACGCTTAGAGGGTTGGTCTTATAGGTGAGTAGATGGAACCCATGGGCACCAACCTCTTTCCACTTGCCAGATTTAGCCGACAGTTCATCCGGCCTACAATAAAGGTTTTCGAAGATACGCTTTCAGAGCGAGCAAATCATTAAAATCTGGCTGCGTGACGTTTATCCCCCTTTTTAGACCCAAAGGAAGAAACAAAATAACTATGACCAAACTGCGCTTACCTTAGGTTTCTAACCCGCGGAGGCACGTTCAGTAATTTTCGCTGGCCTCTGAGGGCACTGAGTTTACCTCAAACTTGGCAGTCTTTCCAGCACACACACGAGGCGATCGTCGTTCCAGCTTTAGAATTCATCAATTCGGCCTCGCCCTGTAACCTGCGTGTCGCTCAGCTGAGAGCCCGAGCACCCTGGACAGGTGGTGATCCCGGGTTAGAGCCGTGAACCAGAAAGACTTCTAAATGTCTGAGAAAGCTCTACAACTTTCCTCTGCAGTCGTATGACTGTGCTCCGGCGGACGCTAATGAGTAATTACTCGCTCGACCTTTGCTTGCAATTTCGGTTTCACTACGTGAGCGGCTTGAGTTTCACGCGCACCCGGTGACCGTCGAGAACCAAACTAGGCGCTTCCGGATGAAACAAGGAATGGCGCCACCGTCGCTCCACTCCCAGGTAGTCGATGATGCACGGTTTGTGTGGGAGCTGCGCGCAAAGAGCAGAGAACCCGTTCCCCGTACTTGAAACGCTCTCACACGTATGGCGGACAAAGCCACTGTTTGTAAACACGATCTGTGCCGGCGAGTATACGCGACCGGCAAGCGGGCTCCACAGGGACTGTCTACGCACGCCGCGCCCACGACAACGCGGCCGAGAAAGAGGCCTCCGTATGGGTCGCGCGCTTTATTCACTACACAGTACATAGCAGTTCCCGACGATTAATCGAACCAGTCGCGGCCAGAGCAGTCTTTTTTTTTTTTTCCCCTCGGGTGCGAAGTTACGCCATTTCGAAAGACTGCGGGCTTTACAGCCAATAATCTAAAAGCCTCAATAGAGACAGCAAAGCCAGCCATCCGGCTCCGTGCGAATTAAAGGCAGGAAAACGGAACTGCTGTGTTGCCGCCGCTCAGGAGCATACGCGTATAAGCAACGCGCAGTGGTTTGTTGTTTTCATCGAGCGCCAGAGCGGCTACGTGGGATGAATTTGAGAAGCGTTTCGTGGTTGCGGAGCTGCTGTCTCGAAGTCAGGCGCTGCAAAAGAACGTGACCTCGCCGGTGAGTCCTGCGTGGGGTGCACGAAATTGGGTTCTTTTAATTTGTAAGGAGCTGGACGGACGACAGTGAACGTGCACGTGCTTCCGTCGCGCTGGCATAACGACCCTCGCGCGTTTGGTGCACGAATATGCATCGAGGCATTGGTCGCAAGCCTGCAATACGCGCACATACGTCTCCTCGAAGGGCAAAAGCCAAGTGCTGTAAAATCAGATGTCACAGCCATCAGCCCTTGTATGGACAGTTGATCCTCATGGACTTCGTCAGTCCACCGACCGCACATCCGCGGCTCTGGTGGGTCAGCCGACTGAAATGCAAATTTTCTAAAACATTTGAATGGATTGACAAAAAAAAAAGTTTTTTTTTTTCTGAAGGTTTTATGAAAAATTCGAAAATATTGGAGAAATAAAGCACCTGACTAGAACAACGTGGATTTTCTTTTTCCAAAATGCACAAACATTAACCATCATTTCAACTTTATCAGATCATTCATAACAAGATTAGGCCGTGATCCGCGTGTCAAATGCATGGGACATGCGTAAATAATACTTGTAGCCTTATCGGAGGCTACTTGTATGCTGCTGGTGCTGTCCTTGACTATCGCCACCTTCTAATCGCTTCGGAGCATCTATGTCCATTTGAGTATCTCGTCAGCAGCATACACCAGAGTGTGACAATTTATGTCTGTTTCGACTGTCCAGTAGAATAACAGTTCCGGCGTAGTAACCACCAGTGCCTCGTCACGAATTTAGTCCATCCGTCTGTCAAAAACGTCAGACACGAAGCATTTCTCGATAATGATGCTGCACTCAGGCGTACTTTGAGAGGAGCAAACCTAGTCAGAAATTGTCCTGAAGCTTGGGATAATGCAGCGTCGATTTGTCTTTGTAGCTCGATCTGGAGTGATGCAGTCTATTTCTCTACTTGGTGCTGTTCTTGGCCTCTGCAAAGTACCGACTAACTTGTTTGATTCGATGGCTGCACTGGTAAACAATGCTGATGCTTAGCGTTTCTTTCAAGGACGTACATTTCCTTAATTTCCAGCTGAAATTTCCCACATGATAACAAACGCCTGGTCTAACGTGTCGTATTAGGTAATCCGCGCTTAATGTTACAGTGCTTGCATATCGCTTGCTTTTTCCCACCAGTGGCCGTTTCACACACAGAAAGTGTTTCCTGACGTTCAACCCTTAGGCGAACCTTTCTCAGTACTTGCAAAATATACGTTGCTAGCCGACTCTCATGCACTGTGAGTATACTCTCTTTCTTTTGTTTGCTCTGCGAAATTACTCATGGAAAAACTGCACAGCCATATAACTTGAAGATTTTGTCTGGTTTTCCCTAAATTTCGTTAGATGGCAGTGTAAATAAATATGGCATAAAATTATTGTATAGCCTTGAAGAAAATAACCTATACAACGACAGATTTCGCGCGCTTTAAGGCTGGCATGCGAGTAAAACAGCTCAGGCAAAAATCGCTGTGGTTTTTTACTGTCACTAGCTCCCTGCATTTTCTTGTTCCTTCATATTCGGTGCGGTTCAGGTGTCCACCCTGAGAGAGACAGCTACTCGGCCCTTGCCTTCCTGAAGGATCCTCTTCGGCTAACACGTCAGTACGCCTTCGCTGGCAAGGTTGCCTGCCACTCATCGAGTAGTGGAGTCGTTATGGGCAGGTGGCGTTCCTCAATGAAATGCAAAGGAGACCCATATATATGAGACCCATCAAGGAGCGTACAAAATATTTTAAATGCAATCATATTAATTTAGCCCGTCAGTATGGCCTATTCAAGCCTCCATTGTAAAGGCTGCTGGAAGGTAACAGCCTCAACAAAGCGCCTGAAGTGCAAGGGCTTCCAGAAGAGCATGCAGTGTGGGGGAAGAAGCTCAGAAACGTGACATCCCTAGGCTGCGAAAGGGAATGAACGTAAAAGAAGCGTATGATTTATCGCCGGCAGGATAAGAATAGCACCTGCCCGAAGAACTCAATTGAAGCAATTCTGCTGGCTGCGCGTGCTGACTTCAACAGCGATTAAAAGGGTAAGTTGAGCTGAATATAGACGGTGTAGACAACACACACGGCCTCGAAGAGCATATAGGGAGCTTGCATGAAGCGATGCATGCTGGGTAATCCGCCAAGCTGTTGTCGCTGGCAGCAGACGCAGCACGGCACTGCCACACAGCCTCGTCTATACATGGTCGCGTAGTGCGCGCAGACGATGCTGGCGCGATCGGATAGACCTACTGTGGGTTCTTCACGATTCCGAAAATACGTCTGCACGAGGGCGAGAAGGCAAGGAATTCCTCTAGCGACGCCGACCCGAAACGGCTCGCACGGGCCAACACATGTGAGATCGACGCCAATCCGGGCAAGTATCAAACTGCTTGCCACAACTAGAAATCATAAATGTCGGCTAGGTTGACGGGCGGCCAGGTCCAGACACATAGTGCAGTCATTCGTTCTCGCGTAGCCTGAACAGGTCCCCCGTCGCACTGCTTTGCACTGCGTCGCACTTCATACCGCGCCCGATTTTTCGGGCACAGCGTCGACGCGTACATTCTTCAGGAATCTGCCGACAATTGCACGCACGTAAGGGCAGCGCACGAAAAGCCGCGTATTTAATCGGTGGACCGTCGAAAACGACTTGCTCAATTCAGCCTGGCTGCTCTGCGCCCGCCGTCTGCTGCCAGCGACATCATCATGGCGGATTACCCAGCATGCATCGCTTCATGCAAGCTCTCTATACTCCGCCACCAGACGACATACGGAAGAGGGGAAACACACGAGGGCTGCTGTCTATGCCAGTGCTGGTGTGCGTCTCCTCTCCGAACTGCGCGGTCTTATGCGCATATTTTGAACACTGTCCTGTCGCCCCTTCGATGTCATTGGGTAATTTTCCTACACTTCTTCTGAGACGTCTGGCTGTCGGCAGATCTGGGAGAACAACTCGTGCTAGTCAACCAGATGCGAGATTGCTGAGCGCTTGACCCGCGACCTTCAGAGCGCATTAGAGGCTGAAAATGCTTAAAATGCTAGAGACGGAAAGTCTAAGCAGACGACCTGCAATGACAGCTCCAACGACACAGACACGCAGGCGCCGTTTAAAAAAAATGGGGACCGTTCTGTTATATTTCATTTCCAGGTTCATTATTCTGCCTTTTCGTAGCTAGCAAGAACAGGAAACCCGCCCTTGACAAAGAGGCCGCGGTAACTGACGTTGCTTGCTAGCTATCAGCTTGTCAATACTGTATACAGCCCCTGTACAATCTTATTTATTTATTGTGCAATTCCTAATAAGTGTCATTGTTGTAAGCGATCGCCAGGGGCGCGCGGGGGCTATTAGGACAATATCGTCAGACATTCCGAGTGCCAGCAGCCGTAGTCGCCCCGATATGCATCGCGGAGTCGGCGGGAAGCGGCTAAAAGGCATGCATGGCGCCCAACGACCTAAACAGCGGCCTGTTTTGGGATTGTTGGTCCCAATGAGGCTATAAAAGAATTGCCGGAGTGTAGGGAGCGTCCGTCTAGTGAAGCCTCCGCGACGCGATCTTGAGGAGGGAAGAAAGCGAGCCAGTTGCGCCGCAGCCTGCGCTCGATGCTTGGTAGGAGAAATGTTGCATTCTCGCGCGCATCATGCAACACGAGCAGAGCAAATATGGTTGGTTTATACGTAGCTTACGGTTGCACAAATTGGGTGAAGATGATGCCAGGTGTCACATTTCATAAGTTATGCGCGCTCTTTGAAGTTCATTCCGAACTGGCTGTGCTCCTTGCATTGCGACGCGTGATAGTAAGTGCGCGCATATAGCCGGTAATGCCACCGTTCTTTTTTACAAAGAATCCAGAGGTGCGAGGACTTCAGTACAGAGGGCTGCCGAAAACGCCCCAGTACTCGGATATGTTGGCGTTATAAAGAAATCTAGAGGGTTGAAATCAATCCGGAGCGGAGACGTCCGGTACGGCTCGGCTGATATAGCTGACAGTGTTGCATTACAACTTAAAAACCCTTCAAATGGTTGAAACGCGCTGGCAACATCGACGAACAGCGCTGTCAAGCGCTTGTAGAGCCGTTTCTTGCCCCCCCCCCCCCCCCCCCTCAAGATGGCTGCCACTGGCTGCACCCAAGCCCATTAGTCGGTATTGGCGGTTTCCACTCCATCAGTTTTTAAGGCGAAAGCCCTTATTGTCTCATTGTCGTCGTCAGCAAAAGTGTCACGCTTTTGCGGCGATTCTGATTGGTCGAGACGGGATGACGTCATGGAGGTCTCGACCAATCACAGAGAACCACCACAGTATGCGCGAATGCGTGCCTTATACGGCCATATGGCAATCAATAAGCAGTTACTAATTAATGGTCATTTAATAACTAAGCACGAACCACTGATTACCACTTAATCACTAATTACTAAATAATGGCTGAATAGTTACGAATTACTAATTAGTGTCAGTTGCGTGATTAATTAATTACCAATTAATACCGCACATCCGGTAGAATCAACCGCGCAACAATAAATGTAGAACAACTGCAAAGATACAAGGAGCGCGATCTCATCGCTGCCAAGTAGAATTAACTGAAGCAGAATGCACTCGCAGAATGAAAGAGCAGTCGCTCGCTTTACTCGTAGCAGCATTCATCGCTACATGCGCAACAGTCGCGTAGCAGAGTGCAGCACTCAGGCTTTCACCTTTCATCACTTAAGTCGCCAAAGTGTCCTCGAATGTTTTTATAACCTCCTTGATTCGTCCTCCCGAACCGCCGAATGGCCGCGAGGGGCAGGGTCGTTCATTTTGCCTCACGCCGACAAGGCTGCCTACTTCGCGCCCGGGTTGCAGAGAGGTACAAGATCTACAGCACCAAAGGCGCCGCCGCTGGGCCATGGTTTCTAGAGCTAATTGCTACCAGACGCATTGCAACCGCTTGACGGACGCGTCATCGGTAAAGTCTGGCGAAGAGGAATGAGGTGCTCCCTCTTGACTTAAGTCAACAAAAGTGGCGAGCGTTCGGTTACGGTATACGACTGATGACCATACCGACCACCATACCGCGAGTATATTTACTATCTTGATTAGCATAGCTAGACGTCCACTGCAGAACAAAGAACCATCCCATATCTTTTTATTATTACCCCAACGCAAATTGCAACTCGTCACAGTCAAATGTTGTTATGAAGCTTTGATTATTTGAACGAGGAAGCAATTAGTGGTGCATACTGCTTGCTGGCTGAATGAAACCGCCGAGCCGGACGTCTGATCAGCACGTCACAATACAGGTACACGTCCTGCGAGAAAACTATTTCTGCCGGAGTTGTAGGTGTATTCTAGCGTGTCTGTTATAAACCTTATGCGCTTTCACCGCTGAAGCACTGTACACTGCATAAGTATAAATTCGACATTTAAAGCGCAGGTGCAAAATATAGCTTTGCGGTAATTTTCCCCTGCAGCTTCACGTAAAGAAGGAAATTGGAAGGACGAATCATATTACCTGTGCTTCCACCGGAATGGCAGCGTTATCCGCCAAAGTAAAGTTGTAGAGCGATATACTATAGGTGTAACGGTCGTTTTGCTTCGACAGTATGCCGCGCTACAGTCTTGTTGGCCGCCGCGTCGGCTGGTCGCTCTCGGCTCTGGTCGCTGCCTAAGGTAACAAATAAGTAGCGTCGCTGGAGCCAAGTAGTAAGGTCGAGAACAAAAGAAGTGACGTTGGACATGATCGGCTTCAATCGTTCCACTATCCTGGCTTTGTTCGCTGCCAAAAACACTCCTAAACTCTCGCCGTCACGTGCACTGCACAGAACGGCAATCGAGACGGTTTCTCTCTTCTTTTTTATTTTATTGGATGGCTTGCCAATAGCGTGCATTGGAACTAACCATATGAGTGGTCGGAGAGGTTACTGTCACGCAGGAACATGAGCAGACTCCAGCTTTTATTATTATCAGTAATCCACCTAGATAGATAGCTCTTCCTTCCTATACTAGCGGTGAATCTCACTTCTTTCGGCGTGCTACTCCTGGAGTCCTTCGCCACTACACAAGTTCACAAAGGCTGCTCGTGTTGAACGTTTCGGGCATATGCTGGGTCCTGCTCTCGATGAAAGCGTCATCAGCACTCCGTTTCGCAGCCGACCAGCCCGACGAACAATTGAAGCTTTCTGCAAGTCAGAAGACACACCGGCTGTAACGAGATATGAGGCTGCCGGCTAGTGCTTTGTTGAGTGTCGGGAAAAGGCGTTGTCTGACAAACTGTTACTATCGATACTCCCAGCTGGGAGCGAGCTACTCGGTTCACACTGGGAAGTTGAAGTAACCAGATACCCTGCGTAAAAGCCAAACTTTTTTTTTTTTTTTTTTTTTTTTTTTTTGTAGCGTATGCATTTCATACGTGATAGTATTGCTGAACAGGTCAAGACTAAGCATAAGGCAGCTGCTAATGTTTGCCAGGACGACACTGTAGGATCACTCAGAACCGCGGAACATGCTCCGTTCACACTCATTAGCGAGCATTATCGGCATGCGCGTATCGCATTATGAGGCTGTCCTGTTCATTGTTCAGTGACGTGCGTTTATATCTAGAATATTGTTCCTGGGGAATGATATGCGAATAAAAAGCGCTGTTGTATTATTACACTAGATTTATTTGTTTTTTAAGAGATCTCCTTACTTTAATAAAGCCCCCTCTATATTAAAAAAAAATAAACTTTTATTAGTTAGAATTGCTTTTGGTTCATTCTCTCGCCTCCTTTAGTGTTCCGTCTGTCTTGTCGTTTTCGTTTCTTTTTTGTTTTTGCGCCTTTGAAGTTTTTTGGCATGCAAGGCAAGGCGCGCGCCTTAAATCCCACAATTCTGCCCCAATTTCCTCTAGAGCCTTTCCTTCTCTTACGAAGCGAATTGTTCCCTTCATTGAAGCATACGTTGTATCTCACTTACGTTCATGATTCGGCGTTTTATTACTGGGCTTACTGATACTTCCACGCTAAGCGTGTTCCCAAGGCAGGTTTGTATAAAGACTACATCCGGATCCATGAGGGCACATCCACTGATACTGGAACTTCTACGTGCTGGTATTTTGTTAGCAGAGTCGTGTGCCTTTAGGAGCTATCTCGGTAGCATTGAGTGCGTGCTGAGACCGAAAAAAAATAATAAACCGCGTGGAGCTAGGCATTACCACAACGAAGAACGTTGCGGTAGTCGGTCGTCGGTTAGCCGTATTCTTAACTAACGAACGAGCCGAGGGCATACAAATTGCACTTCTGCCATGCAACACACGTACGACACGTACTACAATGTTTATTTATAACAACACACGTTCTCTTCACAGCGCGCAGAACTAATAGGAGCAACGCTGGGGGCGAGAATATGTGCGCACGCTGGGGAGTGGTCAACGAGAGAGGGTGATGGGGTCGACGACGGATGGCGGCAGAACGAACGGGTTTAAGGCGAGGCGAATCCCGTAGCGCACGGGCATGCCCAAGTGCACTACCCACAGGCAGCCCACAAGGCTTTGTTAACGTTGAGTGCATGCGTTCGGGTTTCCTTTTAACGTTACCCTGTCTGTAACGGAGCTCGCCTGTGGGTCCCCATCTCGAGCATGCACTTGCTGTTAACGAACAGAGAAGTTGAATGAGCACCACCGGCTGGAAGCTTTCGGGCCCAGAACCACAGCTATGCAAAATTTGATGCATCTGTGAAGGAAAGAAAAAAGGAAAACGATGCTGGCTTTAGCAGCATGCTGCGCGGCTTCTTGATGATGTCTGATGTCGTGTTTGCCTTCAAGCGCAAAATGTGCCCGTATAGCTCCCCGTACTCGAAGGCGTTGGCAAAGCGTCGAGAGAACCGAGACGATCGCTCTTCGGTCGTTTGTCCTACATTCCTACATACATCAAGGCACTAGCGGGAGCCCACAGCACGGGCGAACAAGGCAGCTTTCCCTCCGCCTCGAGAGCGTTAATTTACAAACTCATATAGGCTGCCACTGCTTAGGCTGGGCAGGCCGACATCTAGAATACGGTATTCAGGGAGAGTCAGATTAAAAAAAAAAAAGACAGAAGCTCAGGGTGTGGTATCTTGGGTGGGACGTTTGTAGCGTTCAGCTTCGGTTAAAAAGAATGCACACGCGGCTGACTGTGACCCGCCCACCGAAGTTACCGCTTGGCTCGGTGTTTCCATCCTAACGGCTACCACGTGTAACACTTGGCGGGCGTCAAAACGCTCGGGGCTCGGTTGAGATTAATATGAGCGCTCTCGGATGCCTGTACATTGACCGCGCTGCAGTGGAACGAGTCAACGCATTTAGCTGATGTGCTGTAAATATTTGACGCGCCAGCATCCGTGTAAAAGGCCGGCGTGCCCTTGTACCTCTTGATACGAGGACAATGGCAGTTAAGACAATAAATGGGATTTGCAAAGATGAAGAGCTCCTTTAGAAGCCTCCATTCCTTTAATTTAGATAAGAAGTGTTTTATGTGTATCTTTTTTCCTTGCCCCCAAAAAACTCACAGAATACAAAGAAGCCACGTGACAAGCGCATTCCCGCCCCATGATCGTGCTGCTCTCAAGCGCGATTTGATCGAACGAAATTAGCTGCGCCCGTAACTCGACGGCCAAAGAAGGGGCAGGCTGATTTTTAGGCGATGGTCTCTTCGGTCCCGTCAGAGAGTTGACGCTTGTGACGGATGCAAGTTGCAACAAGCGCATATCACTTCGAAGTCGCGATAAAGACGATCGTGCTTCAAGGATACAAATTACAGGAGCTTCGTTAGTAAGTTTTAAAACAAACCAGGAAGGATTTCGTTTGGTTTGTTTGGCTTAACGTCCCAAGGCGACTAAGGCTGTGAGAGACGCCTTAGTGAAGGGCTCCGGAAATTCCGACCACCTGGTGTTCTTTAACGTGCACTGACATCGCACAGCACACGGGCGCCTAGCTTTGCGCCGCCATCGAAAATCGTCCGCCGAGGCCGGGATTAGATCCCGCATCCCTTGTGCAGCTTAGTTGAGCGCCCTACCACTGCAGCAGCCCGGTGGCGCACAAACAAGAAAAGAGTCGCATTTCATGGTTTAACGGACGGGGGCGAAGAAACCATAACCAACATATACTTCAGCAGGGCATTCAACTTACGGGCGCAGCTGATTTCGTTTGCTCAGATCCCGGCTGGCAGCAGCACGATCACGGCGCGCGAATGCGCTAGTCACGTGGTTTCTTTTGCATTGCGCAGGCTTTCTTTGTAGACAGAAAATGATTCACGCATTGATTTCCGTATTGCAATTGAATGGGGGTTTATGAAGGTGCCCTACAAGTTTGCAAATCCCATCTATTGTTTAAAGTAAATGTTTAATGGTTCAGGTAATCAAGCATATTTCATTATTTAATTAGTTGCAAAACAAAAAATGCCTGTGTGCGCAAAGTGGCTACCGGAAATATGATATACGATTTCTCTCGCCTGCCTCTGATAATTTCATATTTATCTTTTGGCTTAAGTTACCTGGGACACCCGGTATGCTGGTAATAAAATATTGTATATGCAGTGTCTGTCTTGAAAGTAATAAGAGTAGTCGTGGCGTTGCGCTCGCAAGATCGCGATTATAAAACCGGCTTCGGGGGATGGTGGGAGACCCTTCAGCTTCACACTGTGTCGAGTTTAATTGGCTTCGAATAGGCGAAGCGAGTGGACGGCATTGAACGTGCACCCCTTTTTGGCAGCTGCATCGAGGAAACTGGAGAGACGTCGGTACAGCGATACGCGGTGACATTTTCCGGCAAACTGAGGACATCGCCTACCGAGGCACTCGCCATGACCAAGGCAATGGTGCAATGTGCTGATAACGACTGTTCGAATGGCCCAAAGTATTTGCAGACGGCGGTGAAGACGTCCACCCTATAGTAATATTACGGGCGCCCGTCGACGGTGGCTACGGACGCCGACAATGGTTATGCGCGTGCCTTACTAAAAAATAATCTGCGTATAAGTGTCCGCGTTACTGTAGAACCCTTCTGAAATAATAAGGACACTAACACGCAGATCCGTTTCAGTAAAACACGCACACAATCGTTAAAAGCGTCCGTTGTCGTCGTCGACGGCAGTCCGGACCGTTCGGCGGGGCGGCTTCACGGCCATCTGTAAATGCTTTGTGCCATTTGAACAGTAGCAGGTAGCACATCGCATCATTGCATTGATCATGACGAGTGCCTCGGTGGCGACTTTCCCAGTTTATTACAAAACTTCACCGCGTATCACTGTTCTCATGTTCGCTCCAGTTTCCTCGACGTAACTACGAAACAGGGTTGCACGCTTAAGGCCGTGCACTCGCTCTATCTGTTCGAAGCCAACTCAACTCGTCACATTGTGAAGCTGAACGGTTCCCCACCATCTCCTGAAAATCGTTTCCCAATCGCGCTCATTCTGGCGCAACGCCACGACTCGTCGCATTACTTTAAGGACAGACCCTGTACAAAAATATCCCAATGGCGTTTCTCTCTTTCCACTTTCACTCCCACCTTCCTTCCTTCCCTTACGGCGCGGTTCAGGTGTCCACAGAAACCAGTGTGACAGATACTGCGCCTTTGCTTTCCTGAGAACCAACTACTATTATTATTATTATTATTATTATTATTATTATTATTATTATTATTATTATTATTATTATTATTATTATTATTATTATTATTATTATTATTATTATTATTATTATTATTATTATTATTGAGTTGCGCTCGACCTAAAGACTGAGGTGCGCTAGCTAAATCGTATACACGACGGCTGTGGTTCTTCGAAGCGGAAAGGCTACTGACCAGCCCGTGATTTCGCACTTTAACGATCTCGTGCACCTAACCCTGCAGTGCAAGCAGCTTGAATTCGCTACTCTGCCGGTTTTGCTGTCGTGAATGCCGAGCAAAGTACAAGAAATGAAATGGTTTATCCATAACCGACAAAGGAAAATTCAGGGTAAGTCATTATAACTACGTTCTACGCACACAGTGCTCCGACCTACATCGTCGCCGAGAGCGGGTCTCAATAAAGACAGGCTGTGCAAGAGAACAGCGCAGCAGCATACATTGATGTGGCACAAGCGCCTGCTACTCCACATGAAAGCACACCCGCGACAACTTTCACTTAATGCTTCCACTGCTGGAGCTGTAGCTCTAATTTTTCAATGAAACACATTGGGGAGACAGTATTCTAGGTCATCAGAAAAACGGCTTCTTACCTATGGCAACTGGGCGAACTATCGCTAGTTGCGTATTTAACTGACGTCGTTCAAACGGGAGGCACGGAGATGGCGCTAGCTTTCCAAAGCACGACAGACAGCACAATACAATTACAGATATGTCAAAAGACGTTGCGCTGTCAGTATCTCTACACAGTCGATCTCATACTTGTACAGAGTGCTAGAGCACATTGGTGCGGAGAAAATTACGTCAAATCTTAACACAGCTGCTTTATTACAATTAGTGTGCGTGCGTCTGTGCGGTTCGCATGACTTCGCTGCAGCGCTAGAGTGCTAGTACAATAACTAAAAGTGTGTGCTTACCTTTCACTTAAGATTATTACTCCTGAACAGCACCACTCAAGCGCTCTAGACAATTGTGATCGCCTAAATACACCAAACGTGCTTGAGTTCATGTGAGTTTGGACAGGGCTTTATGTATAGAGAATGCCGAATGTTTCAGTAAGGCTGTTTGCACATGCAACTCTTCCAACGCATCTAGTATTCACCTGTAATGTTAATGAAAGAAAAAAAAAAGCGAGATCAGTGATTTTTGGTAGCATTAATTCACTGCGGCAAATTCCGTCTCTTCAACGAGACTCATTCGTTCTTGATTAGGTGAGTCCCACCGTGGTGTCACAGTGGTTAAAGCGCTTGACTGCTGTGCCCGAGGATGCAGGATTGAGTTCAGGTCGCGGGGGCCGCTTTTAGATGGAGGCGAAGCAAAGGCAAAGGTGTTGTGCAATATCAGTGCACGTTAAAGAACCCCAGGTGACCGAACTTTTCGGGGCCTTCCACTATGGCGTTTTTCATAGCCTTTGGGAAATTAAACCCTGTAAACCAAACCAAACCAAAGCCTTGAGTAGGTGAAAGCATGAGTCGTTGTTTTTTCTGCCGATATACTCAAGTTAGGAAGACAGAAATTGTGTATGATCTGCTATAATGTCGTGGTTGACGTAAGGACATCAATTCCCCTGCCAATCAGTCATGATCTGCACAACCTTACCCTTTTCCATGCAACTTTCACGTTTTCCTTTTAAGACAAACAATATATAGATGAGGCAGGAGGAAAACCGTTAACTGAGCAGGCAAGGGTTGGCTTCAAGTGTGCACACTCATTTCGGGATCTAGTTCTGATTAGCTTAGCCGTTAAATCAAGTGTAAGTTGTTTCACCCATCGATCCCCGATGCAGTTATTGCACAGAAGCCTCCGCCGAAGGACGGATCATCAGGTATTCGCCGCACGGAGGCTTAACTGCCATGAACCAGAACATGTGGGAGCGAAGAGCGTCCCTGGAGAATGAAAATGGATACGTAAAAGGTATGAGAAGGTTCACAAGAAAGTTTGGGAGAGTTGCAATAAATCGGCAGAAGCGGATGTTATAAATCCTGATCATTGAAAAGGAGCTTCGAAAGGTTAAGGTCTCACTTTACTGAGAGCACAAAATAAATCCATTAGAGTGCTGCCGGGGACAAAAATGTCCAATATGTGCGAAAACCAATTTTAGCGTACAAGAGCCACGTTTGTTGGCGATCACTTGATTTCATCAGCTAACGTCACAGAACGTAACTCAGACTTCCACCTCGACAAGACCGCTCCAGTCATTGGCTGGTAACAGCGCAATGGGTTTCGATTCGCAATGACAGGTCCTTGAGACTCCCCTGCAGTACACGTTAACAAGCGCACATGAAAAATCACTTTTGAAAATGAATTTAATTACATTAACCATTAGTTTCCTGAAAAAGGTAAAATTGTAATTAAATTATAAAAATAATTACTGCTACCATAATGAGCCACTGTTATTTCTTCCGCAGAGTATGCAATTGCTCGGAAATTACATTCTGATTTTCTTTCTTACAAAAACTAGTTAAACGTCGCAAACAGAGTAACAAATTTTCTGCAGACGCGGCGCACAATCGTTCTCCCGCCTTCCTGTCAAATTCCATCCCATTAAAAAGATAACACAATGGCAACAAAATGATGAAAACAAAAGCAGGGTCGAACATTCGTCACCTTCATTGTGTTCACGGCAGGAACGAAAGGCCAACCCACAGCACCGCTGGCCCCGCGCTTCCTGCACCACTTGAAGCTCCCTAAGCAGGTTATCTGGTGCCTCGACGGGCCCCCCGTGTGGACGCTCGACTGCTGTGCTCAAGGATGTTGGAGCGAATGCCGGTCGCGCCGGCCGCTTTTCGGTAGAGGCGAAAAGCAAGGCGTCCGTGTGCTGTGCGATATCAGTGAACTTTAAAGAACACCAGGTAGCCGAAATCTCCGGAGCCTTCCACTACGCCGTCTCTCATAGGTTGAGTCATTTTGGGACGTTAAATCGCATAAACCAAAGCCAGCTTCGGCGGTCCTAGGGATCGACCACTGCAGCTTGCCCTTAGTAGTGCCCACGCCATGACTACCCCCGCCCCACTTCCCATCACCCCCTTTCTCGCCCCGTGGTGACGAGTGTAACCAAGCGCCAGTGTTCCCTTAGCTGACGCAACAGGGAGTGCCACTTCGCACTCTCGACTAGTTTTGAACCCCATCTTGCACCGCATTTTCGGCGGCCCCTTGATCGCTACGGCGAGGAGTAATTAAATTAGAGTAATTTTATTACAATAATTCAGATAATGCCGTGTGAGTTATATATGTTGTCTTTTCAAAGGTGTAACACTCTAAGTTAATCCCAGCTACCATTTTTTTTCTATTGCATCATTTCCTCAAGTTGCACTCGCATTCGCCAGCAGGATTACAGCCTACGCAAATGATCTCAATTGTTCTCTGCATCGCATGCATGCACGTGAATCTCCAGCCAATAGGCTTCCCACAGGTGTCACCGTGCTTTACCAACGCCGGCCTTCATCTCGAGCAAGCGAAGTAGTAGTTATAAAAACATCTTTACTGATGCGAAACCAAGTGCCTTAAGGTATAGTGCAGCTCACAGGTAGTGACGCCACTCCAGAAACATGCGAACTACACCCACAGACTGCAATCGAATAAAATGCACGCGCAGGCGCCACGTGTTGTGCCTGCCGTGAAGCACGCCTTACCGCGTGGTTTCTCTACGCTGTAACCATGGCTTCAGTCGGCGTCTATGATCACGCCGTTCGTATTGCTCGTCTTCCGGCCGCCTATCCTGTCCGCTCCGTATAGGATAGCACTCGCAGGCACGTAAAAGCGCCGCAATAAGCTTGTGCGGCTGTGAGCTGAACCGCTTCGCGACGCACCCCGCAGAGCGGGATTCTGCCAGCGGTAGCACGTACACGTGTAGAAAACACACACCCGCAGGAAAACCGTAATCGACTGGGCTCCACCAACCACACCGCGAAAAAGTTATAGGCGTTCGGAGTCTCCATAAACTGGTCAACTTGTCAAATAGGGTACGAGGCAGTGAAATATTCGCTGCATGCATGTCCGAATAAAAACTTCTTTTTTCCCGTGCCTACTGAGATCTCAGCTGGGGCCAAGCCTGTTGCAGGGGTGGTACGTAGGGTGTTTCGCAAATGTGCCAGCCGCCACAAGTATCCTTAAACTATGAGGCGCCTTTGAACAGTGTCTTAGAGGCTGTAGAACTCTATTCGAAAGCAGCAGAAGCAGTAGGAGGCTTAATTGCGAAAAGAGTAGAAGGCTGTGTGCTGAAGCGGACAAAGGCGTCTCGAGCACAGACCATTGTTTGAGTTAGGCTCATTTTTGGGGGCGGGCCTTGTCGCCCTGTAGTGCAGCAGGATTGAGAAAAGAAATCCAAAGTCGCAAGAAAAAAGAACGAGCCGTCAATGAATGAACGTAGTTTTATATCTCATTTCTTCGTTCGTTCAGGCATTTACTTCTTTCCCTCTCTCGCTCTCTTTTCATCCATTTCCTTGCAGCGTATATCACTCAGCCGACAGGGGATCGGCGAGCCAGCGTGTGGATTCCTTTCGTGGCGGCGGCGCCTGGGGCTCTTTGCGGCGCGGCCATCGTGTCTGCGAGCGCGCTGTGCATACGCACGCCGGTCGGCCGTCCACTTTATGCACGAGCCCCAGACGAGATATGCGCGCCTCGGCACGCCACTCAGTGCATGTCCGTAAAAGAAGGCGAGGTGGGGTAAGGTGGGAAGGTAGTAGTCGCGCGCCAGCGGAAAAGGAGCAGGAAAAAGGCACGTCCATCTACGGCAGCGGGTCGAGCGGTTCGTCTGAAGAGCCAATTGGCTCGGACAGATTGGCCCGTGTCTGGGATGGATAATACCAATAATAACAAACATAAAAAAACGTGCCACACTGGAGGCTTCCTGTTCCAAGCATGGCCTGAGTCTCAGGTATGCTCCCCCCCTTACCCCGCTCGCGGCGTCCGGCACCTCCTTCTCCTCTTTTTTCGGGGCCTCTGCTAACCGGACCCCCGAAGAAGCACGGCCGGGCCGATAACCGCCGCGGTATTTCTTTCGTCGGACCCGCCGCTCGATGCACCCCCCTCCACCACGCCGCTGCCCCGTTGTGTCCAGCAAGCGCGTTGCACAATCGGTGGCACGTTGCGCGATAGCAAACGGGGAGAGGGGGAGGATTACCGTTCCGCGCCAGCTGCATTCATTCTGCACTCATTACCATTCCGCGATGCACCGACCGGGAATGGCACGGGCGTGGAATGGCCGAAGGAGGCGGAACGGAAATAGAATTGACGCCCACCTCTCGCCTAATCAAACGGGATACGAGCGACAGATAGAGAGGTGCAGCGCCGCCATAACCTGCGACCTGCTGCTCTGCACAGCGGCGATTCGACGCGGTCGTATTCGACGTGCAGGCAAAGCTGTCGCGCGCCATTAATTCAGGGATACGCGAAAGAAGCGACAATAAACAAGTAATCCGCGAGGCCATTTAGATGGTAATGATTGGCTGTTCTGAAATTCTAGTTGATTCGTAAACGTGTCGATGAAACGCAAAAACAAACAAACTAAAAAGACGCATCGCATCCTCTTTCTGCGTCTCTCTTTTTTCTTTTTTTTTTTTTTTTCGCGATCGAATCCGGCAAGAGTTTTATGCGACCATTCTAATGGGATTTAATCCACTCGCTCTGCGATCCTTAAACAAGCATCTGGAATTAGAGTTTCTAGGGTCAGCGAACGGTGCCCTGTATACCGCTGTCATGAATCGTCAGCGTTCACGCGGCCACTGAACGAAAGCAAGAAAAAGAAAAGCGTACTGGATGCTCAAATCGCCAGCACAAAACCGTACTCGCAAAGTTAAACAGTGGGGCCTGTTGTATAAATCGCTATATACAATCCCTGTTATCGTGAATGGCAGTTTCGTTTTCTTTTTAGGTAGAGTCCGTCCTTAATTAAATACGTGAATTAATTTCAAAGATGAAACGTTCCGACTCTGACGGACAGAAACAATTTTCATCCCGTCTTTTTTTTCTTCTTTGTTTCTATACTTTAAGACATAACTTGTGCGCCTGCTGGTGTCCCCATCTAAGGCGCGGGATGGGAGAATGCAGCTTTGCTGTGCCTGGCGAATTTCTAACCAGTACTTCAGCAGGGATCCGCTGCTCTATCCACAGGTGGTCCAGGTGGACATAATCCCGACGTTTATGGCGTAGACTCTCCTGGTTTCGCCCTCATGTTCGCCATTTCAGACTATTATATTTCTGTCGCGCGCTGGCTTTTCTTGGCTCGCACGTGAACATCTACTTAGGATTATCGCAATGGGGGCGGGCCTAACTACATATACGGCTTTCCGCGTGGTGCCACAGTTCTGAAGGTAGCGAAGAGCGTACGTGCATGTCTGAACGTATCAAGTGCATGTGTGCAGCTTAGCTCTGACGCCTTTTCAATGGCGGATGAGGCGAATGCGGTTATCACCGAAACCTGCGTTTTGGAAATGTTATTTTTTGCAGGGACACTTACAAGAAGCAGAACATCAATAATCTTTAGCGTGAACACAAACGTGTAGCACGGTTTGCTTCTAGTGACTATGACTTCACAAAAATTATTACAGTAATTCGAAATAAGTTCGTTTCGTCACCATAAGGTATTCCCTTCCGTTTGACGGAAGGGAATACCTCATAATGAGTTTTTTTTTTCTATCAGATATTTCAGGGAAGAATGCGCATTGATAACGACGTCCACATTAAGCCACCAACTTACGTGGTCCCACGTAAGCGTGATCACGTGTGACCACATTCTCCCCGCGAATGGTCACACAACGAAACTCCTGGAATACGGGTGTAGTTCAAATGCACAGGTGCACCAAAAGTGAAGTGGAGCACGTGAGCGGTGGTCCAATGGGTTAAAACAGCATGCCAGCGCGCTCTATCAGCATACGAGTTTGCGTCGGCACATCCGGCTGCACTTATTTACAGTTCGGCCACCGTTGGCCGGCTCCGTTTTACTTTTAGTACGCATGTACTTATAATCCATGACTTTAATCTACCACTATATTCCATGGCTGGAACGATTTACCACGACATATTGTCACCTCTCCACTCTTCGCTTCTGTACTAACCTGCACCGTGTCACGTCAAACCTTTAATTATTGTTAGCGCATAAATGCATCGTCTTGTCCCCAAAGCGTGTGGTGCAACTTGATGTTTTCCTTCGTTTTTGTTTACACGCGTTTCCTTATCTGCACGGCTGCGCTTGTATGTCTATAATGCTCTTTTGGATACTTCTTTTGTGCTGCTTTGTTGGTCTGTCAGTGCCTGTAAGCCTATTTTGTACGTGCGAATTACTCCTGATGATTTCCGTACTTTATTTTACAGTACCCTTACAGCTGCAAACGAATACAGAGAGGCAGAGCGTTCAGGCACAGCTCATACGGCCGGTGAGATCGATCGCTACACTCAGCCTGCAACGCGAAGTCTCAGGAGCTGTAAGTATTGCAAATATAAATAAAACAATTTCAAACGTTTCAAGCGTTTCTTTCCTGTTATCTCTGCGAGCATTACCAAGTTCGCACTCAAGTCCACTTCGCTGACGATTTAGAAGGCAGCCCGTCGTGGAGTTTTCACTGGGCCTAGAGCCCGCATATCATATGCAGCAGCCAATGAAGGCCGATGCCCTGTTCTGTATGCACCATAACCAGCGCCATCTAAACACACAAATTTGCTCGTGAAAAGGAATAGCAAATGTGGACCTTCACTCCAAAGGGAACTGTGCTTACGGTGCATACATCTGCTGCCACGGGGGTCACGAGCCACTGGGCAAACTTTGATTGCGGTATTAATTTTGGAGCTTGCCTTACGAACCAGTTTCGGTGCACGTGGATGGCACGGTTTCAATGTAAACCGAACGTTCTGTCTGCCAGGTTAATTTCGACCTCCCATGGCGCTCTCCGCTAGCGAGCATTCTTTCGCAACATGGCGAGCTATAGTGCGACGCGAATTACGGTTGCAGATTGCATCGTTCTTGGAGAAGAATAATACATAGATAGGCGCATACGGGATCAGTAAAATGAGGTCAAAGCATTCTTATGAGCGACCGTGATGCTTAACCTTCCTCTACGCGTTGAAAAGGATGACAAGCGTCCGATTTATGTTCGGCATCCCGAGACGTCCCCTGTATATATACTAAACGCTGAATACACTATTTTCCACATAAGGAATGTACCAAAAAATTAGTTGGGATGGAGGAGGATGGGTTCTAATTTTTTGAATGATGGCCGCATCTATAAGAAATATCTGTAGTTTCCGTCGGTTGTTTTCGTGCGATAACAAAATGCGCTGACTTCATATGTTTAATGCGCCCGGGAATCGCCACAAAGCAGTAAGGTCACAGAATCCAGTGTATTGTGTCATGATCTTCGAAAAGGGCCGACGTTCTTATACCTACGTTTCATTTTCGAATTTCGTTGTCCGCTGGTGTTGCGTACAGAAGACGTCAGTGAAATCAGGGCACTGCAGAACCTTTTAGTGCCGACTATGCCTGCATGCATCAAAGGCCGCTTGCTGCTCTTTTGTTTTAATCATTTACTTTGCAAAGGAGAGACTCAATTGTGACCGAAGCGAGAACACGGTAGTGATGAGAACGCAGAATGGTCTCTGAAAGACACAATGCTAGATAATTGTAAAATACGTCAGAAAACATCCCTGCGCTCCACTGTGCTTGTGTGTTCGGGAGCTACGCATATTACGTGCGCACAGTCGGGATAAAGTGCAGTGCAACAACAGGAATAACCCGGCAAAGAGCTCACTCGCGTGAGCGTGACTTCAGCACGCCGCGAGCTTATTACCAGCGCCACTATACGACCACATTCACGGGCGCCATCTCGTCACACTCGCAGCAAAACGAAAATACTCATGCTCAACTACGCGCTTTTTACGCCACAGCGTTATATATGCCTTCTCCAGAAAATCGCGGCCATGCTTCTGGCAGGTGGTATTATAGTTGGCAGATGATATGACCAGACACTGACTGGTCCACGTATTGTGTGAGGTCGAGATACCACATGACGTCACCTAGTTGGCAGGACCTGGAAACTCGAGTTTGCCTCTGAGGTGGGAATCGTCCCCACGAGACCATTCCGACAGATACGCTATACTCATAGGCCACGCAGGGCACCTAATGTGGTAGCTTAGGACTAATACGTGTGAGATAACAGAGGCACAAATTAAGGGACTAGTGATTAAGAGAGTAAGTAGCATGTCCGCGAACGAGGGTCCGCGGGGCAGCCGTCGACAGGAGCCATTAATACCGTAGGCAGGGCCTAAGTGTCCCTTCATTTTTTTTTTAAGCTTTTTTTATTTCCCTACAGGCGGCCGACCGATCCATGGCATCAGTCAAGAGTATCGAGGTTATTATGAACACTTGCAGACAAAAGAACATGACTAGAGGCAGTCTATTTATCAACAGTCAACTGCAGGTGATAAAATACGGATCTCGTAAAATATCTCAGTGACGAAGAAAGTTCGGAGACGGTGCCAGGGTAATTCTAGAGGCATATATAAATTACCTTGTCGATGATTTAGATGAATACACAGGGGGTGACGGTAATTTAATGCTTGTACTCTGTGGGAAACGCCGCCAAGTTATTGCAAATAGAGAACCTAATTGTGAAGGAGAAATCCCGGAGAAATTCTCGAACTGGCAGTCGACCACTCACTGCGGCCTGATGTCACAGGTAATCTATATCGAGCCCACAGAAGTACAAGTAGACGGGCAGACGGTGCACACTTTCAGAAGAGGCCGTAAGCGTACCAGTGTGCATGTGGGAGACACACACACACACACATACCCTTTCCCCCCCCACACACACACATACACACGCTCGCACACGCGTACTGGGTGTCCCAGCTAAATGTAACCAAGGCTTTAAAAATATGGCGAACTCGATCTCTGTGAAACCAGCTCAGAGGTGTTCAGAGTCGCCTTTATTCATCTGCAGTCTTTTCGTTCATCCATGTTAATTAATTGGCAAATACTAATAAGCTATATAATAGTTATTGCCTCGAGGAGAAAATGTCAACGTAAAAGTCGTAGATCGCCTCGGAAAGCGGCTAGCTACGTTGTTTCTATCACGATACGACTTACGGCCCTCTATACGCCTTCAAACAATTCTCTCACGGGATCGCCTGTTACTTCAAATCATTCGCCAAGTGCGTACACCCAGTTTCATTGTAGAAAGCACTACAGAGAAAAGCCGAATATGTCGTCTCGGATGCGTCTCGAGGCTTTAAAGTGACGCCGCAGTCACGGAAAAGTCTCGTATTTCGCCAGGTGTCGTTTTCGGCTTGCAAAAATTCGTCACGTAAACACTAGTTTGATGGAAACAACGTAGCTAGCCGTTTTCCGAGGCGATCTACAACTTTTGCATTGACATTTTTTTGCGGCCGATACGTATCCGAAATGATTACTACTACCTCGTGTCTGTTTTCACATTTTGTCGTCATCTTTGGCCAGGTTATCGACATGTTTCTTCGCCCAGTTTAAACGTCACCAGCGAGAATTCAACAAGGCCGGTGCATCATTTTTCCCAGCAGGGAAGGTCGTGATTACCAGATAGGCGATAAAGGATCTGTAAATGAAAGTCCGCGTATGCGGGTATGAGTAAAGAAGTGAGGGTCCACCACGTGACACGACGCAGATCTGCGCTCGCAGCTTCATTTGCCTGCGGCCTTTTATCGCCCATCCGAAGTTGTGACGTAGGCTGCTGGAGTGCTCTGGTCTTGTCAATATCTTGAGAGCTGACGACAACAGCTGACATTCGTAGTTAGAAGACCAGCAAGCACGCTTGCTGCTATCGCCTCCGCCGAGCTGCTTAATTCTTTTGCGCGCGGAAGTCGACCCAATGAAGGGTTGATTTCAGTTATATTACACTTGTATGCTGTTTTGTGTCCCTGGCCATAGCATCCCGGTGCCTATGGCCAGGAGGCTACGCCCCAGCATGGGCGGAAAACAGGCTGCTCCATTCAGCCTTTCAAGACAAAAGCGGGCGATGTACAAATGCAACTTCTGGGCAGCATACTCAAAGATGAAGGCATAGATTATGAGATTATAGAATTGCTAAATAAGCAGGTATACAGCGATAATAAGGTCGAAATCGTGTGGAAAAGGTTCAAAAGTGAACAACCATTGAGCTACAATAAGAACTGGCACTCTAAACAGACAGAGTATACCAGTTACTCTACTCTGTGTAAAAGCTGCATGCTTAGTCCTCCCTAATTGGCTAAGAGGTGAAAAGCTTTCGTATGAGAAGAGTATAGCTGCAAATGCACACTTTCTATGAGCAAGAGAAGTTCGCAGACGTTATCTTCTTTTTTTTTTTTTTAGAGCGCAGCTTTTTTTTTAATGATATTTATTGCCTCAGGGCATCAGTAGGATATGAGATGAAGAATAAATAAATGATTAAATGAATGGAAAAAGTTTGGCTGATATTATAAAGTCCAGATGTGAGCGATGATGCGGTCACTGCGTCCCAACAGCGGCCCAAGCACGGAACCCTGCGGCGCACCTAACTTTATACTTTGCGGTAGTAAGGTTAAATTGTTTACAACAACATATCGTTTCCATCCTGTAAAAATAACTCTTAAATAGATGAGCGATTTTCCTTCTTAGATCATAGGTTTCCAGTTTCTGTTGCACTATTGTGTGACCAATCGTATCGAACGATTCTGATATGTGTAAGTACGCTACAACGGCTAGTTTATTATTATTGAGGGCAGATATATGAGTTGTGTAAGAACAAGAACTGCGGTTGACGTTGACATTTGGGCCCTGAAGCCGTGCTGATTATGACAGAAATGTTATATTTATTGAGAAAATTTTGTACACGTTTGGAAAGAATCTTTTCAAAAATTCTATACTATAGATCGATAGCGGCCTATAGTTTCGCAGGTGAGGTCGCTAACCGCCTTTAAAAATGGATATAACCTTTGTAATCTTCAGTTCGTTAGGATATATTCCATTCGTCAGTGAATGGTTAAAGATATGTAGTAGATGGATTCCGAGTATATGAGTGTCGTTTTTTATCAACCTGACGGGTACTGCATCAGGTCCTGCCGCCTTGACAGCTGAAAGGCTGCTGGCGGCTGTGTTTATTTCTTACACATCTATGTCAGGCAATGCAAAAGTGTTGTTAACACGCGCCGCCGTCATCACCGTAGGTGCCTCACCATGGACAGGGGCATTCAAATGTTTCCAGGCCACAGGGTCTGCTTCTGAACAGTACAGTCAGGCATATACGAAGCCCTCACATATCAAAATATCTTTGGAGGGAAGAAGAAGCATTATTCTGACCTCTGAGATAACTGATAGATTTAATGGGATCTCAAATGCTAGAATATGCCGACTAGAAACAGAAGCTGCGGCCTGGAAACTTTTGGCCACCTCTGCACCTGCGCAGCGATTGTAGGCCCTATGGGGGCCAAATAGCCCCCTCCCCCAATAGTTCAGCAGTATCTTCGTCAACTGTCTCGGGAAGTGTAGCGGCATTAGATCGCAGGCCGATTGCGTCATTCACTATGTCCCAATATTCTTTTTTATTGTATTTCCATGTGCCTGTTTCAGCAATGATGAATAATATTCCGTTTTTTCCCCCTCATAAGATATACAGACAGATTCCGGCCGAGCTTAAACTGGCCTAGCATTCGCTTGATCTCAAATGCTTCCGTTTGTGACACAATTTGTCCTTTTTCTTTTAATGCTGCTAATATTTCAGTATACATCCACAGCCAAGTTGGCTGGCTCTTATTATTGCCTGCCAGATAGCTCTGTTTGATTACTTTTTTAATGATATCTAAAAAGTTCTTACACTCAGTATTGACGTCTCCGTCGCATGCCGTAGTGAAATCTGTTTGTTCTAATATTTCACGCTAACGACAGTATATTACCAAGAATTTTACACTGAATAGAGTGCATTTGTCGAGGCCGGCCTTTTCCAATCACGAGAAAAAATAGGTGTATATGGTCAGCAACCACCTTAGCGCACGTACCAGCTGCACGCCTGGAACAATATTACAGAGGGCGTGATCTATTAGAGTACTTGGGGTACTTGAGCGATGTGGCTAGGTTCTGTAATAAGTTCACGCAAGGCAAATGATTCTGAAAGGCAAGTGTAACTGTTCTGTACCCTGCGTGTTAGGTCCCGCCGTGGTGGCGCAGTGGTGAGCAGGTATACAGCGATAATAAGGTTGCAACTGCGTAGAAAACGATTAAGAGTGACAACCGTTGTGATACACTCTAAGAATTACTACTCTAAACAGAGAGAGTATAACGACCACTGTACTCTCTCTAAAGACTGGTTAATCTTCTCTAATTGGCTATGAGGTGAAAAGCTCCCAGAGAAAGAGAAAACTTTATTGTGGGACGTAAAGTGACCTGGTAAGTGGAAGAGCCAAGTGGCCATCAGCTGGTGGCTTGCCTTCTTCAGCGCGGTTTACGGTGCCCAAATGTACATCGGCGTTAGCGTTGCGCAGCACTTGCTCCCAGGAAGTATTAGAGGAAGTATTCAGAGACTTGGAATGGGAACAGTTAGGGATAAGGGTAGATGGAGAATACCTCTCAGTAATCTGCGATTTGCTGATGACATTGCCTTGCTAAGCAACTCGGGGGATGAACTGCAAAAAATGATAGGTGACCTAGACAGGAAAAGTAGAAAGGTAGGCTTGAAAATCAATATGCAGAAGACTAAGGTAATGTTCAACAGCATCGGGAAGGAACAGCAGTTTACAATTGGTAGCGAAGTACTGGAAGTAGTAGGCGAATATGTCTACTTAGGACAGGTAGTAACCGCAGATCCGTACCATGAAAAGGAAATAACAAGAAGAATAAGATTGGGATGGAGCGCATTTGGCAAGTACTCACAGATTATGACTAGCAGCTTACCGGTATCGCTAAAGAGGAAAGTATATAACAGTTGCATCTTACCTGTATACTCACCTATGTGGCTGAAACGTGGAGGCTAACCAAGATAGTTCTACTTAAGTTGAGAACAACCCAGAGGGCTATGGAACGAAAAATGATAAGGGGTAACATTAGGAGATAGGAAGCGTGCAGAGTGGGTCAGAGAAATAATTCAAGTTACCGACATTCTAGTGGAAATTAAGAAGAAGAAATGGACATGGGCAGGACACGTAGTGCGAAGAGAGGATAACCGATGGTCGCTTAGGGTAACAAACTGGATTCCAAGGGAAGGAAAGCGTAGCAGGGGGCGGCAGAAAGTTAGGTGGGCTGATGAGGTTAAGAAGTTCGCAGGGGTCAAGTGGATGCAGCTAGCACACAACCGGGTTAAGTGGAGAAATATGGGAGAGGCCTTCGCCCTGCAGTGGGTACAGTCAGGCTGATATGATGATGATGATGATTCTCCCCGGATTCAAGTGAGGGAGCCTCTGTGATATCATTGGGAGGAGGGTGTGCCGAGCAATCCCATAGGATGTGATTAAGGTCGGCTTTTCAAGGCAAAAACCTTCAATTGCTCATACTGTCGTTCGCAAAAGGTATCACATTTTGCAGCCACCCTAGGTCACGTGATGCCACTCAAGATGACGGCCACCATAGGTCAAGATGGGCCACCCTGGGCCCACGCCCCACGAAGGGGTTCGTATTAATGCGTACGCCTTAATAAGCCTTCGTTATATGGGAGGCGGTAGCTGGCAGCTGAGATGGTCGAGAACTAACTGGATGTAGGGTTGCCCATTACGCTTGGCAGGAGCTGCCATCGCAGGCCTCTCCTTTCATATGGAGGGTGATATCAGAATCAGTCTGCCAAGACCCTTGCATTCACGTTATCCCAGAAGTAGGCGGTAGGATAGTTAGAGAGCATACCGGTAAGTTGTATATGGAGACGAAAGATTTGATTAAGAAACGCTAGAGTATGAAAGCTTCCAATCCAATAGACCAGATAGAATGGGCCGAGATACCAAAGCTAATCAATAAGCGCAAGGTGGCCGATATAAGGAAGTATAACATGGAGAAAATTGAACATGCTGTAAAGAACGGGGGAAGCCTTAAAGCGGTAAAGAAGAAATTGGGTATAGGCAAAAGCCAGATGTATGCGATGAGGGACAAGGCGGGCAACGTCATCACGAATATGGACAAGATAGTCAAAGTAGCCGAGGAGTTCTATACAGATCTCTACAGTAGCCAGAGTGGTCAGGACCGTGATGAGATTAGCGGTAGGGAAAAACAGTCAAACGTTCCACCAGTGATGAAGGACGAGGTCAAGAAAGCCTTAGAAACTATGAAAAGGGGGAAATCAGCTGGAGAGGATCAGATAACTACAGATTTGCTAAAGGACGGGGGAGATATCGTGCTAGAAAAACTGGCCACCCTGAATACGTAGTGCCTGATGTCATCGACGGTACCGGAACCATGGAAGAATGCAAACATTATCCTCATTCATAAGAAAGGGGACTCTAAGGACCTTAAAAATTACAGAATAGTCAGTTTACTGTCTGTTACGTACAAGGTATTTACTAAGGCAATCGCTAGTAGAATCAGGACAACCTTAGACTGCTATCAAGCAGGTTTTCGGAAACGGTACTCTACTATCGATCATATCCATACCATCAACCAGGCGATAGAAAAATGCTCGGAATATAACCAGCCCTTATACATGACATTCATTGATTACGAAAAAGCATTTCACTCAATTGAAACCTCGGCAGTGATTCAGGCATTGCGAAATCAGGGGTAGACGAGCCGTACGTGAAAGTGCTGGAAGATATATATAGTGGCTGCACAGCAACCACAGTTCTGCATAAAGAAAGTAACAAAATTGCCATAAAGAAATGTGTTAGGCAAGGAGACACGATCTCCCCTGTACTAATCACAGCTTGCTTAGAGGAAGTATTCAGAAACTTGGAATGGGAGCAGTTAGGGATAAGGGTAGATGGAGAATACCTCAGTAATCTGCGATTTGCTGATGACATTGCCTTGCTAAGCAACTCGGGGGATGAACTGAAAATAATGATTGATGACCTAGACAGAAAAAGTAGAAAGTTAGGCTTGAAAATCAATATGCAAAAGGCTAAGATAATATTCAACAGCCTCGGGAAGGAACAGCAGTTTACGTTAGGTAGCGAAGCACTGGAAGTAGTAGGCGAATATGTCTACTTAGGACAGGTAGTAACCGCAGATTCGAACCATGAAAGGAAATAACAAGAAGAATAAGATTGGGATGGAGCGCATTTGGCAAGCACTCGCAGATTATGACTAGCAGCTTACCGGTATCGCTCAAGAGGAAAGTATACAACAGTTGCATCTTGCCTGTACTCACTTATGGGGCTGAAACGTGGAGGCTAACCAAGAGAGCTCTACTTAAGTTGAGGACAACCCAGAGGGCTATGGAACGAAAAATGGTAGAGGTAACATTAAGAGATAGGAAGCGTGCAGATTGGGTCAGAGAAATAACGCAAGTTACCGACATTCTAGTGGAAATTAAGAAGAAGAAATGGGCATTGGTAGGACGTGTAGTGAGAAGAGAGGATAACCGATGGTCGCTTAGGGTAACAAACTGGATTCCAAGGAAAGGAAAGCATAGCAGGAGGCGGCAGAAAGTTAGGTGGGCGGCTGAGATTAAAGGGCAACTCTGGAGGTTTTTTGACATTGGAATATTCTAATAAAAATTTAACTGTAGGTTCTCCTCTCCGTCCTGACGCATTCTAAAAAACTTGGGCGCTGTACGATAATTCGTTCGCGCGCGACACGACTTTAAGATATGCTGTTTTCATGGCTTAAAGGGCAACTCCAGGGTCTTTTTGACATTCGAATATTCTAATAAAAAGTTTAGTGTAGATTCTCCTCTCCGTCCTGACGCATTCTACAAAATTTGGGCGCCGTACGATAATCCGTTCGCGCACAACATGACTTTAAAATATGCTGTTTTCATGGCTTAAGTTGAGACTTTTTCTGCCGGCAACACTGAGTTTCTGACGTCACAAACAGTATACCGGCGTTACTGTCCACTTCCCGCATGATTATGAAATTGTGAGGCTTATATTGAACTACCTCAGACATTTTATGCAATGCTTCATGATTTCATACTTTACTTTCACCATCCAATGCCCGTACGAGTGTTTTTCTAATACTGAGTGTGACGTCACCATTTCGCCAAGTGGGGCGTCGTTTCTGGCCGTGAAAGCAGTTTCGGTTTCCATTTGCTGTTTTTCCTTTTTAAAAATACTTCTAATTGGAATTTCGAAAAACGGTTTTTTGTGTTGGAGGCAGGACGTGCCGAGGAATGTAATTCAGCCAAAAAGAGAAAATGATGGAAAAACCCCCGGAGTTGACCTTTAAGAAGTTCGCGGGGGTCAAGTGGATGCAGCTAGCACAGAACCGGGTTAATTGGAGAAATATGGGAGAGGCCTTTGCCCTGCAGTGGGTATAGTCAGGCTGATGATGATGATGATGATATCCCAGGCCACGCAGGCACGTTCATACGGATCGGTTTTAAGCGGGGCTTTATATGCTGGCTGATAGCTTACGCGGTGACGTCATACCGATCCAGGCGTTCGTGCGGCGCCTTTCATCTGGCGCTTCTTCGAACGTCCCACCACCAAGCCTACAGAAGCAGACGCAGTAAAACCAGGAATCAGCGAAGTTTCAAAAAAAGGTTTTTGTGTTATCGCACTTTAGTGGTTTAAAGTGCCACGCAAAGGATTTTCACGCACTTAGTATAGGATGAGCTTATGCTGAAGGGAAACGTGCGTGCATAACCCCCAAGGTTTGGGAATCTTCTACCCTGTACGGGCGAGCTCTGATATCCACGTGCAAAAAAAAAAAAAAAAAAAAAAAAAACTTTGTTTAACACTAAGCGCCTGTTTTCAGTAGCCCTGTTTCTGCGGCCTGACATGTCCGCTGAAGCCGCTCCATTGGCATCATATGCGTCCGTTCGCAGGGGTGGGTGGAAGATACCGTGCGTATTTTTTTCGCATCGGCCTTCAATTTTTGGTCGCGCCGATGCCTGCAACAAGTCTCTGGCAACGAATCTACAGTGTGTAGCACAGGTACTTCGATGCGCTCGAAAGCTATCGAACATTTGCGACGCTTATAGAGTCTTTCAATTTCCGAGCGACGTTGCGCGGCCTGTTCCTGCCCGCGGATAGGGTTTGGTGCCACTCTATACGAAGCATTTAGTTGCTCGTTTCATTTTTTTGTTCGTGACAGCTCCCATTTCACCATAACAGAACATTCCTACAAGTTAGCTTTGCGAACCTGCTTTTCACCCTTGTGGCATCTTAATTTCTCAGAACATCCGTCTGTGCTTGAAGTAACGCAAAAGCTATTTCTTCTCGCTCTTCTAACGAAAACTTATACCTGTTTCAGGCAAAAATTTATAAAATGAATTGATTGATATCAGTGTTGTTTTTACCTACACTGTACAGCTCTTATACTCTGTCCTTAAGAGACATGATGTGTTAACGCGAGGGCCTAAAATTCCTATTTCGCCTTGCACAAAGATAGTTTTTTTTTTTTTCACACACATAAACGCATGTCATAAATACCATGTTGGAAAATCTCTCTTACAACAATTACCTTTTCTGATATTTCCCGCCCCTTCACAGTTACAAGCATATCTCTCCTTCAGTCTACGTTACCTTTAATAGGATAAGGTTAAAGACCCCGTTCACCAAAAATCCGCCGGCGTCGGCGTCCGTCGCAGGCAATGGCGTTGTGAGCAAAAACTCATGAGCATGACGCTGGTAGGTCACATGGCCGTGCACTGAGATGGCGTAGGGTTGCCTGACGTCACGATTTTCAGGAGCTGCCAACCTCTCCTTTCATACGGGAGGATGATATCGGAATCAGCCTGCCAGGACTTGCATTCACGTTAACCCTATAGGCCACGCAGACACCTTCATACGGCTCACTTTAAGCGGGGCTTTATATGTTGGCTAGTAGCTTACGCTATCGCCTTATACCCTTAAAGACGGAGCTTAACTGTCCTCCCTAATGTTTACTTGTCTATGTGCAAGCACGAACGGTAAAATTTTAAGATAATATTGTTTGCTTGCTTCTACCCCTGCAGTGACACCATATATTTTTACGAATATATATGCCTTTGTCGTAGAAAAATAGAAGAACATGAATGAAGAGAGGAAATGAATGAATTTATGTAGCCGTGTTTTTTTTTTCTGGACCCTATTGTTATCGACGCTGTCGAAATAACGAATTTAATTATTTATTTATTTACAAACACTGCCAATCCCACGCGGGGTTATACTTACGAATTTAATTCTCAACAAAAAACCCTGCCGTTCAGGAAACAACGAAATTAATTCCAAATTGCTGAAAAGTACCGAAGTGTTCTTATTATCGCATATTTTCACGCAATCGTTTCAGTGCTCCGCTTTGCATGACCGGATGGATGGATGGAAACAACTTTATTTAATAAAAACAAAAAAAAAAAGTATTCCAGGGTGGTCCCCTACTAGTCCAGGAGTCCACGGGCTTTTGCTTCACATAGAGCCCGATCGACCAGCCATTTCTGACCGGCGGGTTGAGCTGTCTGCAAAGCAGCCTCCCAGGAAGAAAAGGTGGGATGGGGGATGGGGGGCACTGCCTGGGGGGAAGGACATTCCCACAGGTAGTGGAAAAGTGAGGATTTTGGCTCGCCACAGGTGTCGCAGTGAGGGGGCAAGCCAGGGTGAAGGCAAGAGAGACGGTAGGGGGAAATGAAACAATCCGTCTGCTATTGTCGCCATGTAGCACTGGATAAGGGTGACAAGGTGCTGTGGGGTGGTGGCAGTGTCATGCGCTTGTGTTTGTAGAATGTGGTGATTTGGTGGTATGTAGAAAGGACCGATGCGGCCTCCTGCGCGGAGTTGGGTGCCTGATCATCCGGGGCTCGGGTAGAGAGTTCTCGAGCCAGCGCATGAACGCGCTCATTACCGGGGATCGAGGCATGCCCTGGGATCCACGTTAGATTAACCGTTCGGTCGAGAGAGGTGGCGGTGGTAAGAATATGATGCGCGGCCAGTGTCGCCACGCCGTTTAGGTAGTGGCGGTATGCCGCCTGAGAATCTGTACAAATTTCGGTAATGGCTTCGTCAATGGCTGAATGGGCAAGCGCGAGTGCGATGGCGGCTCCTTCCGCTTCTGCAGGCGCGAATTAGCTCGAATAGTGGCGGCGGCCCCCACTCTGCCATCTTCGTAGGCAGCGACTGCAGTGAAAAATCCTACTTTAGAATTCCCTGCCGCGTCGACATAGAGGATATCAGAGCGGTTGCGGTATCTTTTGGTGTAATAGCTGGCTCTAACTTTCCGCCTTCCCTGATAAAGGCAAGTGCCCATGTTGCGTGGTAGGGGCTTCTGGTATATGTGATCCTGCATGCCCGGAGAGATCATGAAAGGTGTAGCACTTGCTGGGGTGACGATGGGTGGATTGAGACGGAGTTGTCTCAGTAGGCATCGTCCTGTTTCCGTGCGACTCAGGCGGACTAATTGGTTGGTGCGTTGACCTTCTATTAACTCGTTCACGGTATTGTGAGTACCAGTGGCCAGCAGATGTTCTGTGCTAACCGTCCGTGGAAGACGTAGGGCGGAGGTTACGGCCATGCGTATTAGGATGTCCGCCTGCTCTGTTTGGCGCTGAGTGAGTATATGATATGGGAGGTGGTATGTGATTCGGCTAATGATTAACGCATTGGTCATATTGAGGGTTTCGCGTTCCGACAGCCCATGGTTGCGCGCAGCCACACGCCTGATTAGTCCAGCAACCTGCTTAGTCTGTCTTTGCAAGAGTTGAAGGGTGGCGGTTGCATCAAGTGCGTTGTTAATGAGAAGGTCGAGAATATTCATCTGAGACACAATGGGCACTGGGTTTCCGTACATGTGAAGTTCAATGGGGGGATCACCGGGTATGGGTTTAAGCTGCATTAGTTTCGATTTAGTTGGGGAGCATCGGAGGCCTGTGTTTTCTAGATAGGTGGTGGTGATGTCTATGGCAGACTGCAAGATATCCTGGGCTGTTCCAGGGGTCGGCTTGTTGTCCAGAGGGTTATATCATCTGCATATAAGGCTGTGTGGAGCTCTGGGATAGCAGCAAGGGCCTTTGCTAATGGCGCTAGGGTAACGTTAAAAAGTAGCGGTGATAGGACCGCCCCTTGAGGTGTTCCGCGGTTAGGCAGGGGGAAAGGCTGGGAGGCAATATCCCCAAGGTAAAGTTGTGCCGTGCGTCCCTGAAGAAAGGCCCGAACATACTGCCATATGCGTGTGCCGCAGCCCGTGGTGGCTAATGTCGTCAGGATATGGTCATGGCTTATCGTGTCGAATGCCTTGTGAATATCCAGGTCCAGTATGGCGCGCGTAGAGGCTGTACGGCGCTTAGTGTGTAAGAGAGACTCTTTAAGGGCGAGAAGTACGTCTTGTGCCGAGAGGTTTGGGCGGAATCCAAATTTAACATGGGAGAGAAAGCCTGTTGCTTCTAGGAACGGTTGCAGACGATTGAGAATGACATGCTCGAAGAGCTTGCCGACACAACTCGTTAAGGATATAGGGCGCAGGTTTTGAAGAGTGAGGGATTTGCCCGGTTTGGGTATAAATCGCATGCTGGCGTGGGTCCAGGTTGATGGGAGCGTCCCAGCGTGCCAGTGGTTATTAAAGAGTTCCGTGAGTTCCTGGAGAGAGACTTCGTCCAGATTGAGTAATGCCTTGTACGTTATGCCGTCCGGTCCTGGCGCCGTGGAGCGGCGAATCTTAAGGAGTGCTCGGCGAACTTCACTTAAGGTGATGTCAGCATCAAGTTCGGAGTTAGGCGGAGGTGGATTTAGTGGATCTGCTGACTGAAGGGATATGGGTATATAGGTGTCCCGTAGTTTACCAATTACGTCGGTGCCTTTTTGGAGTTCTAGCTGTATCAGACGTTGTGTGTTTACTTGTGTATGTGCTTTAGTGGTTGTTGGATCTAAAAGAGCGCGTAGGAGGGCCCACGTGCGTTTAGTGCTTAATGTACCCTTGAGGTCGTTACAAAAGGTTGTCCAGTTTGCACGGGCTAAGGCTTTGGCGTATTCTTCTGCCTCACGAGTGAGAGCGGCTATGCGGAGTCTCAATTTACGATTGTGTCGCTGGTGACGCCAGCGTTTGAGAAGTCCCTGTCGGGCCTCCCATAGATGAGCCAGGTGCGGATCAACCTGCGGTGCAGTAGGAGTATTTTTAATGCGTTTGCTGTTCACCCGGATGACCTCCACCAGGCAGTCTGTCCAGTCGGTGACAGTAGGGACTTCGATAGAGTCAGCTGCCAAGTATGAGCGCAATTTATCCCAGTCGGTGAGAAGGTGTGTGCGAGGGCTGAAAATCTTGGAATCGTAAGCGATAGTAGTGGACACTAGGAAGTGGTCACTCCCAAGGCTGTCTTGTAGCACCATATGAGATTTAACAATTAAATTTTGTGAGGCCCATGTGAGGTCCGGCGTGGTATCACGAGTGACACTTGTGCCGATGCGAGTGGGTACAGTGGGGTTTGTGATCAGGCCGAGGTTATGATCAGCCATTGCGGTAGATATTAGGTTACCTTTGGGTGCGTCTGAGGTGTATCCCCATTGCGTGTGGCGTGCATTAAAGTCCCCCACCACAAGGAGTTGTGAGGTGCGAAAGGAGCCCAGGATTCCCGGAATAGATCTGCCTTTATCCTTAGGGTTGCTGTATATGTTAATAATTGTGAGGCTGCTTGTTTGCCGGCGTGAGCTGAGCTCTATCGCGGTATATTGAGTGTCTTTACTGTCGGGCGTGCTTGTCGGTGTGCGGTCTAGCACCGGCATTGATGCGAGTGTGAGGATTGCCGTACGTGACGTAAGGGCTGCTGTCCGATAACCACGGATATGAATGCGATTTGTTTCCGTCTCTTGCAGAGCGATGACATGCGGGGGATTAGGGGACTTTGCGATATATGCTGCTAGTTGCGCTTGTTTTCTGCGTATGCTGCGGCAGTTCCATTGCCAAATTATTGTTTCTGTTTGCGTAGTGGATTGGCGTCGCTGCCGACGTTTTCGCGTGCTATTGTTCTGTGCCATGTTGCTGAGCTGCAGACGCTGAATGAGAGCAGGCTTCGGGTTGAACTACGCGCTGCTTGCGAGGCAATTCCTGATGGGGTACAAGTTCGAAAAGCTTGTTGATGCCGGCTTCATGTTTGTCCAAGCGTGTGTTGATCGTGGCTTCTATCCTCTCGGTCATGGATTGTATGAGCTGTGCCTGGGCTTGTATGAGCTGTTTCTGCATCGCTCCGATTTGTTCGGCAGCTATGGTGTTGATTATACTAGTAACTTCTGACCGAAATTCGGCGGAACGTATATATTGTTTACAGTGGAGAAACTGGTTGATACATCAGGCGATGCGCAATCACCACTTCATTACTGACCGATCTGTCCACTCTGTATTAAAATTCAAATTTTAGAATATATCCTATATAATAACCATGCCATCTTCCTTAAACCCAATTCGTTCTTTTGCTCTTCTCAATATATGGCAAAAACGCAACTTCGACAAAGCTGCGACTCATGACTGTAATTTGATTACTGATATCATTTCTCTCGATTTCGCCAATTCCTTTAACAACGTTTTTCACAACTTACTAAATGTAACATCCCCGGTCCAGAACGCATTCTTCTTTAACTACGAAATTTCTGAAAACGCTGTATTGATTTCCTTTGTAGCCGTATGGCTACGCTAGGGTGGATGTCAGTGAGTTATTACTCCCTTATTAAAACCCATCATTTTAAATATAGACCGTGACATGCCAAAATATACCCAATACTTTTTAACTAACCACTTTCAGCATGTAATAGCTAATTAAATGCTGAAATATTTGGAATAAAGTATGCCGTAAAGGCGCTGTCTTCCACAAAACTTTAGTACATCGCCAGAAATAGAAGGAAAAGTACAACGTAAGTGTCATCGAGATCTTAATTCGGATCGATCGACCCGGAGTCCAGAATGCTAGCCGCTGCACCACGAGAACCTTAAATTTCCGATGCCGGGTGTCCAACCAATGCCTCCTGGATGAAAGCCAGGTATCCTAGCCACTAGACCACGCCAAGTTTTTTTTTCTTTATTACCACATTGATATACAACACAAAAAACACATCGGTAAAGCATCTACATCACTCGACAAGTAAAAGGTGCGAGCGGAAACCTGCCTCGCTCACGCAAAAGGATTAAAAGCATTTCAGCTGCACAAGGTCGTCCATTACTGAAAGAGACTCGGGGGGCTCAATTTGGGCCTTAAGCACATTTTTTTATGTAAGACATGCTTTCTACAAAGTACTCCCTGACGGGGAGTACAGTCTCGTCTGCATGCCTGAATGCCATTCGATTTTTCCATATACTGTGTAGGCTGAGAAGCATGAACATGTCATATGGAATGTCGTCGCCACTCTCAACAGGTAGGAATCGCATTCCGTAAGGTTATATCGGAAGCAACTTTTTAAACGTTCGTTGCAAGATGTCCCAATGAAATACAGGGTCTGTACAGTGAAGGAACATCAGATCTATTGTCTCCGGTGTTCTACAAATTAGGCAATTTGTGGACCATGGGACAAAAATACCCTTCTCTATAAGCCAGGGTTTCACTGGTAGTGGGCCACTGTGCAGCTGAAAAAAGAAGGTTTTCACCTAGGCTTGCACAGGCATCCTCTTAACTATTTTCAGCATAGTTTTCCCTTGACCTACAATGTACATGGACCGGTAAACCGGGACAGGCAACATAGTATCAATGAGGGCTTTGTAAAGTTCTTTCCTCTATATACTGCAGTAAGGTACTGCACAGAAAAGCGAACTTTCAAGAACTGAAAAGCTCGAACAACCACCCAGATAAAGCCTCTGAAACCGCAGGCACTCAGACACTCAGTATTTTTTTTTTTTTTCTAAGCGCGCTTACTGATCGTTGTTTGCCAGCGTAATCAAAGGTGCGATGTTTCTTTTCCAGAACTGCAGGCGACGGTATGTGCGCCTCGTGAGATGGGGCGTGTCATCGCGGAGGCACCGTGGCACTGGGAGGACAGTCGATCTGCACCCAGTATTCGCACAGGGTGCGTGGGGCCTTTCGTTTCCTCACTGAGGAGATGCCGTTGCGCTAGGGGCATGAACGAGCTTAGCGCGCTTGCGGGCATCGAGGCATTTTTTTGCCTTGTTCGCAGTCGCGAACCGCATTTAGCCGAGGGTAACCACCTTTAGCAGGCTTCGACATTCGAAACTGGGTTTGTGGGCCCGCGAGGGCACAGGGGGGTTTACGGAGCTTCCCCCAAGCGCATTCCCATAGAGGAGCCGAGCGCCAGGCCGGGGAACGCTTGTACCCAATTTTTACCGGTGGGTATCCGGCGGTGGGTTTCGAACTAGCCACCTCCCGCAGCCGAGACGGGCGCCCTAAACATTAGTCCACGGCTGCGGTGTCAGACACTCAGAGGCTGTCAGAGCATCTGACTCTGACACAGGGCTGGATGATACAACGAAGTCTGGCAGTGCGTCACCCAGCCACAGTTGCATTACTGTCCGCAAGAAAGCGTCGTTTTGGTCCCGAAGGAACATAAATCTCGACACAAGTTCCCTAATGAACAAGTGAGCCAAACCCAGGCCGCCGCTTTTCACAGTCCGAGAAAAATTTGTGCGGCTTGTCCTCTCCCAACTCGACCCCCAAATAAACACTGCAAACACTTCGGCGGCGGCTCACCACAAACACCGCCTGGCAGCTGATTCTCCTCGACGCTTTCTTCGTGCGGACGTTTCTGGGCAATTAAGGCTTCTGTCTCCGGCCCAACCTCCATGGCATCAGTACACGGAGGCTCAGCACTGAGATGCTCCTGAGCGTCAGAAAAATCGTTTACAACTTCTGACGCTTGTTTTGACGCACCTTAATGTTCCTGTGACGGATCTTGCAAGGCTTGCCGAGTTTCTTTCACATGACTGGGGACCGTCACCTTATGCTTTGTTAAAACAGTCATGGAATGCGAGTCCTGTTTTGTTGACTGACCTCTAATGTAAGCAGCCTCCTCCGCATCCGCCTCGTCCATAATCATAATTAACTCGGACGAGTCTTCGCTGGTCCCAGGTCCGGCAATGCTAGCGTAGGTACGTGCACACTGGCTGTCTTCATGCCCGAACCGTCGACAGGTTCCGCAGCGAGGAACCCCGCACTCTGCGGATGTGACCCGTACTCCGGCAGCGTAGGCACAACGGGGGTTTGCCTGGCACAATGACGAGCGCCAGCTCACCGCTAACATTCAACTGATATGGCAGGTCGTCAAGCTTCATGCCAGCTTTCAGCTTCAGCGTGACGAGTCTAGTATTGGAGCCCTTATCTAACATACCTTTAACACGCCAGCGCTCCGGGGAAACTTCCGACACCTTTCCGTACGGCGCAAATGCAGCACGAACATCCTCGTCTGGCACGTTGTGTAGCAGCCAGTGAAGTTTGAGTCGCACGCCCTGGTTCGCCGGGTAAATCACCAAGCAGCGACAGTTTTTCACACACAGCTCACCTACACTTACAATCTTGTTCACCGCTTCAGTATCCTTGAGAGTGACGGCCCAGACGTGGCTCATCTGATACGCCTCCATTGCGATAACATCGGCGATTAGCGATGAATCATCCCGGAAATCTTCCACCCGGTACGGGCGGGCCCTGATATCGGCGTGCAAAAAAAAAAAAAAAAAAAAGCGGTATTCAAAACAAACCGACCTGTTGGCAGTGCAGACAAAACAACCTGGCAAGTATTGTCATGTTCAGCAGTCCTGTTACCGCGGCCTGACATGGCCGCTGAAGCCGCTCCTGAGGAGCCCTGCAACCTGCGTCCGTTCACTGGCGTTGCCGGAAGCAGAATGTGTGATACTAGACCACGCCGGAACACAACGAAGAGGCTTAAACGCATGCACAGGCGGCTCCAAAATCAGTTGGAAAGAACAAAAAAAAAGCAGAACAGGTCTCACCGAGATTTGAACTCTGATCGCTGGATTCAGAGTCCAGAGTGCTAACCGTTACACCATGAGACCGTACATTCCGACGCCGGGAATTGTGGAAAACCAGTTTCCTCCCCCTTCTCCGCGACCGGTCACGTACCCAAGAATAGATTCCAAATTCTAAAACATAGAGAATGTCGTCGCTGACTGTCACACATACCAGTCTGACCTTGAGCGCCGCCTCCAACAGCATGAGGAAGCTATCACCCAAATTGATGCCAAATTCAATAGCCTCAATACTCACGTCAATGTTCAGTTCGAACGCATCCTTAATTTGATCTCCACCTCTCAGACTTCATTGCAAGCCATCACGGATTCTCTTCCACCTCCCCCAAAGAAGCGCGATGGTACGCCACAGCGCAATCAAATTAGTTAGATGTCAACATGGAGAACCTCAATATAATTCAGTGGAACTGTCGCAATCTCAATACTAACCGCACTCCATTACACCAGTATCTTCTTACTCTCCCCTCTCTGCCCCACTTCCTTCTCCTCCAGGAAACTCGCTGCTCCGCTAACGTCCCTGGCTACCGGGCATTTCACTCTATAGCTATACTAACCCCCTCTCTTCTATCTACGTTCGCCGTGACCTCTCGGTAGCAGCCCTTGAAATTCCTTCATCGCTCCAATCCTACCTAGTGGGCACCCTCTACTATCTTCCTCAGGCTCACCTCAGCCTGGCACTGTTGTCCTTCTACAGCCCCCGCACTCACGCCACACATTTCACGGCCTTAGGTAAATTTCTTAACACATTGCCCTCTCATACGGCTATACTTCTCTGCGGCGATTTTAATGCCCCGCACATACTATGGGGTTATCCGCAGACCTTTCGTGCTGGCCACCTACTCCACTCTATGGCCCAACAAGCTCACCTCACTCTCCTCAACACCCCCGGAGTGCCCACTAGGGCGGGCACCTTCTCCCAACGCCACACAACCCCTGACCTCACTTACTGTGCTGGTCCTATATCACCTCAGTGGTCAGCCACTGCCGATACCCTTCTTAGTGATCACTATATTATTTTCATCTCCGTCCCTCTTCGAATACCCACCCGCTCATGCAGCGCATTCGACATACTGACTGGCAGGCCTTTCGCTGTCTCCTCTCCTCTGCCTCCTTCACGTCCTATGAAGAGCGGACTAATGCCCTTCTCCAAGCGGATTCATCCTCAACTCGCACGAAGACCGCTGCATATCCCACTTCTGACCCCGATCTCCATCTCATCAGGCTATGGAAGCGTCGCAAAAAGCTTCTCCGAATCGCCAGACTGCAACCCCGCAACATCCAACTGCAGACCACGCTTTCAAAGTTGCGAGACGATATCGTGACATATTGTGCTACGCTTGAGGATTCTCGTTGGAATACCCTATGCAGCAATCTTGACACGGCGCTCCATAAAAAATCAACCTAGACTCTTTTTCGAACCCTCCTTGGTGCCACCCCTGCTCCTGCCCCGACTCTTGCTAAAGCCCTAGCCATAAAGTCTCCCGATGAGGTTTTCGAAACCCTTGCAGATCTTTATTTCCCACCCCCTTTGTCCCCCTGTTACCCTGAATACACAGGCTGTGCAAGCAATGACCTCGATGCCCCTTTTACACTGCGCGAGCTTGAAGCTGCACTTCTTACTAACGCCACTCGGTCGGCTCCCGGTGAAGATGGAATCACTTACTCCGCTCTTCGCAATCTTCCCGATAACGCAAAAGAGCACTTTCTCAACCTTTATAACACCGCCTGGGAAGAAGGCTCTCTGCCATCGTCCTGGACTTCCTCACTTATTTCTCTCATTCCTAAACCTGGTAAGCCTCCAGCCCTTTCAAATCTCCGGCCCATTTCTCTGACCTCCTGTGTCGGCAAGACGATGGAAAGAATGGCGCTCACTAGGCTTAATAGGCATTTGGAGGTTTCAAACTCGCTCCCTCATACCCTCATTGGTTTTCGTTCCCGCGTATCTGCACAGGACCTTTTCCTTATACTCCAGCATACTTTCTTAGCCTGTGGTAGCTCTCAGCTTCATGCCCTGGTCACAGTCGATGTCCGCAAGGCATTGGATTGCGTCTCCCATGACCATATTCTTACCTGCCTTTCCAGCACCGGCTGCAGCTCCTGAATGTATAACTACATTCGAGCTTTTCTTTATAATCGCGAGGCCCGTTGCCGAGCATTGAACTTCACTTCTACACCCCACTGTCTCTCCCGGGGTACCCCGCAGGGTGCTGTTCTTTCACCCACCCTTTTTAATATCGCCATGGTTCCTCTCGCGGTTCAATTATCGTCTATTCCCGATCTTCAGCATTTTTTTTTACGCCGACGACATCACTCTGTGGTGCTCGCGTGGATCTCCTGGTCACGTTCAAGACACCATTCAGCAGGGATTTGATATTTCTTGCTTTCTTGACCATGTAGGTCTATCTCCCGCGCCCGAGAAGTCAGAACTCCTACTTCTGACTCACTCTGTTTATCAACGAGCTCACAACTCACTGATATCCCTTACCTTGGGCGGCTCCCCCATCCCCAAAGTTTCTCAATGCCGCGTTCTTGGCATGCCTCTGCATGCCGCCAAAAATGTCCGGGCTCTCCATGCGGCTGTCGCTACCTGTCAGCCCGTCACCCATTTACTTCGCCGACTTGTGAGACGGTCCTCTGGCCTGAGGGAAGCTCACGCCTGTTGACTGGCTCAGGCGCTGGCTCTTAACAAATTCCTTTACTTTATACCATATCTTTCATTCACCCAGGGCCAGCTAGACACACTTGCAAGAGCTCTTTACGGCCTTTATAAAGCTGCTCTTTGTCTTCCCATAACCGCTTCCACCGATAAGCTTTATGCCACCGGGCTTTTTCATCCTCTTCACAGTCTCCTCTCCCTTCACCATGACCGACAGATAGCTCGCCTCTCCGGCACAGTTCATGGACGCTGGCTTCTAAACCAGGCTAACATTTCCCCCATCCAGTCAGTCCCTCTGCCAACTCCTTCCCCTCCAGAGGCCACAAACCTCCGTATACTTCCTCTTCCTGCCAATATGTCACCGGTCCTGCATGATGGCCGCCGACATGCTGCTGCCTCTCATCATAGACCGCCCTTCAATACCCATGGGGTCGCTTACACGGATGCCTCATATGTGGCTCATCGCGGGTCCGGAAGCCAGGTCCTCTTTCATCCTCGTCTATCTACCCCGGTCACACGCACTAGGTGCCCCTTTCTCCACCCTCCGGATATTATCTCGCTTGAGGTCCTCTCCATCATTCATGCAATTCAAAGTTTCCATTCTCTCCCACCTGTGCCTCAGTATATTATATACACTGACTCCCAGGCTGCTATCCGTGCAATTCAATCTAAAAGTCTAACACGTCATCTGTCCACGGAGCTCGAGGTTGCACTCGTTGCGCTGCAGCCCTGCCCCGTCTTCCTCCGATGGATCCCTGGACACTCGGGGATTGACGGCAATGAGCTGGCAAACCAACTCGCCCGTAAAACTCGTAACCGGGCGCCGTTAATCCTCTGGCCAAGATCCTTGGAGGGCGGGTCGAGAGTGTCTCTTCGCGCCACCATCAGCGAATACTACAATACTGCTCGCTTAGACCGCAAGCTCTACCCCGACCCTCATCCTAATCTTTCCGTTCGGGAGGCTCATATCCTTTGGCAAATACAGTTGAACACACTCATAACCCCTGCCAGGCTATATCTCTACAAATTCCGTCGCGATCCATCATGCCCCAACTGCCCTTCCCCTTATGCCAACCTTTCACACTGCCTATTTTCATGTCCGGCAATCGGGATTCTTTCCCACCTCCTCCCATACTGTCAGGACCTGGGTGGACTGGCTTGGTGCTGAGGGTGAAGAAGAACAGCGCCTGCTCATCCAGCAGGCTATCGATGTATTAGGCGCCTAAGTGTTGCGCCTCAATAAAGTCTTGTACTACTACTACATGCACAGGCGGCTCCAAAATCAGATGGAACGAAAAAAAAAATCAGAAGAGCAAGTCTCACCGAGATTTGAACTCGGATCGTTGGATTCAGAGTCCAGAGTGCTAACCGTTACACCATGAGACCGCACATTCCGACGCCGGGAATCGAACCCGGGCCTCCTGGGTGAAAGCCAGGTATCCTAGCCACTAGACCACGCCGGAACACAGCGGGGAAGCTTAAACGCATGCACAGGGGGCTCTAAAATCAGATGGAAAGAACAAAAAAAAAAAAGAACAGAAGAGCAGGTCTCACCGAGATTTGAACTCGGATCGCTGGATTCAGAGTCCAGAGTGCTAACCGTTACACCATGAGACCGCACATTCCGACGCCGGGAATCGAACCCGGGCGTCCTGGGTGAAAGCCAGGTATCCTAGCCACTAGACCACGACGGATTTTTTTTTTTTTTTTTTTTTATTGCCTGCTTTGACAAATACACTGCAAATATATACAGATAAAACACTGTGACCATGCCGTGGTCAGCGTGAATGCTTAAAACTTCTTAAAATGAACAAGTTCATCTAGGACGCCAATCCAGTCTGGAGGTTCTGGCAATGTACGGTAAACATCTCGTAAGTACAAAATGCTTTCAATGAAATTCTCCCTGACTGGACGGACGTTTACATCGGCGTGCCTAACAGCCATCCTTGTTCGCCATATGCTGTGGAGCCCCAGAACCATGATTAGATCATAAGGAATGTCTCCATCGTTTTCAATTGGTAGAAAACGGATTCCGTACGGTGTTATTGGTAGGTCTTTCTTTAGAGTCCTTTGCAAGATGTCCCAGTAGAAGACTGGATCCCAGCAATCAATAAATACATGATCTATTGTTTCTGGTTTCTTGCATAATATACAGTTAGTTGTCCATGGAACGAATATTCCCTTTTCCTCTAACCAAGTCTTAACTGGGAGCGTGCCTGTATGAAGTTTAAAGAAGAAGGTTTTTATGCTGAGCTTAATATTCATCTTTTTAACTCTCTTTAAAACATCATTTCCTGGGCCTCCACAGTATATTGTTCGGTACCTGGGTGTTGGCAACATTGTATCCAGTAGGTCTCTGTACAGTTTTTTCCTTTGCACTGAACTTAAGTACTCAAGGGAAAATCGAGCCTTTAAGATTTGTACTGCAAGTACAACTTCTCGCCAAAACCCAGTTACTGCGCGTCCACCGTCATTGCATGATGAAACAATAAATCCAGGTAAGGCATTGCTTAAGTGCACTTGCATTACTGTGCGCAAAAAGTAGTCTTTCTGGTCCCGCAGAAAAATAAATCGCGACACAATTTGTCTTAAAAACAGGTGAGACAGGCCTAATCCACCATTACAAACAGAATGAAACAAATTCGTCCTACTAGTACGTTCCCAACTTGCCCCCCAAATGAAAACCGCGAACACTCTGTGAATTTTTTGCAGATTTGTGCGTTTCATGAACAAAAATTGGAGTACGAACCACACCTTGGATATCAAAAAAAGATTGCAGACAGTCGCGCGGGCAAACATGGACAAATTACGGCCTTGCCAGCCTTGCGCCTTTTCCCTGACCCTTTCTGTCTCTTGACGCCAGTACTGTTCGCTATCTTGATAGCTATCAAGTGGCATACCCAGATACTTCGTAGGCAACGATGTCCATCGCATGTTTGCAAACGTTTCCGGTCTTTCGTACCAGTTACCATGCCAAAAGCCAGCCGATTTTTCCCAGTTAATCTCACAGCCAGTTGCGGTGCAAAAACCGCCAGCAACCTCGACTGCCTCACTTACGCTTTGTCGGTTCACACAGAAAATGGCTATATCATCCGCGTACGCAAGTACTTTCACTTCAGATGCTTGTAGCTTGAATCCACGGATTCTTTCATTATTAATCAGGCTTAAACAAAAGGGCTCTAGATACAAGGCAAATAGAAGAGGGGACAATGGACATCCTTGCCTCACTGACGATCGCACGGCTATTGCGTCAGTAAGACTTTTATTTACAATAATACGGGTAGAGCACCCAGCGTATGCCATTTTGACTCCATCTACGATAACACTTCCGATATTTACATGCTCTAAAATGGTGAAAAGGACGTCATGTGAAACGTTGTCAAATGCTTTTGAAAAGTCAAGCTGCATCATTGCTACATGTCTTCCGTCTGCATCACAACACTCTAAAACGCATCTTGCTGTGTGTACATTCGTACAGATAGTGCGGCCCTTAATGCCGCACGTTTGGTGTGGACCTACCAACTGTTTAATGACACCTTGCACCCTCCTTGCCAACACTTTCATAAACAATTTATAATCCACATTTGTGAGGCTTATAGGCCGATAGGACTCCACCGATAGAAGTTTGACTGCGTCATCTGATTTAGGAATTAAGACAATATGTGAAGCTTTGAAAGATGGCGGCATTTGTTTAACATGGTATGCTTCCTTTATTACGCAGTACAATGCCCTGCTGGCTTCTGATTTGAATTTCTTGTAAAAAGCAGCCCCTAATCCGTCAGGACCGGGTGATTTTCCAGCGCTTATTTCTTCTATAGCCTGCTCAATTTCAAGTACACTGATTGGTTGCTCAAGCCTGGCTTTAACTTCATCCTCAAGCCTGGGCATGGTCTGCAAAAACTGACTTTCGAATTGTTCTTTCCTTTGCTTAGCCCGCCCAAGTAGCTCACTATAGTACTCTGCAAACGCTTCTTTGATAACCTCGCATTCTGTTGCAACTTCGTTATGGTGAAGTATCTTTTTAATTTTGTTTTTTTCCGCGTATCTTTTCTCGTCACCGAGTGAGCGCTTGTTCGGTGTCTCGCCAACCCATAATCGCTCTGCTCGTGCTCGCACAATAGCTCCCCTATATCTTTCTTCATCGATAAGCTCAAGTTTATTCTTAACTTCTTTAATCTGCTTCGACCACAATCCAGGCGTCCCGCTATCTAGGTTCAGCAACAAATTGAGTTGACGGTGCAGATCTTGCTCGTTCTCTTTACTGACATGTCGTAAAATGGTTGCTCTTTCTATTGCTTTCATTTTTATATTGTTCTTAAAACTTTCCCACTCACTCATCCAGTCCCCTGATTTTGTCGCAAACAGTGCGTTGAACATTTCCTTTACTTCGTTCACATAGCTCTCATCATCCAAAAGTTTAGAATTAAATTTCCAAAGCTCCCAGTTAAATTTAGATTTATTTTCCTTTGCTCCTATGCAAAAAACTACTAGGCTGTGATCTGTAAAAGACACGTGCTTAACTTCATAACTTCGGCACAGAGGCGCGAGTTCTAGGGAAATGTATGCACGATCTAGCCTCGCATGGCTTTCTCTTTGGAAATGGGTGTACTGGCATTGTCCATTAGGTGACAGAAGCCAACCAACATCTTCTAGATGATACTCTGTGGTTAACGTCCTTAATAAGTGTGCGCTGGGGTCCTTCACAGGCTGAAGTTTTACGCGATCTTCAGGCATACATACACAATTGAAGTCACCCACCATAACAACACATCTTTCACCCTTCAAATGCTGTTCGAGCTGCTCGAAGAACAACCTACGCTCCCCTTCCTTATTAGGTGCATAGACGCATATCATACGCCATTCCAAATTAGAGAAGGAAAAATCAACAACAATCAGGCGTCCAGAAGGGCACACTGTGACTGCCTCCTCGACAATGCCCAGACTGTTGCGAATAAAAATAACACATCCTGCCGAATTGCCAACAGCATGACACACACATACATTGTACCTATCTCTGAATGGTTGCACCATGCGGTCCGTTTGTTCTTCACTTTCTACCTTCGTTTCTTGTATAGCGACCAAGTCCAATTCGTTTTCAAGAAATAGCCGACTAACTTGATATTGCCGCCGCCTCGCTGTCATTCCGCGAACGTTTAAGGTGGCTATACGTAACGCAGACTGGAGGTTTACTGCCATTTAATTGCAAAACAAAAGGACCGCACAGCGCTTACCACGGCAGTCTGGGAAGCAGTTGAGCATGTGCACTTGCTTTTTTGGTTGAGCCCGTAGCCACTGCGAAGAGGCCTTGCTTCTCGGTCGAAGCACCTTGAAGGGTTTGTCCAGTTCCTTGTGCACAAACTTCACAATCGCTCTTTGCTACGAGGGCGGTGTCCCGACCGTATTCCGGTCGAGGGAGATGTTTGGCTTCGGTCTGAAGCTAGGTCGCCGTGGCATGACGGCTTTGGGGGGCGGTCCCTCGTTGTTAGTGTAGTCAAGGCCGTCTCCTGCTCCCACGCTGTCCCCGTGCGTTCTTTTTGAGTTCACAGTTAATTCCATCGGCTCCCGCTGACTTCCATTGCCTGCGGCTGACGCTGCTCTTCGGTCACTACTAGACGCAGCCTTCGTAACTTCAGGTGACTGCATGCCGTCCTGGGTGTGTTCGTCTGGCTGGCCCTCCGACAAGGTGCTCTCGGAGGACTTCTCAGCAGCCTCCGAAGGCGTCTTTACTTGTGTAGCAAGTGACTGGCTTTTCGTGTCGCGGCTTGCGGCCTGCGTGGAGCCTTCAGAATTTTCGCAAGACGCGTTAGGGCATCGCGTGGACACTTCTAGCCGCCCTTTCGCTGCTTCCTCGGCGTCGGCTTCATCCATAATGAGGTCTGAAGCGTCCTCTTGTTGCAGTGGTCCAGTAACACTCGCGTAAGTTTTAACGCACATGTCCTCCCGATGACCAAAGCGCCTGCATCGGGTGCAACGAGGAACACGACACTCGCGTCTAATGTGCCCCGCAGTCCGGCACCGGAGACAAAGCGGAGCTCTGCCCGGCACTACAACCAGAGCCAACTCGCCTGCTACGCGGAGCTGGTGCGGGAGGTCATCCACCGAAACACCGGATTTCAGCTTGAGCCCAATTACTCTTGTCGTTGATGCTTTGTCCGCAACGCCACTGACACGCCACTTTTCTTTCGAAATGTCCGTTACCTTCCCAAAAGGTGCCAGGGCAGATCGCACATCGTCGTCATGGACACCGTAGACAAGCCAGTGCAACTTCAGCCTCACGTCCTGGTTCATTGGGTCGATGATGACGCATCGTCGTTCCTTCACCTTGAAATCACGCAGGGCCAACATTTTCTTCATCCCGTCTCCGCTCTTGAATGTAAGCGCCCAGACGTGATTCATCTGGTACGCCCCCAAGGCAATCACCTCGGGGAGCATATCCAGACTATCCAACGCATCGCGGAAGTCTTCCACGCGATACGGCCGACATCTCACATCGGCATGCAGAAAAACAGTATTTAAAACATTCCGACCTGATGGCAGTTGAGGCAAAATGACTTGATAATCCTGGTCCGGTAAGTCCGCAATCCTGTTTCCGCGACCCAGCTGGGCCGCTGTTACCGCTCCGTCGGAGCACATGATGGCACGTCCGTTCGCCTCGGCGGCCGGAAGTAGAATCCCCACTAGACCACCCCGGAACACAGCGGGGAAGCTTAAACGCATGCACAGAGGGCTCTAAAATCAGATGGAAAGAACAAAAAAAAACAACAGAAGAGCAGGTCTCACCGAGATTTGAACTCGGATCGCTGGATTCAGAGTCCAGAGTGCTAACCGTTACACCATGAGACCGCACATTCCGATGCCGGGAATCGAACCCGGGCCTCCTGGGTGAAAGCCAGGTATCCTAGCCACTAGACCACGCCGGAACACAGCGGGGAAGCTTAAACGCATGCACAGAGGGCTCTAAAATCAGATGGAAAGAACAAACAAAAAACAGAAGAGCAGGTCTCACCGAGATTTGAACTCGGATCGCTGGATTCAGAGTCCAGAGTGCTAACCGTTACACCATGAGACCGCACATTCCGACGCCGGGAATCGAACCCGGGCCTCCTGGGTGAAAGCCAGGTATCCTAGCCACTAGACCACGCCGGAACACAGCGGGGAAGCTTAAACGCATGCACAGAGGGCTCTAAAATCAGATGGAAAGAACAAAAAAAAAAAAAAAAAACAGAAGAGCAGATCTCACCGAGATTTGAACTCGGATCGCTGGATTCAGAGTCCAGAGTGCTGACCGTTACACCATGAGACCGCACATTCCGACGCCGGGATTCGAACCCGGGCCTCCTGGGTGAAAGCCAGGTATCCTAGCCACTAGACCACCCCGGTTTTTTTTTTTTTTTTTTTTTATTGCCTGCTTTGACAAATACACTGCAAATATATACAGATAAAACACGGTGACCATGCCGTGGTCAGCGTGAATGCTTAAAACTTCTTAAAATGAACAAGTTCATCTAGGACGCCAATCCAGTCTGGAGGTTCTGGCAATGTACGGTAAACATCTCGTAAGTACAAAATGCTTTCAATGAAATTGTCCCTGACTGGACGGACGTTTACATCGGCGTGCCTAACAGCCATCCTTGTTCGCCATATGCTGTGGAGCCCCAGAACCATGATTAGATCATAAGGAATGTCTCCATCGTTTTCAATTGGTAGAAAACGGATTCCGTACGGTGTTATTGGTAGGTCTTTCTTTAGAGTCCTTTGCAAGATGTCCCAGTAGAAGACTGGATCCCAGCAATCAATAAATACATGATCTATTGTTTCTGGTTTCTTGCATAATATACAGTTAGTTGTCCATGGAACGAATATTCCCTTTTCCTCTAACCAAGTCTTAACTGGGAGCGTGCCTGTATGAAGTTTAAAGAAGAAGGTTTTTATGCTGAGCTTAATATTCATCTTTTTAACTCTCTTTAAAACATCATTTCCTGGGCCTCCACAGTATATTGTTCGGTACCTGGGTGTTGGCAACATTGTATCCAGTAGGTCTCTGTACAGTTTTTTCCTTTGCACTGAACTTAAGTACTCAAGGGAAAATCGAGCCTTTAAGATTTGTACTGCAAGTACAACTTCTCGCCAAAACCCAGTTACTGCGCGTCCACCGTCATTGCATGATGAAACAATAAATTCAGGTAAGGCATTGCCTAAGTGCACTTGCATTACTGTGCGCAAAAAGTAGTCTTTCTGGTCCCGCAGAAAAATAAATCGCGACACAATTTGTCTTAAAAACAGGTGAGACAGGCCTAATCCACCATTACAAACAGAATGAAACAAATTCGTCCTACTAGTACGTTCCCAACTTGCCCCCCAAATGAAAACCGCGAACACTCTGTGAATTTTTTGCAGATTTGTGCGTTTCATGAACAAAAATTGGAGTACGAACCACACCTTGGATATCAAAAAAAGATTGCAGACAGTCGCGCGGGCAAACATGGACAAATTACGGCCTTGCCAGCCTTGCGCCTTTTCCCTGACCCTTTCTGTCTCTTGACGCCAGTACTGTTCGCTCTCTTGATAGCTATCAAGTGGCATACCCAGATACTTCGTAGGCAACGATGTCCATCGCATGTTTGCAAACGTTTCCGGTCTTTCTTACCAGTTACCATGCCAAAAGCCAGCCGATTTTTCCCAGTTAATCTCACAGCCAGTTGCGGTGCAAAAACCGCCAGCAACCTCGACTGCCTCACTTACGCTTTGTCGGTTCACACAGAAAATGGCAATATCATCCGCGTACGCAAGTACTTTCACTTCAGATGCTTGTAGCTTGAATCCACGGATTCTTTCATTATTAATCAGGCTTAAACAAAAGGGCTCTAGATACAAGGCAAATAGAAGAGGGGACAATGGACATCCTTGCCTCACTGACGATCGCACGGCTATTGCGTCAATAAGACTTTTATTTACAATAATACGGGTAGAGCACCCAGCGTATGCCATTTTGACTCCATCTACGATAACACTTCCGATATTTACATGCTCTAAAATGGTGAAAAGGACGTCATGTGAAACGTTGTCAAATGCTTTTGACAAGTCAAGCTGCATCATTGCTACATGTCTTCCGTCTGCATCGCAACACTCTAAAACGCATCTTGCTGTGTGTACATTCGTACAGATAGTGCGGCCCTTAATGCCGCACGTTTGGTGTGGACCTACCAACTGTTTAATGACACCTTGCACCCTCCTTGCCAACACTTTCATAAACAATTTATAATCCACATTTGTGAGGCTTATAGGCCGATAGGACTCCACCGATAGAAGTTTGACTGCGTCATCTGATTTAGGAATTAAGACAATATGTGAAGCTTTGAAAGATGGCGGCATTTGTTTAACATGGTATGCTTCCTTTATTACGCAGTACAATGCCCTGCTGGCTTCTGATTTGAATTTCTTGTAAAAAGCAGCCCCTAATCCATCAGGACCGGGTGATTTTCCAGCGCTTATTTCTTCTATAGCCTGCTCAATTTCAAGTACACTGATTGGTTGCTCAAGCCTGGCTTTAACTTCATCCTCAAGCCTGGGCATGGTCTGCAAAAACTGACTTTCGAATTGTTCTTTTCTTTGCTTAGCCCGCCCAAGTAGGTCACTATAGTACTCTGCAAACGCTTCTTTGATAACCTCGCATTCTGTTGCAACTTCGTTATGGTGAAGTATCTTTTTAATTTTGTTTTTTTCCGCGTATCTTTTCTCGTCACCGAGTGAGCGCTTGTTCGGTGTCTCGCCAACCCATAATCGCTCTGCTCGTGCTCGCACAATAGCTCCCCTATATCTTTCTTCATCGATAAGCTCAAGTTTATTCTTAACTTCTTTAATCTGCTTCGACCACAATCCAGGCGTCCCGCTATCTAGGTTCAGCAACAAGTTGAGTTGACGGTGCAGATCTTGCTCGTTCTCTTTACTGACATGTCGTAAAATGGTTGCTCTTTCTATTGCTTTCATTTTTATATTGTTCTTAAAACTTTCCCACTCACTCATCCAGTCCCCTGATTTCGTCGCAAACAGTGCGTTGAACATTTCCTTTACTTCGTTCACATAGCTCTCATCATCCAAAAGTTTAGAATTAAATTTCCAAAGCTCCCAGTTAAATTTAGATTTATTTTCCTTTGCTCCTATGCAAAAAACTACTAGGCTGTGATCTGTAAAAGACACGTGCTTAACTTCATAGCTTCGGCACAGAGGCGCGAGTTCTAGGGAAATGTATGCACGATCTAGCCTCGCCACTAGACCACCCCGGAACACAGCGGGGAAGCTTAAACGCATGCACAGAGGGCTCTAAAATCAGATGGAAAGAACAAAAAAAAAACAGAAGAGCAGGTCTCACCGAGATTTGAACTCGGATCGCTGGGTTCAGAGTCCAGAGTGCTAACCGTTACACCATGAGACCGCACATTCCGACGCCGGGAATCGAACCCGGGCCTCCTGGGTGAAAGCCAGGTATCCTAGCCACTAGACCACGCCGGAACACAGCGGGGAAGCTTAAACGCATGCACAGAGGGCTCTAAAATCAGATGGAAAGAACAAACAAAAAACAGAAGAGCAGGTCTCACCGAGATTTGAACTCGGATCGCTGGATTCAGAGTCCAGAGTGCTAACCGTTACACCATGAGACCGCACATTCCGACGCCGGGAATCGAACCCGGGCCTCCTGGGTGAAAGCCAGGTATCCTAGCCACTAGACCACTTTTTTTTTTCTTTTTTTTTTTTTTTTATTTTATTGCCTGACTTTGACACAAATACACCGCACTGGAACTCAGAACAACATGAACAAAGGAATAATATATGTACACAAAACTAGTTCGCGTTGCCTAACCCCCACTGAGGGGCAGGCATTGTCATGTTAAAATTCCTTGAGCACCGTCAAAGGTTCCAGCTTTGACAGCCACTCAGGAGCACATGGTTGCAATTTAAGCACTTCGAGCCATCGCTGCACACTTTCGCGGAAATACATGCGGGCTGGCCGTGCATCTGGATCGCAGTGATAACCAGCCATTCGTGCGCGCCATATACTGTGGAGGCACATTAACATAACCTGGTCTAACGGCATATCATCATGTTTATCCAATGGTAAATACCTAATGCCATGGGAATCAAGTGGCAACTGCTTTTTTATTGTCCTTTGCAGAACATCCCACAAATATACCCCCTCCCAGCAATGCAAAAATACGTGATCTATTGTCTCTGGCTGTTTGCAGATGAGACATTGGGCCCCCCACGGTAGGAACATACCCTTTTCCTCCATAAATGATTTTACACACAAAGTACCGGTATGTAGCATAAAGAAAAACGTTTTAGCTCCCGTAGCAACTTGCATTTTCTTTACGCGTTTTAATACATTACTTTCTGTGCCTCCATAGTATAAAGCTCGGTACAAGGGCACCGGGAACACCATTTCACAGACATCCTTGTATAACGTTCTCCTGTTAACATTACTTAAATACTCTTTCGAAAAACGTGCGCTTACGAATTTCACGCTCACAACAATTTCCCTAAAGAATCCAAAAACAGAGCCCGGCATACATTGAGTATAAACTACGAAATCAGGCAACGCTCGACCAAGTCTTTGTTGACACACTGTGCGCAGGAATGGATCACTGGCATCCCTAAAAAACATAAACCGGTTGACAATCTGTCGCACAAACAAATGACCCAGACCAAGCCCCCCATGCTTCACCTGCCGGAACAAATTTGTCCGACTGCACCTCTCCCAACTCGACGCCCAAACAAACACCGCAAAAACTCGATGCAATTTTTGCACATTTACACGGGAGCAATGCAACACTTGCATAACATACCATAGCTTACTAATTAAAAACAGGTTGCAAACTGCGGCTCTTGCAAATATTGATAATTGAGCGCTTTTCCATTTCTCCGCTTTTTCACGGGTTTCTTTGACCTGCTCTAGCCAGTATGGCTCGCTTTCCATGTAAAATTTCAAGGGCACACCCAAGTACTTTGCAGGCGTTGTAACCCACGATACATTAGCGAAAGTGTCGGGGGTCAGCTGCCATTCTCCGTGCCAAAATCCCAGGCACTTACCCCAGTTAACTTTACTCCCTGTGACTTTGCTAAAATGTTTTACCACATCCACTGTCCTTTTTATACTCTCTTTATTCACACAAAATACCGCAACGTCATCTGCGTAAGCCAGCAATTTGACTTCTGACTCCTGCAGTCGAAAACCATCAATGTCATTGTTTTGTAGGATGCTTAAACACAAACTTTCAATATAAATGCCGAACAAAAGAGGGCTGAGGGGGCAACCTTGGCGCACTGAACGTCGTACGTTGATGGGGGCCCCCAGTGACTTATTGACAATTAATCTCGTAGTGCAGTTACGGTACGCCAAGGCCACTCCCTCTCGAATAACAGAGCCGACATTAACATAGTCTAATATACTGAACAGAATAGTATGCGCCACACAATCAAAAGCTTTCTCCAAGTCCAACTGCAGTAACGCAACACATGCATGAGTTGCATCGCAGTATTCGAGCACACTTCTCGCTTTGTGAATGTTCTGAAAGATAGATCGCCCTTTGATACCGCACGTTTGGTGAGGGCCCACTAGTTCGCATATAACCGTTTGTAGTCTGCCAGCAAGCACCTTCATATAAATCTTGTAATCAACGTTTGTCAGAGCAATGGGCCTGTAAGACGACAACTGCCTAAGCTTATCTGGTTGGTCAGTTTTCGGAATAAGTACTGTGTGCGACGATCCGAAAGACGCAGGCAGTGCCTTCAGTTCATACGCTTCATTAAATAAGGCACACAACAAAGGAGATAGCTGTTCCTTGAACGCTTTATAAAAAGCCGCACTCAGGCCATCAGGCCCGGGTGATTTCCCTGGGTTTAAATTTTCTATTGCCTGCTGCACTTCTTTTTCGCTTATTGGCCGCTCCAGTCTTTCTTTTTGTTCCTCGTCAATTTTTGGCATCACGTCAAGAAAGGATTCTTTAAAACGGTCCAAATAAACCTCTCGGGAAGAAAATAGATCTTCATAATACTCCCGGAAAGCTTTCGCGATTCCTTCGTTATCGGTTTCTGTGCGTCCTGCCCAATCTACCTCTGCCACGTGATTTCGCCTTGCATTTGCTTTTTCTATTCCCAACGATCTTTTTGTCGGCGACTCATCCATGGCCAATTTTTCCGCTCTTGCACGCACTAACGCTCCTTGGTATCTGTCTTCTTCTATCAAGTTAATCTGTTCTTTTATTTTTCGAATATCCTCTATCCATCTGCCGGGTGCCTTACATTCCTGTTCGTGTAGTTTTGCAAGCAAAGCCTTAAGCTGGGTTTCTGTAATTTTCTTCTCGTACACCAGGCAACTTGATCTGTCAATGGCTTTAATTTTAATCTGTTCCTTGCACAACTCCCACTGTTTCCAGATTTCGAGCAAAGTCCCTGGCCTCACTTTAATCAATTCATTCAATACCACGCGTCTAAAGGCATCATCATTAAGCAATTTATTGTTAAATTTCCATAACTCCCAGCTAAATGCATTGCTTCGTTTTTTGGTGCCGAATAAGCATTGCACCAAACAGTGATCCGTGAATGTCATAGGCACAACTCGGTATTCATTGCATGAAGGAATCAAATCCAGCGACGCGTAAATTCTGTCCAGACGCGCGTGGCTAGAACCTTGGAAGTGCGTGTACTGAACGGCACGCGGTCCTTCCAAGCAATCAGCCACATCCTCCATATTCCATTCGCTTGTTAACTGGCATAACATTTCAGTGCTCTTGTCTCTGAATCCGCGTGTGCTGGTTTTGTCTCGAGCATTCAGTACACAGTTAAAATCGCCCAGCAATACTACCTGCCTTTCCGTACTTAACTGCTGCATAACATTCTCGAAAAAACACTGTTCTTTCCTCCACACAGTTAGGAGCGTGCACACAAATAATGCGCCACTCAACACCGCTGTATACACAATCAGCCACTACACACCGTCCAGAAGAGCATGAGGAGTAGCCCTTTACAACCAGACCAGGCAGCTTTTTGACAAACAATACACACCCGGCCGATGTCCCAACTGCGTGGCTAACAATGGCGTAAAATCTAGCCGTGAAACGTCGCACCATGCTCCCGGTCTCTTCCTCCCCGTCAACCTTAGTTTCTTGCACGGCAAGCACGTCAATATCGTGGTCAATTAAGAGCCGATGCATCTGGCTCTGCTTCTTTTTGCCTGCCAATCCCCTGACATTTAACGTGGCTACTCTTAAGGTGGTTTCGGGCGCCATTTTCATCAAGGGTGAAGAGACCGAAAGCATGGTGCTTACCTTTCCCGTCTAGCGCGTTGCTAGACGCCGTCGTTTGATCCATCCCCGTCCGGTGCGAGCGGCTGACCCGGCAGCAGGGGCACTTTATCCGCTACCCGTCTCTCTGATGAAATGTTTGGCCGCGGACGTAGCGTGGACCGCCGGGAGTGCCCCGTTTTTGCTGGTGGCTCGTCGACGCTGGGGGCTGACGCCTGGATACCTTCGGGTTCGGACTGTGTGTGGGATCGCTTGGCTGGGGCTGGGACGCCTGGCTTACGAACACCGCTGGTGTCTGAGTGCTCCTCCCCATTATCCTGTTCCATGCCGTTTGAAGGCTCAAGTGACGGGCCTTCCTCATTGCTAGGGAGCTGAGGTGCAGAGTCCGCTCTCCCAACATCCCTCGCAGCATTGCCGCTTTCTGCCGAGTCCACCGACGAATCCGTCTCCCGTGTCTGCGTTCGCACCTCTCCGGCACCCTTCGCCGCCTCCTCCGCCTCGACCACGTCCATGGTGAGCTCCGCCGACCGTTCCGCAGTTCCATGTCCCGCTGCCGAAGCGTACGAAAGCACACAGGCTGCCTCGTCATGACCGTAGCGTCTACACTTTGGACAACGCGGCACCTTACATTCTCGTCGAACGTGACCGGTACCACGGCAGCGCAGGCACTGCATCGCTCGCCCAGGCACCACGACAAGGGCCAGCTCTCCGGCCACTCGCAGCTGGTGAGGTAAGTCATCGACCTTAATCCCGGGTTTCAATTTCAGGAGCACAGTCCTCGTGGTGGACCCCTTCTCCCTGACGCCTTGAACTCTCCACCTCTCCCGGGTCACCTCGGTCACCTTCCCAAAAGCCGCAAAAGCCGTCCGTATGTCGTCGTCTGCCACACCGTACAACATCCAGTGAAGTCGCAGCTTCACCTGTTGGTCCTCGGGATCGATAATGAGGCAACGGCGTCCCTTAACTTCGAGCTCCTTGAAAGCCGCCAGTTTCTTCGTTGCTTCTGTGCTGCTTAACGTGACCGCCCAAACATGGTTGATCTGATACGCCCCCAACGCCACAACGTCGGGGAGCGCACCAGCGTTGGCAAGGGCGTCGCGGAAATCCTCGACCCTGTATGGCCTGACTCGCACATCGCCGTGCAAAAAAAGCGTGTTAAAAACAACGCTTCCGGTGGGCAAAGTTGGCAGAATAATCTGATATTCGCTATCATCCATGTCCTCAAGCCTGTTTCCGCGGCTGGAAATGGCCGCTATCGCCGCTCCGCTGGAGCACATGATTCTGCCACCGTTCACTACGGTATCCGGAAGTAGAATGATCCTAGCCACTAGACCACGCCGGAACACAGCGGGGAAGCTTAAACGCATGCACAGAGGGCTCTAAAATCAGATGGAAAGAACAAAAAAAAAAACAGAAGAGCAGATCTCACCGAGATTTGAACTCGGATCGCTGGATTCAGAGTCCAGAGTGCTAACCGTTACACCATGAGACCACACATTCCGACGCCGGGAATCGAACCCGGGCCTCCTGGGTGAAAGCCAGGTATCCTAGCCAGTAGACTTTTTTTTTTTTTCTTTATTGCCGTGAAACAGAAAACAAAAATACACATGATAAAACACGTCAACTACACTTGAGCTAACGCGTACGCGGCTAAAATCTTTTCAGGTTCACCAACTCATCAAATAGACATTGCCAATGTGGTGGATCCTGCTGCATCCTGAAAGTTTCGCGTATATACACCGCACTTTCAATGAAGTTTTCACGCGCAGATCGTGTATTTATATCTGCGTGACGCACCTGCATTCGTGTTTTCCACAAACTATGGAGACCAAGAAGCATAATTAAATCATAAGGTGCATCATCGTTCTGCACTGGTAGGAATCTGATTCCGTACGGAGTTAGGGGAAGTTCCTTTTTAATTGTCCTTTGGAGGACGTCCCACAGAAAAACAGCATCCCAACACTGTAAGAAGACGTGTTCAATTGTCTCCGGTTTTTTGCACAACAGGCAATTTGTTGTCCATGGGACGAAGATACCTTTTTCATTCAGCCAGGTTTTAACAGGGAGCGTATTAGAGTGAAGTTTGAAAAGGAACGTTTTAGCAGATGGCCTCACGGGCATCATCTTTACTCTTTTCAAAACATCCTGCCCTGGGCCTCCACAGTGTATTTCCCTGTAAAAAGGCACCGGCAGCATCACGTCAATGAGATCTTTATACAGTTTTTTTCTGGGAACATTGAAAAGGTAATCAAAAGAAAACCGCACTTCCAGCAACTTGCACGAAAAAACAACTTCGCGCAGGTAGCCAGTCACAGTACCAGGCATGCTTTCACATGACACAATCCATTCAGGGAGCAGCCTCTGCAATCGCACTTGCATCACAGTTCTTAGAAAGGTATCTTTTTGATCACGCAGGAATATAAATCGCGAAACCACTTGTCGCAAGAACAAATGAGCAAGGCCAAGCCCGCCCCTTTTAACAGAAATAAACAAGTTCGTCCGGGCGGTTTTTTCCCATGTGGATGCCCAAATAAAAACAGCAAAAACGCGGTGCATTTTCTGAATTGAGGTTCGTGAGACACACAACACATTCATGAGGTACCACAGCCTTGAAATAAGAAAAACATTACAAATGGAAGCGCGCGAAAACATTGAGAGTTGCCTTCCTTGCCACGCATCCGCTTTTTCTTTCGCTCTGGATGTTTCTTCCATCCAGTGCATGTTGGCATCTCGATAACAATCTAAAGGCACGCCTAGATATCGCGTTGGGAGAGCAGACCATCGCAGCTTACAGAAGAAATCAGGTGTCACGTCCCAATCACCGTGCCAAAACCCAGAGCTTTTCTCCCAATTGATCTTACATCCGGTTTGATCACAAAATGTTTGGACGACACCCGTAACTTCACAGATGCTCTTTCTAGTTGCACAAAACACTGCTATGTCATCAGCATATGCCAGCATTTTCACGTGTGCTGATTGCAGCTTGAACCCTAAAATGCGATCGCTATCAATGATAGCCAAGCAAAGTGGCTCTAAATACAGTGCAAAAAGCAGGGGTGAGAGTGGGCAGCCCTGCCTTACCGATGAACGTACTGCGATGCTGTCAGTCAGTTCACCATTCACTATAATACGGGTCGTGCAGTTCGCGTAAGCCATTTTAACACCCTCCACTATGACTTTTCCAAGGTTAGAATGCTCCAAAATGGAAAAAAGAATTTCGTGAGAAACACGGTCAAAGGCTTTCGCCAAATCTAACTGCATCATGGCTATCTGACCACCGAGTGCATCAACACATTCTAGTACGGTTCTTGCGACATGTATATTCGTGGCAATGGATCGACCCTTGATGCCGCACGTTTGATGAGACCCAACCAGTTTTTTTATTACGCTTTGCAGTCTTTTTGCTAAAACCTTCATATACACCTTGTAGTCAACATTGGTGAGGCTAATCGGTCGATATGACCCCACCAACAGTCGTTTTTCCGGATCATCTGTCTTGGGTATTAGCACAATGTGCGATGTAGCGAAAGACAATGGAACAGTATTACGTTCATAAGCTTCAGTGATTACATCGAGCATAAACTGAGCCGCATACTGCTGAAAAGTTTTAAAGAAGGCAGCGCTTAGACCATCCGGCCCAGGGGCCTTCCCAGGTGTCAGGTCATCTATTGCAGATTCTATCTCCTGCAACGTTATCGGTGTTTCTAGGCGCGCTTTACTTTCGTCATCCAGTGCAGGCATCAGTCTTAGAAAGTCTGTTTGAAAGCCGCCTACAGTCTCAAGCTTAGCGCTAAGCAGTTCTTCGAAGTGCTCTGCTACCGCATGCTGAATATCTTTAGCATCTTCTGTGATATGGCCGCCATACCTTATACTCCTAATTTCTTTCTGGCAGGCGTATCTTTTCTCGTCTGTTAGGGCTCGTTTTGTCGGCACTTCTCCAGCCCAAAGTTTTTCAGCCCTTGCACGTATGACAGCCGCTGTGTATCTTTCGCTGTCGATTGTTTCCAGCTCACTTTTAAGCTCTCGTATTTTACAGGCGAAATGCCCTGGCACAGTACTTTCCATGCTCAAAAAAAGAGCAAGTTGTTCATTCAGTTCTTTTTCTTTTTCTTTCTCTTTGTATCGCAGCTTACTACTCTTTTCTATTGCTTTCAATTTGACCCACTCTTTGAAGCTGTCCCATTCCGCTGCAAAACTTACTGGTCGCATAGCAAGACGATTTTCAAACTCTGTCTTAACTTCAGTAAGGAACTCTTCATCGGCAAGAAGTTTGGCATTCAGTTTCCATAGGTACCAGTTAAAGCGCGATTTCTTTCCTTTGCGACCAAACACTGCACTCACGAGACAATGATCGCTGAAAGACACAGGTTTGACATCATATGCAGTACATAGGGAAACAAGATCTACCGAGGCATACACCCTGTCCAATCTGGCATGGCTATCTCGCTCAAAGTGCGTGAACTCTGGCTGGTTTCCAGTGGAGAACACACTACCAACATCCTCAAGGCTATACTCATGCACAAGTGCATTCAACAGCTCGGAGCTTCTGTCTCTTCGAGGTTTACACTTGGCCGCTCGGTCCACAGCTGCGCACACACAGTTGTAGTCACCAAGTACAAGCAAGATTTTGTCGACCTTCAACCACAACTCAATAGACTGAAAAAACAATTCACGCTCACGCCCTGAATTGGGAGCATACACACACACAACACGCCAGCATAAATTAGAGTAGGTAAAATCGGTAACCAAAAGCCGACCACTTGGACAGGCAAAAACGGACTCTACGCTTACTCCCAGCGTGTTACGTATAAATAAAAGGCATCCACCCGATACACCAACAGAATGGCATACACACACATAAAAGTTTGTTTGAAAAGAAGCCACCATACGGTCAGTGCTTTCTTGGCTCTCAATCTTTGACTCTTGCACAGCTGCTATATCTATATCATTATCCACAAGGAGGCGACTGAGCTGGCATTGTCGCCTTCTCGCTCCCAGTCCTCTAACATTCAAAGTAGCTACGTGTAACGGCGAATTAAGCTTGAGAGTCATGTACTAGAGAGAGACGCCAGTACCGGCATGGTGCCTACCTTCATGGTTGCGTGGCCTCCGCTTCTGACAAACAGCGGCGTATGCATGCATGTAATGTCCTGCCAGCAGAATGTCGGGATGCATTCAAACGAAGTCCAAGCCCATTGTTTCATTTTTGCTAACACACGCACCACTTGGTTGTAGAAGGTTCGTGACGCTGGTCGGTAGGCAGCCGACCCACAAATCATTCAGGTCTCCACAAAAACTACGGAGGCGGTTTCCCCGCCTGCCGCGTGTCAGCCGAGAAGTTCGGCTTCGGTCTTAACGTGGCTCTTCGGATGCCAGAAGTTTTCGGCGGCGGCTCACCACAAACACCGCCTGGCAGCTGAGTCTCCTCGACGCTTTCCTCATGCGGACGTTTCGCGGCAATTAAGGCTGCTGTCTCCGGCCCAACCTCTATGGCATCAGTACAGGAAGGCTCAGTACTGAGATGATCCTCAGCGTCAGAAAATTTGGTTAAGTCTTCTGACCCTTCCTTTGACTCGCTTTCATGGTCCTGGGATGGAACGTTCAAGACATGCCGAGGTTCATTCTTTTCATTTGAGACCGTCACCTTATCATTTGTTAAAACCGTCATGGAAGGCGCGTCCTGTTTCGTTGACTGACCTCTAATGTCAGCAGCCTCCTCCGCATCCGCCTCGTCCATAATTAACTCGGACGAGTCTTCGCTGGTCCCAGGTCCGGCAATGCTAGCGTAGGTTCGTGCACACTGGTTGTCTTCATGCCCGAACCGTCGGCAGGTTCCGCAGCGAGGAACCCGGCACTCTTTGCGGATGTGACCCGTACTCCGGCAGCGTAGGCACAACGGGGGTCTGCCTGGCACAATGACGAGCGCGAGCTCACCGCTAACATTGAGCTGATGCGGCAGGTCGTCGAGCTTCATGCCAGCTTTCAGCTTCAGCGTGACGAGTCTAGTTGTAGAGCCCTTTTCCAGCATACCTTTAACACGCCAGCGCTCCCGGGAAACGTCTGACACCTTTCCGTACGGCGCAAATGCAGCACGAACATCTTCATCTGGCACGTTGTGAAGTAGCCAGTGAAGCTTGAGTCGCACGTCCTGGTTCGCCGGGTCAATCACCAAGCAGCGACCGTTTTTCACAGACAGCTCACCTACGCTGACAATCTTGTTGACGGCTTCAGTATCCTTGAGAGTGACGGCCCAGACGTGGCTCATCCGATACGCCCCCATAGCGATAACATCGGGGATTAGCGAGTGTTGTGCTAAAGCATCCCGGAAATCTTCCACCCGGTACGGGCGGGCCCTGATATCGGCGTGCAAAAAAACGGTATTCAAAACAAACCGACCTGTTGGAAGTGCAGGCAAAACGACCTGGTAAGTGTTGTCCTTTTCAGCCCTGCATCCTGCGTCCGTTCACTGGCGTGGCCGGAAGCAGAATCCCCTAGCCAGTAGACCACGCCGGAACACAGCGGGGAAGCTTAAACGCATGCACAGAGGGCTCTAAAATCAGATGGAAAGAACAAAAAAAAAAAAAAACAGAAGAGCAGATCTCACCGAGATTTGAACTCGGATCGCTGGATTCAGAGACCAGAGTGCTAACCGTTACACCATGAGACCGCACATTCCGACGCCGGGAATCGAACCCGGGCCTCCTGGGTGAAAGCCAGGTATCCTAGCCACTAGACCACGCCGGAACACAGCGGGGAAGCTTAAACGCATGCACAGAGGGCTCTAAAATCAGATGGAAAGAACAAAAAAAAAACAGAAGAGCAGATCTCACCGAGATTTGAACTCGGATCGCTGGATTCAGAGTACAGAGTGCTAACCGTTACACCATGAGACCGCACATTCCGACGCCGGGAATCGAACCCGGGCCTCCTGGGTGAAAGCCAGGTATCCTAGCCAGTAGACCACGCCGGAACACAGCGGGGAAGCTTAAACGCATGCACAGAGGGCTCTAAAATCAGATGGAAAGAACAAAACAAAAACAGAAGAGCAGATCTCACCGAGATTTGAACTCGGATCGCTGGATTCAGAGACCAGAGTGCTAACCGTTACACCATGAGACCGCACATTCCGACGCCGGGAATCGAACCCGGGCCTCCTGGGTGAAAGCCAGGTATCCTAGCCACTAGACCACGCCGGAACACAGCGGGGAAGCTTAAACGCATGCACAGAGGGCTCTAAAATCAGATGGAAAGAACAAAAAAAAAAAAAAAAACAGAAGAGCAGATCTCACCGAGATTTGAACTCGGATCGCTGGATTCAGAGTCCAGAGTGCTAACCGTTACACCATGAGACCGCACATTCCGACGCCGGGAATCGAACCCGGGCCTCCTGGGTGAAAGCCGGGTATCCTAGCCACTAGACCACGCCGGAACACAGCGGGGAAGCTTAAACGCATGCACAGAGGGCTCTAAAATCAGATGGAAAGAACAAAAAAAAAACAGAAGAGCAGATCTCACCGAGATTTGAACTCGGATCGCTGGATTCAGAGTCCAGAGTGCTAACCGTTACACCATGAGACCGCACATTCCGACGCCGGGAATCGAACCCGGGCCTCCTGGGTGAAAGCCAGGTATCCTAGCCACTTTTTTTTTTCTTTATTGCCTGGCTTTGACACAAATACACCGCACTGGAACTCAAAACAACAGGAAAAAAGGAATAATATATGTACACAAAGGTAGCTAGCGTTGCCTAACACCCACTGAGGGGCAGGCATTGTCATGTTAAAATTCCATGAGCACCGTCAAAGGTTCCAGCTTTGACAGCCACTCAGGAGCACATGGTTGCAATTTAAGCACGTCGAGCCATGGCTGCACACTTTCACGGAACTACATGCGGGCTGGCCGTGCATCTGGATCGCAGTGATAACCAGCCATTCGTGCGCGCCATATACTGTGGAGGCACATTAACATAACCTGGTCTAACGGCATACCATCGTGGTTATCCAATGGCAAATACCTAATGCCATGGGAATCAAGTGGCAACTGTTTTTTTATTGTCCTTTGCAGAACATCCCACAAATATACCCCCTCCCAGCAATGCAAGAACACGTGATCTATTGTCTCTGGCTGTTTGCAGATGAGACATTGGGCTCCCCACGGTAGGAACATACCCTTTTCCTCCATAAATGATTTTACACTCAAAGTACCGGTATGTAGCATAAAGAAAAACGTTTTAGCTCCCGGAGCAACTTGCATTTTCTTTACGCGTTTTAATACATTACTTCCTGTGCCTCCATAGTATAAAGCTCGGTACAAGGGCACCGGGAACACCACTTCACAAACATCCTTGTATAATGTTCTCCTGTTAACATTACTTAAATACTCTTTCGAAAAACGTGCACTTAAGAATTTCACGCTCAAAACAATTTCCCTAAAGAATCCAAACAGAGAACCAGGCATACATTGAGTATAAACTACGAAATCAGGCAACGCTCGACCAAGTCTTTGTTGACACACTGTGCTCAGGAATGGATCGCTGGCATCCCTAAAAAACATAAACCGGCTGACAATCTGTCGCACAAACAAATGACTCAGACCAAGCCCCCCATGCTTCACCTGCCGGAACAAGTATGTCCGACTGCACCTCTCCCAACTCGAGGCCCAAACAAACACCGCAAAAACTCGATGCAATTTTTGCACATTTACACGGGAGCAATGCAACACTTGCATTACATACCATAGCTTACTAATTAAAAACAGGTTGCAAACTGCGGCTCTTGCAAATATTGATAATTGAGCGCTTTTCCATTTCTCCGCTTTTTCATGGGTTTCTTTGACCTTCTCTAGCCAGTATGGCTCACTTTCCTTGTAAAATTTCAAGGGCACACCCAAGTACTTTGCAGGCGTTGTAACCCACGACACATTAGCGAAAGTGTCGGGGGTCAGCTGCCATTCACCGTGCCAAAATCCCAAGCACTTACCCCCAGTTAACTTTACTCCCTGTGACTTTGCTAAAATGTTTTACCACATCCACTGTCCTCTTTATTCACACAAAAAACCGCAACGTCATCTGCGTAAGCCAGCAATTTGACTTCTGACTCCTGCAGTCGAAAGCCATCAATGTCATTGTTTTGTAGGATGCTTAAACACAATGTTTCAATATAAATGCCGAACAAAAGAGGGCTGAGGGGGCAACCTTGGCGCACCGAACGTCGTACGTTGATGGGGGCCCCCAGTGACTTATTGACAATTAATCTCGTAGTGCAGTTACGGTACGCCAAGGCCACTCCCTCTCGAATAACAGAGCCGACATTAACATAGTCTAATACAGTTGAATCCCGCCACAACGAATACCGCCACAACGAAATTTCCGCGACAACGAATAATTTTTTATTCCCCGCGAGTACCCTATAAGAATTAATGGCCTAAATTTCTCTGCACAACGAACCATTTTTGCAGAGCGTTTCCGCTTCAACGAAATTTTCGCGTTCAAAATCGAAACCGAAACTAGTTTTATTGGCGAGAAGTCCAAGTCAAATCCAAAGCCACATTAAGCATGAAATCACGTGATTGCAGTTCCGCCATTTTGGCTTTGTGTCGTGGTCGCGTTGTTCACTCGCTGCCTTTCTCTTCGACAACGACGAGTTTTCATCCGCAGGACACGATGGCAACGCAAGTGAAAAAACGCAAAACTCTTTCCCTTGAGCAAAAAGCTCAAATAATCGCCCAAGCAGAAAGCGGAAGGAAGAAAGCGGCAATTGCTGAAGACTTCGGAATTCCTGCAAGTTCGCTGTCAACGATTCTAGGCAATAAGGACAGCGTGAGAATGGCACTTGCTTCAGGCACATCCTCGAAGCACAAAAAGGTGACGCGGCCCCTCCACGAAGAGTTGGACAAAGCAGTGCATGCGTGGTTTGTGGAAGCACGAGCCAGCAACGTCCCCCTGTCCGGAAGCATCGTCCAGCAGAAAGCCTTGAACTATGCATGCCTACTTGGCATTGATGATTTTAAAGCCAGCTTTGGCTGGCTAAACCGTTTCAAGGCCCGCCATAACATCGTTGGAAAAGTGTTGTGCGGCGAGTCAATGTCAGCAGACGTGGACGGAGCAGCTGCTTGGAAGGCGAGTAACATGGCCGGAATTTTAAGCAACTTCGCGCCTGCAGACATTTACAACGCCGACGAGACCGGGCTATTCTACGAGATGTTGCCGGCTAGGACGCTCGACTTCAAGGGGCAGCGCTGTCACGGCTGCAAACACAGCAAAAAACGCATCACAGTGCTGCTTTGCACAAACATGGATGGCTCGGACAAGCGTCCGCCGTTAGTCATAGGCAAAAGTGCCAAGCCGCGCTGTTTTAAGGGAACTCGTAGCCTACCTGTGCAGTACAAGGCGAACAACAAGTCATGGATGACCCGCGCTATTTTCACCGAGTGGATGATGGCATTCGACCGCGACATGAAGCGGCAGGGCCGTAAAGTTTGCTTGCTTTTGGACAATTGTTCAGCGCATCACTCCGACGAAGTCAAGCTCACTAACACGGAGCTGAGGTTTTTCCCTCCCAATTGCACGTCTGTCTTACAGCCTCTCGATCAGGGCGTGATTCTTAGCCTGAAGCGCGCTTACCGCGGGAGGTTAATTCAGCGGCTGCTTTTTAACACTGAAACCGGCCGAGACACGAAGGTCGACTTGTACGTGGCACTGCAGATTATGTCTGCTGCCTGGAGCACACTGGGGCGCTCAGTAATTGTGAACTGTTTCAGGCACGCCGGATTTGCCGAAGGTCGACCCGTACACTGTGCTGGCCTAACACCAGGCGTTACAGACGACGGCGAAGAGGCGTCACCGGCTCCGGGGATCGCGGCCGCCTGGAAAACGCTGGGAGAAATAGGAACCGTGCCGCCTAATCTCGAGCTCGACGAATACATCGGCGCTGACGCTTGTGTTGTTGTTCACGAAGATGTGAGTGATGAGCAGATCATAAAAGCTGCCCGGAATGATAAGGACTCTTCCGATGAAGAAGACGACGACGTACAGGAAGCGCCGGCTGCGGCAACCGCCGTACAGGTGATGGACGCTTTTGATGTCATCAGGAATTTCGTTGCTGTCCGAGACGACGATGTTGCAATGGGTTTGCTGACCGAGTGCGAAAATCACGTGACGGCGTTGCTCGCCGTGAAGCGTAAGCAAACCAAGCTTACAGATTTTTGGCATTAAACGCCTTTGCTGCTGCTTGGGCAATTCTTTCTGCGTTTCACGTCAAATTTTTGCGATAACGAAGTTCCGCGAGAACGAATTTTTTTTCGTGCACCGTGAATTTCGTTATAGCGGGATTCAACTGTATACTGAACAGAATAGTATGTGCCACACAATCAAAAGCTTTCTCCATGTCCAACTGCAGTAACGCAACACATGCATGAGTTGCATCGCAGCATTCGAGCACACTCCGCGCTTTGTGAATGTTCTGAAAGATAGATCGCCCTTTGATACCGCACGTTTGGTGAGGGCCCACTAGTTCGCATATAACCGTTTGTAGTCTGCCAGCAAGCACCTTCATATAAATCTTATAATCAACGTTTGTCAGAGCAATGGGCCTGTAAGACGACAACTGCCTAAGCTTATCTGGTTGGTCAGTTTTCGGAATAAGTACTGTGTGCGACGATCCGAAAGACGCAGGCAGTGCCTTCAGTTCATACGCTTCATTAAATAAGGCACACAACAAAGGAGATAGCTGTTCCTTGAACGCTTTATAAAAAGCCGCACTCAGGCCATCAGGCCCGGGTGATTTCCCTGGGTTTAAATTTTCTATTGCCTGCTGCACTTCTTTTTCGCTTATTGGCCGCTCCAGTCTTTCTTTTTGTTCCTCGTCAATTTTTGGCATCGCGTCAAGAAAGGATTCTTTAAAACGGTCCAAATAAACCTCTCGGGACGAAAATAGATCTTCATAATACTCCCGGAAAGCTTTCGCGATTCCTTCGTTATCGGTTTCTGTGCGTCCTGCCCAATCTACCTCTGCCACGTGATTTCGCCTTGCATTTGCTTTTTCTATTCCCAACGATCTTTTTGTCGGCATCTCATCCATGGCCAATTTTTCCGCTCTTGCACGCACTAACGCTCCTTGGTATCTGTCTTCTTCTATCAAGTTAATTTGTTCTTTTATTTTTCGAATATCCTCTATCCATCTGCCGGGTGCCTTACATTCCTGTTCGTGTAGTTTTGCAAGCAAAGCCTTAAGCTGGGTTTCTGTAATTTTCTTCTCGTACACCAGGCAACTTGATCTGTCAATGGCTTTAATTTTAATCTGTTCCTTGCACAACTCCCACTGTTTCCAGATTTCGAGCAAAGTCCCTGGCCTCACTTTAATCAATTCATTCAATACCACGCGTCTAAAGGCATCATCATTAAGCAATTTATTGTTCAATTTCCATAACTCCCAGCTAAATGCATTGCTTCCTTTTTTTGGTGCCGAATAAGCATTGCACCAAACAGTGATCCGTGAATGTCATAGGCACCACTCGGTATTCATTGCATGAATGAATCAAATCCAGCGACGCGTAAATTCTGTCCAGACGCGCGTGGCTAGAACCTTGGAAGTGCGTGTACTGAACGGCACGCGGTCCTTCCAAGCAATCAGCCACATCCTCCATATTCCATTCGCTTGTTAACTGGCATAACATTTCAGTGCTCTTGTCTCTGAATCCGCGTGTGCTGGTTTTGTCTCGAGCCTTCAGCACACAGTTAAAATCGCCCAGCAATACTACCTGCCTTTCCGTACTTAACTGCTGCATAACATTCTCGAAAAACACTGTTCTTTCCTCCACACAGTTAGGAGCGTACACACAAATAATGCGCCACTCAACACCGCTGTATCAACAATCAGCCACTACACACCGTCCAGAAGAGCATGATGAGTAGCCCTTTACAACCAGACCAGGCAGCTTTTTGACAAACAATACACACCCGGCCGATGTCCCAACTGCGTGGCTAACAATGGCGTAAAATCTAGCCGTGAAACGTCGCACCATGCTCCCGGTCTCTTCATCCCCATCAACCTTAGTTTCTTGCACGGCAAGCACGTCAATATCGTGGTCAGTTAAGAGCCGGTGCACCTGGCTCTGCTTCTTTTTGCCTGCCAATCCCCTGACATTTAACGTGGCTACTCTTAAGGTGGTTTCAGGCGCCATTTTCATCAAGGGTGAAGAGACCGAAAGCATGGTGCTTACCTTTCCCGTCTAGCGCGTTGCTAGACTCCGTCATTGGATCCATCCCCGTCCGGTGCGAGCGGCTGACCCGGCAGCGGGGGCACTTTATCCGCTGCCCGTCTCTCTGATGAAATGTTTGGCCGCGGACGTAGCGTGGACCGCCGGGACTGCCCCGTTTTTGCTGGTGGCTCGTCGACGCTAGGGGCTGACGCCTGGTTACCTTCGGGTTCGGACTGTGTGTGGGATCGCTTGGCTGGGGCTGGGACGCCTGGCTTACGAACACCGCTGGTGTCCGAGTGCTCCTCCCCACTATCCTGTTCCATACCGTTCGCCGGCTCCAGTGACGTGCCTTCGTCATTGCTAGGGAGCTCAGGTGTCGAGTCTGCTCTCCCCACCTCTCTCGCAGCATTGCTGTTTTCTGCCGAGTCCACCGACGAATCTGTCTCCCGTGTCTGCGTTCTCACTTCTCCAGCACCTTTCGCCGCCTCCTCCGCCTCGACTACGTCCATGGTGAGCTCCGCCGACCGTTCCGTAGTTCCATGTCCCGCGGCCGAAGCGTACGAAAGCACACAGGCAGCCTCGTCATGTCCGTAGCGTCTACACTTTGGACAACGCGGTACCTTACATTCTCGTCGGACGTGACCGGTACCGCGGCAGCGCAGGCACTGCATCGCTCGCCCAGGCACCACGACAAGGGCTAGCTCTCCGGCAACTCGCAGCTGGTGAGGTAAATCGTCGACCTTAATGCCGGGTTTCAATTTCAGGAGCACAGTCCTCGTGGTGGACCCCTTCTCCTTGACGCCTTGAACTCTCCACCTCTCCCGGGTCACCTCGGTCACATTCCCAAAAGCAGCAAAAGCCGTCCGGATGTCGTCGTCTGCCACACCGTGCAACATCCAGTGAAGTCGCAGCTTTACCTGTTGGTCTTCGGGATCGATAATAAGGCAACGGCGTCCCTTAACATCGAGTTCCTTGAAAGCCGCCAATTTCTTCGTTGCTTCTGTGCTGCTAAATGTGACCGCCCAAACATGGTTGATCTGATACGCCCCCAACGCCACAACGTCGGGGAGCGCACCAGCGTTGGCAAGGGCGTCGCGGAAATCCTCGACCCTGTATGGCCTGACTCGCACATCGCCGTGCAAAAAAAGCGTGTTAAAAACAACGCGTCCGGTAGGCAAAGTTGGCAGAATAATCTGATACTCGCTATCTTCCATGTCGTCGATCCTGTTTCCGCGGCTGGAAAGGGCCGCTATCGCCGCTCCGCTGGAGCACATGATTCTGCTACCGTTCACTACGGTGTCCGGAAGTAGAATCTAGCCACTAGACCACGCCGGAACACAGCGGGGAAGCTTAAACGCATGCACAGGGGGCTCTAACATCAGATGGAAAGAACAAAAAAAAAAGAAGAGCAGGTCTCACCGAGATTTGAACTCGGATCGCTGGATTCAGAGTCCAGAGTGCTAATCGTTACACCATGAGACCGCACATTCCGACGCCGGGAATCGAACCCGGGCCTCCTGGGTGAAAGCCAGGTATCCTAGCCACTAGACCACGCCGGAACACAGCGGGGAAGCTTAAACGCATGCACAGAGGGCTCTAACATCAGATGGAAAGAACAAAAAAAAAAGAAGAGCAGGTCTCACCGAGATTTGAACTCGGATCGCTGGATTCAGAGTCCAGAGTGCTAATCGCTACACCATGAGACCGCACATTCCGACGCCGGGAATCGAACCCGGGCCTCCTGGGTGAAAGCCAGGTATCCTAGCCACTAGACCACGCCGGAACACGGCGGGGAAGCTTAAACGCATGCACAGAGGGCTCTAACATCAGATGGAAAGAACAAAAAAAAAGAAGAGCAGGTCTCACCGAGATTTGAACTCGGATCGCTGGATTCAGAGTCCAGAGTGCTAATCGTTACACCATGAGAACGCACATTCCGACGCCGGGAATCGAACCCGGGCCTCCTGGGTGAAAGCCAGGTATCCTAGCCACTAGACCACGCCGGAACACAGCGGGGAAGCTTAAACGCATGCACAGAGGGCTCTAACATCAGATGGAAAGAACAAAAAAAGAGAAGAGCAGGTCTCACCGAGATTTGAACTCGGATCGCTGGATTCAGAGTCCAGAGTGCTAATCGTTACACCATGAGACCGCACATTCCGACGCCGGGAATCGAACCCGGGCCTCCTGGGTGAAACCCAGGTATCCTAGCCACTAGACCACGCCGGTTTTTTTTTTTTTTTTTTTATTTTTATTTTTTTTTTTTTTTTATTGCCTGCTTTGACAAATACACTGCAAATATATACAGATAAAACACGGTGACCATGCCGTGGTCAGCGTGAATGCTTAAAACTTCTTAAAATGAACAAGTTCATCTAGGACGCCAATCCAGTCTGGAGGTTCTGGCAATGTACGGTAAACATCTCGTAAGTACAAAATGCTTTCAATGAAATTCTCCCTGACTGGACGGACGTTTACATCGGCGTGCCTAACCGCCATCCTTGTTCGCCATATGCTGTGGAGCCCCAGAACCATGATTAGATCATAAGGAATGTCTCCATCGTTTTCAATTGGTAGAAAACGGATTCCGTACGGTGTTATTGGTAGGTCTTTCTTTAGAGTCCTTTGCAAGATGTCCCAGTAGAAGACTGGATCCCAGCCATCAATAAATACATGATCTATTGTTTCTGGTTTCTTGCATAATATACAGTTAGTTGTCCATGGAACGAATATTCCCTTTTCCTCTAACCAAGTCTTAACTGGGAGCGTGCCTGTATGAAGTTTAAAGAAGAAGGTTTTAATGCTGGGCTTAATATTCATCTTTTTAACTCTCTTTAAAACATCATTTCCTGGGCCTCCACAGTATATTGTTCGGTACCTGGGTGTTGGCAACATTGTATCCAGTAGGTCTCTGTACAGTTTTTTCCTTTGCACTGAACTTAAGTACTCAAGGGAAAATCGAGCCTTTAAGATTTGTACTGCAAGTACAACTTCTCGCCAAAACCCAGTTACTGCGCGTCCACCGTCATTGCATGATGAAACAATAAATTCAGGTAAGGCATTGCTTAAGTGCACTTGCATTACTGTGCGCAAAAAGTAGTCTTTCTGGTCCCGCAGAAAAATAAATCGCGACACAATTTGTCTTAAAAACAGGTGAGACAGGCCTAATCCACCATTACAAACAGAATGAAACAAATTCGTCCTACTAGTACGTTCCCAACTTGCCCCCCAAATGAAAACCGCGAACACTCTGTGAATTTTTTGCAGATTTGTGCGTTTCATGAACAAAAATTGGAGTACGAACCACACCTTGGATATCAAAAAAAGATTGCAGACAGTCGCGCGGGCAAACATGGACAAATTACGGCCTTACCAGCCTTGCGCCTTTTCCCTGACCCTTTCTGTCTCTTGACGCCAGTACTGTTCGCTATCTTGATAGCTATCAAGTGGCATACCCAGATACTTCGTAGGCAACGATGTCCATCGCATGTTTGCAAACGTTTCCGGTCTTTCGTACCAGTTACCATGCCAAAAGCCAGCCGATTTTTCCCAGTTAATCTCACAGCCAGTTGCGGTGCAAAAACCGCCAGCAACCTCGACTGCCTCACTTACGCTTTGTCGGTTCACACAGAAAATGGCTATATCATCCGCGTACGCAAGTACTTTCACTTCAGATGCTTGTAGCTTGAATCCACGGATTCTTTCATTATTAATCAGGCTTAAACAAAAGGGCTCTAGATACAAGGCAAATAGAAGAGGGGACAATGGACATCCTTGCCTCACTGACGATCGCACGGCTATTGCGTCAGTAAGACTTTTATTTACAATAATACGGGTAGAGCACCCAGCATATGCCATTTTGACTCCATCTACGATAACACTTCCGATATTTACATGCTCTAAAATGGTGAAAAGGACGTCATGTGAAACGTTGTCAAATGCTTTTGACAAGTCAAGCTGCATCATTGCTACATGTCTTCCGTCTGCATCGCAACACTCTAAAACGCATCTTGCTGTGTGTACATTCGTACAGATAGTGCGGCCCTTAATGCCGCACGTTTGGTGTGGACCTACCAACTGTTTAATGACACCTTGCACCCTCCTTGCCAACACTTTCATACACAATTTATAATCCACATTTGTGAGGCTTATAGGCCGATAGGACTCCACCGATAGAAGTTTGACTGCGTCATCTGATTTAGGAATTAAGACAATATGTGAAGCTTTGAAAGATGGCGGCATTTGTTTAACATGGTATGCTTCCTTTATTACGCAGTACAATGCCCTGCTGGCTTCTGATTTGAATTTCTTGTAAAAAGCAGCCCCTAATCCGTCAGGACCGGGTGATTTTCCAGCGCTTATTTCTTCTATAGCCTGCTCAATTTCAAGTACACTGATTGGTTGCTCAAGCCTGGCTTTAACTTCATCCTCAAGCCTGGGCATGGTCTGCAAAAACTGACTTTCGAATTGTTCTTTCCTTTGCTTAGCCCGCCCAAGTAGCTCACTATAGTACTCTGCAAACGCTTCTTTGATAACCTCGCATTCTGTTGCAACTTCGTTATGGTGAAGTATCTTTTTAATTTTGTTTTTTTCCGCGTATCTTTTCTCGTCACCGAGTGAGCGCTTGTTCGGTGTCTCGCCAACCCATAATCGCTCTGCTCGTGCTCGCACAATAGCTCCCCTATATCTTTCTTCATCGATAAGCTCAAGTTTATTCTTAACTTCTTTAATCTGCTTCGACCACAATCCAGGCGTCCCGCTATCTAGGTTCAGCAACAAGTTGAGTTGACGGTGCAGATCTTGCTCGTTCTCTTTACTGACATGTCGTAAAATGGTTGCTCTTTCTATTGCTTTCATTTTTATATTGTTCTTAAAACTTTCCCACTCACTCATCCAGTCCCCTGATTTCGTCGCAAACAGTGCGTTGAACATTTCCTTTACTTCGTTCACATAGCTCTCATCATCCAAAAGTTTAGAATTAAATTTCCAAAGCTCCCAGTTAAATTAAGATTTATTTTCGTTTGCTCCTATGCAAAAAACTACTAGGCTGTGATCTGTAAAAGACACGTGCTTAACTTCATAACTTCGGCACAGAGGCGCGAGTTCTAGGGAAATGTATGCACGATCTAGCCTCGCATGGCTTTCTCTTTGGAAATGGGTGTACTGGCATTGTCCATTAGGTGACAGAAGCCAACCAACATCTTCTAGATGATACTCTGTGGTTAACGTCCTTAATAAGTGTGCGCTGGGGTCCTTCACAGGCTGAAGTTTTACGCGATCTTCAGGCATACATACACAATTGAAGTCACCCACCATAACAACACATCTTTCACCCTTCAAATGCTGTTCGAGCTGCTCGAAGAACAACCTACGCTCCCCTTCCTTATTAGGTGCATAGACGCATATCATACGCCATTTCAAATTAGAGAAGGAAAAGTCAACAACAATCAGGCGTCCAGAAGGGCACACTGTGACTGCCTCCTCGACAATGCCCAGACTGTTGCGAATAAAAATAACACATCCTGCCGAATTGCCAACAGCATGACACACACATACATTGTACCTATCTCTGAATGGTTGCACCATGCGGTCCGTTTGTTCTTCACTTTCTACCTTCGTTTCTTGTATAGCGACCAAGTCCAATTCGTTTTCAAGAAATAGCCGACTAACTTGATATTGCCGCCGCCTCGCTGTCATTCCGCGAACGTTTAAGGTGGCTATACGTAACGCAGACTGGAGGTTTACTGCCATTTAATTGCAAAACAAAAGGACCGCACAGCGCTTACCACGGCAGTCTGGGAAGCAGTTGAGCATGTGCACTTGCTTTTTTGGTTGAGCCCGTAGCCACTGCGAAAAGGCCTTGCTTCTCGGTCGAAGCACCTTGAAGGGTTTGTCCAGTTCCTTGTGCACAAACTTCACAATCGCTCTTTGCTACGAGGGCGGTGTCCCGACCGTATTCCGGTCGAGGGAGATGTTTGGCTTCGGTCTGAAGCTAGGTCGCCGTGGCATGACGGCTTTGGGGGGCGGTCCCTCGTTGTTAGTGTAGTCAAGGCCGTCTCCTGCTCCCACGCTGTCCCCGTGCGTTCTTTTTGAGTTCACAGTTAATTCCATCGGCTCCCGCTGACTTCCATTGCCTGCGGCTGACGCTGCTCTTCGGTCACTACTAGACGCAGCCTTCGTAACTTCAGGTGACTGCATGCCGTCCTGGGTGTGTTCGTCTGGCTGGCCCTCCGACAAGGTGCTCTCGGAGGACTTCTCAGCAGCCTCCGAAGGCGTCTTTACTTGTGTAGCAAGTGACTGGCTTTTCGTGTCGCGGCTTGCGGCCTGCGTGGAGCCTTCAGAATTTTCGGAAGACGCGTTAGGGCATCGCGTGGACACTTCTAGCCTCCCTTTCGCTGCTTCCTCGGCGTCGGCTTCATCCATAATGAGGTCTGAAGCGTCCTCTTGTTGCAGTGGTCCAGTAACACTCGCGTAAGTTTTAACGCACATGTCCTCCCGATGACCAAAGCGCCTGCATCGGGTGCAACGAGGAACACGACACTCGCGTCTAATGTGCCCCGCAGTCCGGCACCGGAGACAAAGCGGAGCTCTGCCCGGCACTACAACCAGAGCCAACTCGCCTGCTACGCGGAGCTGGTGCGGGAGGTCATCCACCGAAACACCGGATTTCAGCTTGAGCCCAATTACTCTTGTCGTTGATGCTTTGTCCGCAACGCCACTGACACGCCACTTTTCTTTCGAAATGTCCGTTACCTTCCCAAAAGGTGCCAGGGCAGATCGCACGTCGTCGTCATGGACACCGTAGACAAGCCAGTGCAACTTCAGCCTCACGTCCTGGTTCATTGGGTCGATGATGACGCATCGTCGTTCCTTCACCTTGAAATCACGCAGGGCCAACATTTTCTTCATCCCGTCTCCGCTCTTGAATGTAAGCGCCCAGACGTGATTCATCTGGTACGCCCCCAAGGCAATCACCTCGGGGAGCATATCCAGACTATCCAACGCATCGCGGAAGTCTTCCACGCGATACGGCCGACATCTCACATCGGCATGCAGAAAAACAGTATTTAAAACATTCCGACCTGATGGCAGTTGAGGCAAAATGACTTGATAATCCTGGTCCGGTAAGTCCGCAATCCTGTTTCCGCGACCCAGCTGGGCCGCTGTTACCGCTCCGTCGGAGCACATGATGGCACGTCCGTTCGCCTCGGCGGCCGGAAGTAGAATCTCCACTAGACCACGCCGGAACACAGCGGGGAAGCTTAAACGTATGCACAGGGGGCTCTAACATCAGATGGAAAGAACAAAAAAAAAGAAGAGCAGGTCTCACCGAGATTTGAACTCGGATCGCTGGATTCAGAGTCCAGAGTGCTAACCGTTACAGCATGAGACCGCACATTCCGACGCCGGGAATCGAACCCGGGCCTCCTGGGTGAAAGCCAGGTATCCCAGCCACTTTTTTTTTTTTTTTCTTTATTGCCGTGAAACACAAAACAAAATACACATGATAAAACACGTCAACTACACTTGAGCTAACGCGTACGCGGCTAAAATCTTTTCAGGTTCACCAACTCATCAAATAGACATTGCCATTGTGGTGGATCCTGCTGCATCCTGAAAGATTCGCGTATATACACCGCACTTTCAATGAAGTTTTCACGCGCAGATCGTGTATTTATATCTGCGTGACGCACCTGCATTCGTGTTTTCCACAAACTATGGAGGCCAAGAAGCATAATTAAATCATAAGGTGCATCATCGTTCTGCACTGGTAGAAATCTGATACCGTACGGAGTTAGGGGAAGTTCCTTTTTAATTGTCCTTTGGAGGACGTCCCATAGAAAAACAGCATCCCAACACTGTAAGAAGACGTGTTCAATTGTCTCCGGTTTTTTGCACAACAGGCAGTTCGTTGTCCATGGGACGAAGATACCTTTTTCATTCAGCCAGGTTTTAACAGGGAGCGTATTAGAGTGAAGTTTGAAAAGGAACGTTTTAGCAGATGGCCTCAAGGGCATCTTCTTGACTCTTTTCAAAACGTCCTGCCCTGGGCCTCCACAGTGTAATGCCCGGTAAAAAGGCACCGGCAGCATCACGTCAATGAGATCTTTATACAGTTTTTTTTTGGGAACATTGAAAAGGTAATCAAAAGAAAACCGCACTTCCAGCAACTTGCACGAAAAAACAACCTCGCGCAGGTAGCCAGTCACAGTACCAGGCATGCTTTCACATGACACTATCCATTCAGGGAGCAACCTCTGCAATCGCACTTGCATCACAGTTCTTAGAAAGATATCTTTTTGATCACGCAGGAATATAAATCGCGAAACCACTTGACGCAAGAACAAATGGACAAACAAATTCGTCCGGGCGGTTTTTTCCCATGTGGATGCCCAAATAAAAACAGCAAAAACGCGGTGCATTTTCTGAATTGAGGTTTGTGAGACACACAACACATTCATGAGGTACTACAGCCTCGAAATAAGAAAAACATTGCAAATAGAAGCGCGCGAAAACATTGAGAGTTGCCTTCCTTGCCACGCATCCGCTTTTTCTTTCGCTCTGGATGTTTCTTCCATCCAGTGCAAGTTGGGATCTCGATAACAATCTAAAGGCACTCCTAGATATCGCGTTGGGAGAGCAGACCATCGCAGCTTACAGAAGAAATCAGGTGTAACGTCCCAATCACCGTGCCAAAACCCAGAGCTTTTCTCCCAATTGATCTTACATCCGGTTTGATCACAAAATGTTTGAACGACACCCGTGACTTCACAGATGCTCTTTCTGGTTGCACAAAAGACTGCAATGTCATCAGCGTATGCTAGCATTTTCACGTGTGCTGATTGCAGCTTGAATCCTAAAATGCGATCGCTATCAATGATAGCCAAGCAAAGTGGCTCTAAATACAGTGCAAAAAGCAGGGGTGAGAGCGGGCAGCCCTGCCTTACTGATGACCGTACTGCAATGATGTCAGTCAGTTCACCATTCACTATAATACGGGTCGTGCAGTTCGCATAAGCCATTTTAACACCCTCCACTATGACTTCACCAAGGTTAGAATGCTCTAAAATGGAAAAAAAGAATTTCGTGAGAAACACGGTCAAAGGCTTTCGCCAAATCTAATTGCATCATGGCTATCTGACCCCCGAGTGCATCAACGCATTCTAATACGGTTCTTGCGACATGTATATTCGTGGCAATGGATCGACCCTTGATGCCGCACGTTTGATGAGGCCCAACCAAAGTTTTTATTGCGCTTTGCAGTCTTTTTGCTAAAACCTTCATGTACACCTTATAGTCAACATTGGTGAGGCTTATCGGTCGATATGACCCCACCAACTGTCGTTTCTCCGGATCATCTGTCTTGGGTATTAGAACAATGTGCGATGTAGAGAAAGACAATGGAACAGTATTACGTTCATAAGCTTCAGTGATTACACAGAGCATAAACTGAGCCGCATACTGCTGAAAAGTTTTAAAGAATGCGGCGCTTAGACCATCCGGCCCAGGGGCCTTCCCAGGTGTCAGGTCATCTATTGCAGATAGTATCTCCTGCAACGTTACCGGTGTTTCTAGGCGCGCTTTACTTTCGTCATCCAGTGCAGGCATCAGTCTTAGAAAATCTTTTCGAAAGCCACCTACAGTCTCAAGCTTAGCGCTAAGCAGTTCTTCGAAGTGCTCTGTTACCGCACGCTGAATATCTTTAGCATCTTCAGTGATATGGCCGGCATATCTTATACTCCTTATTTCTTTCTGGCAGGCGTATCTTTTCTCGTCTGCTAGCGCTCGTTTTGTCGGTACTTCTCCAGCCCAAAGTTTTTCAGCCCTTGCACGTATAACAGCCGCTGTGTATCTTTCACTGTCGATTGTTTCCAACTCACTTTTTATCTCTCGTATTTTACTGGAGAAATGCCCTGGCACTGAACTTTCCATGCTCAAAAGAAACTGGAGTTGTTCATTCAGTTCCTTTTCTTTTTCTTTCTCTTTATGCCGCACCTTACTGCTCTTTTCTATAGATTTCAATTTGACCCACTCTTTGAAGCTGTCCCATTCCGCTGCAAAACTTACTGGTCGCATAGCAAGACGATTTTCAAACTCGGTCTTAACTTCCATAAGGAACTCTTCATCGGCGAGAAGCTTGGCATTCAGTTTCCATAGGTGCCAGTTAAAGCGCGATATCTTTCCTTTCCTACCAAACACTGCACTCACGAGACAATGATCACTGAAAGACACAGGCTTGACCTCATATGCAGTACATAGGGAAACAAGATCAACCGAGGCATACACCCTGTCCAATCTAGCATGGCTATCTCGCTGAAAGTGCGTGAACTCTGGCTGGTTTCCAGTGGAGAACACACTGCCAACATCCTCAAGGCCATACTCATGCACAAGTGCATTCAACAGGTCGGAGCTTCTGTCTGTTCGAGGTTTACACTTCGCCGCTCGGTCCACAGCTGAGCACACACAGTTGTAGTCACCAAGTACAAGCAAGATTTTGTCAGTCTTCAGCCACAATTCAATAGACTCAAAAAACGATTCACGTTCGCATTTTGAATTGGGAGCATACACACACACAACACGCCAGCATAAATTACAGTAGGTAAAATCAGTAACCAAAAGCAGACCACTTGGACAGGCAAAAACGGACTCTACGCTTACTCTCAGCGTGTTACGTATAAATAAAAGGCATCCACCCGATACACCAACAGAATGGCATACACACACATAAAAGTTTGCTTGAAAAGAAGCCACCATACGGTCAGTGCTTTCTTGGCTCTCAATCTTTGACTCTTGCACAGCTGCTATATCTATGTCATTATCCAAAAGGAGGCGACTGAGCTGGCATTGTCGCCTTCTCGCTCCCAGCCCTCTGACATTCAAAGTAGCTACGTGTAACGGCGAATTAAGCTTAAGAGTCATGAATTAGAAAGAGACGCCCGTACCAGCATGGTGCCTACCTTCATGGTTGCGTGGCCTCCGCTTCTGAAGAACAGCGGCGTATGTGTGCATGTAATGTCCTCCCAGCAGAACATCGGGCTGCATTCAAACGAAGTCCAAGCACCGTCTGTCATTTTTGCTCACACACGCCCCTCTTGGTTGCAGAATGTTCCTGACGCTGGTCGGTAGGCAGCCGACCCACAAATCGTTCAGGACACCACAAAACTACGGAGGCGGTTTCCCCGCCTGCCGCGTGTCGGCCGAGAAGTTCGGCTTCGGTCGCAAAGTTGCTCTTCGGATGCCCGCAGTTTTCGGAGGCGGCTCACCACAAACACCGCCTGGCAGCTGAGTCTCCTCGACGCTCTCCTCGTGCGGACGTTTCGCGGCAATTAAGGCTGCTGTCTCCGGCCCAACCTCCATGGCATCAGTACAGGAAGGCTCAGTACTGAGATGGTCCTCAGCAACAGAAAATTTGATTACGTCTTCTGACGCTTCCTTTGACGCGCTTTCATGGTCCTGGGATGAAACGTTCAAGACATGCAGAGTTTCATTCTGTTCATTAGAGACCGCCACCTTATTCTTCTTTAAAACCGTCATGGAAGGCGCGTCCTGTTTCGTTGACTGACCTCTAATGTCAGCAGCCTCCTCCGCATCCGCCTCGTCCATAATTAACTCGGACGAGTCTTCGCTGGTCCCAGGTCCGGCAATGCTAGCGTAGGTTCGTGCACACTGGCTGTCTTCATGCCCGAACCGTCGACAGGTTCCGCAGCGAGGAACCCGGCACTCTTTGCGGATGTGACCCGTACTCCGGCAGCGTAGGCACAACGGGGGTCTGCCTGGCACAATCACTAGCGCCAGCTCGCCGCTAACATTCAACTGATGCGGCAGGTCGTCGAGCTTCAAGCCAGCTTTCAGCTTCAGCGTGACGAGTCTAGTGGTGGAGCCCTTTTCTAGCATACCTTTAACACGCCAGCGCTCCCGGGAAACCTCCGACACCTTTCCGTACGGCGCAAATGCAGCGCGAACATCCTCGTCTGGCACGTTGTGTAGCAGCCAGTGGAGTTTCAGCCGCACGTCCTGGTTCGCCGGGTCAATCACCAAGCAGCGACCGTTTTTTACACACAGCTCACCTACACTTACAATCTTGTTCACCGCTTCAGTATCTTTGAGGGTGACGGCCCAGACGTGGCTCATCCGATACGCCCCCATTGCGATAACGTCGGGGATTAGCGAGTGTTGCGCCAAAGCATCCCGGAAATCTTCCACCCGGTACGGGCGGGCCCTGATATCGGCATGCAAAAAAACAGTATTCAAAACAAACCGACCTGTTGGCAGTGCAGGCAAAACAACCTGGTAAGTATTGTCCTGTTCAGCAGTCCTGTTACCGCGGCCTGACATGGCCGCTGAAGCCGCTCCTGAGGAGCCCTGCATCCTGCGTCCGTTCACTGGCGTGGCCGGAAGCAGAATCCAGGTATCCCAGCCACTAGACCACGCCGGAACACAGCGGGGAAGCTTAAACGCATGCACAGGGGGCTCTAAAATCAGATGGAAAGAACAAAAAAAAAAAGAAGAGCAGGTCTCACCGAGATTTGAACTCGGATCGCTGGATTCAGAGTCCAGAGTGCTAATCGTTACACCATGAGACCGCACATTCCGACGCCGGGAATCGAACCCGGGCCTCCTGGGTGAAAGCCAGGTATCCTAGCCACTAGACCACGCCGGAACACAGCGGGGAAGCTTAAACGCATGCACAGAGGGCTCTAACATCAGATGGAAAGAACAAAAAAAAAAGAAGAGCAGGTCTCACCGAGATTTGAACTCGGATCGCTGGATTCAGAGTCCAGAGTGCTAATCGTTACACCATGAGACCGCACATTCCGACGCCGGGAATCGAACCCGGGCCTCCTGGGTGAAAGCCAGGTATCCTAGCCACTAGACCACGCCGGAACACAGCGGGGAAGCTTAAACGCATGCACAGAGGGCTCTAACATCAGATGGAAAGAACAAAAAAAAAAGAAGAGCAGGTCTCACCGAGATTTGAACTCGGATCGCTGGATTCAGAGTCCAGAGTGCTAATCGTTACACCATGAGACCGCACATTCCGACGCCGGGAATCGAACCCGGGCCTCCTGGGTGAAAGCCAGGTATCCTAGCCACTAGACCACGCCGGAACACAGCGGGGAAGCTTAAACGCATGCACAGGGGGCTCTAACATCAGATGGAAAGAACAAAAAAAAGAAGAGCAGGTCTCACCGAGATTTGAACTCGGATCGCTGGATTCAGAGTCCAGAGTGCTAACCGTTACACCATGAGACCGCACATTCCGACGCCGGGAATCGAACCCGGGCCTCCTGGGTGAAAGCCAGGTATCCCAGCCACTAGACCACGCCGGAACACAGCGGGGAAGCTTAAACGCATGCACAGGGGGCTCTAAAATCAGATGGAAAGAACAAAAAAAAAAAAGAAGAGCAGGTCTCACCGAGATTTGAACTCGGATCGCTGGATTCAGAGTCCAGAGTGCTAACCGTTACACCATTAGACTTTTTTTTTTCTTTATTACCGACTTGGCAGCTACAAAGAACGATGAAAAGTCGCATGGAATTAAAAACACAAGTCACTTTCTTACAGGTTTCTTGTGGTAGAATGGATTAGGTGACATGAGCTTGTCCAAGACTGGCAGCCAATCTGGGGGTTCAGATTGCCCTCCGAAAACATCACGCGTGTACATTACGCTTTCAACAAAGTATTGATGGGCTGGGTGTACGACAACATGCTCATGGCGAACATCCATCCGCGTTCTCCATATGCTGTGCATACACAAGACCATTAATAAATCCCTGGGCACTTCTCCTGGCTGGGCGCATGGAAGGTAGCGTATGCCAAACGGCGTTATTGGTAAGTCCTTTTTAATAGTACGCTGTAGCACGTCGCACAAAAAAACCGCATCGTGACAATCAAGGAAAATATGCTCTATGGTTTCCAGCTTTTTGCAAATTAAACAGTCAGCAGACCAAGGCACGAAAAGGCCTTTGCTTTCCAGCCATGGCTTCACCGGAAGAGTGCCGGTATGCAATTGAAAAAAGAAAGATTTAGCGGACGATCTGATGGGCATTCTTTTCACTCTCTTCAACACGTCCCGCTCCGGACCCAAAGCATATACAGCGCGATAAAGAGGCACAGGTAAAAAGGTTTCCAATAAATCCTTGTACAGCCGTTTTCGCGTAACAGTACACATATACTCATTTGAAAATCTCGCCTTCACTATTTGGAAGGACGCGACAACTTCGCGAAGAAAAGCACTTAGAGCCATTGTCCCTGTAGACATAGTGGAAACTACATATTCCGGCAGTGAATCCCGCAATCGCACTTGGATTACCGTTCTAAGAAAAACATCGCTTTGTTCGCGCAAAAAAAAGAACCTTGTTACAATCTGCTTTAAGTATAAATGTGACAAGCCCAGTCCACCGTTATGCACCGTATGAAAAAGATTGCATCGACTGGTACGCTCCCATGTTGAAGCCCACACAAACGTGGCAAATACCCTATGCAGTTTTTGAACAGAGATTCTTGACATAGATAACACTTGCAGCATGTAAAAAATTTTTGCAACTAGGAACATATTGCAAACGGTAGCTCTTGCGAACATAGAAAAGTTATGCCCTCCCCATTTGTTTGTTTGGGTTTTCACTTGCTCAACTTCACCGGCCCAACATTCCTTGCTTTCACGGTAATGCTTTAGTGGCACACCAAGGTAATTGCCTGGCGTTGTTGTCCATTGCATACTGGAGAATAATGCAGGCGCGTATTGCCAGTTTCCGTGCCAAAATCCTAAACACTTTGCCCAACTAATTTCACTTCCACTTGCAGTGCAAAAAGCAGTGGCTTCTTTTACAACTTCTTGCACGCTCTCATGGTCAGTACAAAAAACCGCAATATCGTCCGCGTATGCCAAAACCCGAACTTCACTTTGAAAAAATCTATAACCGCGTATGTTTGGCCTTGTAAGCAATCTTAGACAGAAAGGCTCCAGATAAAGCGCAAACAAAAGGGGAGACAGAGGACAGCCCTGCCTTACTGACGACTGAACAGGTATACGATCAGTTAACTGCTTATTCACGACCAGTCTCGCTGAACAGCACTCGTAAACCATTTTCACGCCCTTTGTAATCACGGAACCAGCATTGACATACTCTAAAACAGAGAACAAAATTTCATGTACCACTTTATCAAATGCTTTGTGGAGGTCTAATTGCATCATGGCTACGTGGTCATGCATCGCGTCACAACATTCGAGTACACTCCTTGCTGCGTGTATGTTAGTAAAAATGGTCCTTCCTTTTATACCGCATGTCTGATGTGGGCCTACAAGAGAAGTAATTACACGTTGGAGTCGTCGCCCTAATACTTTCATGTAAATTTTATAGTCAACATTCGTTAGACTTATAGGACGGTAAGACGCTACAGACTGAAGCTTAACATGGTCATCTGTTTTCGGGATTAGTACAATGTGTGACATTCGAAAAGACGGAGGAGGTACCTTCTTTTCGTAGCATTCACTAATAACTCTTTTCAGTAAAACAGCCATTTCAGTTGGAAAGGCCTTGTATATGGCAGCACCAAGACCATCTGGTCCAGGTGACTTATTGGAATTTAATTCCCCGATAGCGGCCTCAATTTCCTCGCAAGTAATACTTGCTTCAAGTGTCTGCGCCACTTCGTCTTCTACTCTTGGCATCAGCGACAGAAAGTCTTTTCTGAAGCGTTCAATGTCCGGTGTTTTCAGGCTAAACAATTCGCTGTAAAATTCTACAAACGCCCGTTCAATCGTTTTTTTTTCGAGGTAACTACGTTCTGATAGCAGATTTCTTTTATCTCTTTTGACACTGCGTACCTTTTTTCGTCACTAAGTGCCCTTTTCGTGGGCGTCTCTCCGAGCCACAATTTTTCGCTGCGTGCCCTTATCACCGCACCGCGATACTTCTCTTCGTCCATCACCTCAAGTTTGGTTTTTATCTTTTTAATATCTTGGGCGAACAAGCCAGGCTTAACGGTCTCCATGCTAAGCATGTATTCAAGTGTGCTACGAAGTTCTTTTTCTTGTTCTCTTTCTTTACGTCGGAGAGTGCATGCTCGGTCAATAGCAGCTATCTTTATCTCGCACTTAAACTGCTCCCATGCTTGTATAAAATTAGAGTCATTTTGTAACATATGCTTAATATATTCTTTAACTTTAGTGGTAAACTCCTCATCCAGCAGCAGCTTTTCATTAAATTTCCATAGCTCCCAATTGAACTTTGTTGCCTTACTTTTCATGCCTAGAGTAATCATTACGAGGGAGTGGTCACTAAAGCTCATGGGAAGTGTTTCATATTCCGAGCACAAGGGCACACAATCAATGGGAACATATATTCGGTCCAACCTTGCATGACAGCTACCTTGAAAGTGCGTGAACTTTGCTTGGCCTTCATGCGTCATTATACAGCCAGCATCTTCAAGCTCTGCCTCAATAACAATGTCAATAAGTAACTCTGCACTCTTGTCACGAAGGACACGGTCTGTTGTTCTATCTTCCGGTCTACAGACACAGTTGAAGTCTCCAAGCAGGAGAACACGCCTCTCATGTATTAGGAAGGATTTCATATAGTGAAAAAACTCTTCCCGCTCAAACGTTCTAGTCGGCGCATAAACGCAGATCACTCTCCAGTCCAATCCAGAAAAACTGAAATCACATATCAAAAGCCGACCACTCTCACACGAGAACACAGACTGCACACACTCTATGCAATTTCGAATGAAAATGACACATCCCCCCGATCTTCCAACCTCATGACAAACGCAAACACTATATCTAGAACGATATATTTCAGCCATTTTCTCTGTTTGTTGTTCGCTTTCCATTTTGCTCTCTTGAACTGCTAGTACATCAATTTCATTTTCCAGCAGAATTCGGTTCAGCTGCAGTTGTCTCCGACGCGTTGACAGCCCCCTCACATTTAGTGTGGCTACGCGCAAGCTAGTGGTTAAATTGGTCGCCATCTCAAGAAATTATAAATCGCGAAACATATATCACTCACATCGCTTTTGCAGAAAGACATCATTGCGGTTGATCTGTTGCACGGGATGACCATTCTTCCTTTTTGGCGAGTCCGTCCGTCGTTCCAAGCGCTGCTCCCGATCATGGACCGGGCTTGTAACGTCTCGACCGGAAAGGGTACCCCCGCTATGGCGGAGGCACAGGTGACACAGTTCTCCGGTCTGGGGGCACGTTTGGCCTTGGCTTGAAGGACGCCCGGCGAAGGGGGGCCGCCTTCAGTGGAGGCTGTCCGCTTTCCGCTCCTCCTTGGGTTGATTCCTCGTTAACACTGTCTTCGTGCACCCGCTTCACAGACAAGGTAGAAGCAGCTGGCATCTCAGCTTCAGTGTCCCCCTGTTCCTCACTGTGTTGCGTAGCCGAAGCTGGGCTTGCAGCACTGGCATTGCCGTCTTCTTTCGTGGGTGTCTCGGACCCAGCAACATTCGGCAACGGAACAATCACATCTGACTCACAGGGTTCTTTAAGGGCAGGGGTCTTCTCAGAGGATTCTTCTTTCAGCTCTGCATCCTCATTGGTTCCACTGCTAGTTTCCTCGGCGTCCACTGCGTCCATCAAGTGCTCGCCTGCCACTTCACTCGGCACGGGGCCTGCAACGTTGGCATACGTGCGCACACACTGGGACTCGTCATGGCCGTAGCGACGAAACAGCCCGCAGCGCGGCACACGACACTCACGACGTATATGTCCTTTCCCGCGGCACCGGAGGCAAAGCGGGGCTCTGCCTGGGACGTGGACGAGTGCGACGTCCTCGGCGACCCGAAGCTGATGCGGCAGGTCCTCGATGGTAACGCCCACTTTTAGCTTCAGCGTGACCGTTCGAGTCGTTGAAGCCTTGTCGACACATCCTTGCACATTCCACTTGTCTCTTGATATTTCCGTTACTTTTCCATAAGCCGCCAACGCTGCTCGCACATCATCGTCGTGCACGCCGTGAAGCAGCCAGAAAAGTTTCAACCTGATTCCTTGGTTACAGGGGTCAATGACAACGCATCGGTGTTCCTTAACTTCAAAAGCTTGAGCTTGCAAAATCTTCGCTTTTGCCTCTTCACCTTTAAACGTTACCGCCCATACGTGATTCATTTGATATGCGCCGAGGGCAACCACTTCCGGCAGCAGTGAAAGACGAGCGAGGGAGTCTCGAAAGTGCTCCACCCGGTAAGGCCTGGCTTTTACGTCGCTGTGCAAAAAAACAGTATGCAAAACACTCGAACCTGTAGGCAGATGCGGTAGAACCAGTTCATATTCCTTGGCAGGCCTTTCCGTGTTCCTGATACCACGGCCCAGCTGGGCCGCTGAATCCGCTCCTTGGGAGCCCATGATAATCACGCCCGCCACGCACGGTGGCCGGAAGTGGAATCCGTTACACCATGAGACCGCACATTCCGACGCCGGGAATCGAACCCGGGCCTTCTGGGTGAAAGCCAGGTATCCTAGCCACTAGACCACGCCGGAACACAGCGGGGAAGCTTAAACGCATGCACAGGGGGCTCTAAAATCAGATGGAAAGAACAAAAAAAAAAGAAGAGCAGGTCTCACCGAGATTTGAACTCGGATCGCTGGATTCAGAGTCCAGAGTGCTAATCGTTACACCATGAGACCGCACATTCCGACGCCGGGAATCGAACCCGGGCCTCCTGGGTGAAAGGCAGGTATCCCAGCCACTAGACCACGCCGGAACACAGCGGGGAAGCTTAAACGCATGCACAGGGGGCTCTAAAATCAGATGGAAAGAACAAAAAAAAAAAAGAAGAGCAGGTCTCACCGAGATTTGAACTCGGATCGCTGGATTCAGAGTCCAGAGTGCTAATCGTTACACCATGAGACCGCACATTCCGACGCCGGGAATCGAACCCGGGCCTCCTGGGTGAAAGCCAGGTATCCTAGCCACTGGACCACGCCGGAACACAGCGGGGAAGCTTAAACGCATGCACAGGGGGCTCTAAAATCAGATGGACAGAACAAAAAAAAAAAAAAGGAGTGCAGGTCTCACCGAGATTTGAACTCGGATCGCTGGATTCAGAGTCCAGAGTGCTAACCGTTACACCATGAGACCGCACATTCCGACGCCGGGAATCGAACCCGGGCCTCCTGGGTGAAAGCCAGGTATCCTAGCCACTTTTTTTTTTTTATTGCCTGCTTTGACAAATACACTGCAGATATATACAGATAAAACACGGTGACCATGCCTTGGTCAGCGTGAATGCTTAAAACTTCCTAAAATGAACAAGTTCATCTAGGACGCCAATCCAGTCTGGAGGTTCTGGCAATGTACGGTAAACATCTCGTAAGTACATAATGCTTTCAATGAAATTCTCCCTGACTGGACGGACGTTTACATCGGCGTGCCTAACAGCCATCCTTGTTCGCCATATGCTGTGGAGCCCCAGAACCATGATTAGGTCATAAGGAATGTCTCCATCGTTTTCAATTGGTAGAAAACGGATTCCGTACGGTGTTATTGGTAGGTCTTTCTTTAGAGTCCTTTGCAAGATGTCCCAGTAGAAGACTGGATCCCAGCCATCAATAAATACATGATCTATTGTTTCTGGTTTCTTGCATAATATACAGTTAGTTGTCCATAGAACGAATATTCCCTTTTCCTCTAACCAAGTCTTAACTGGGAGCGTGCCTGTATGAAGTTTAAAGAAGAAGGTTTTAATGCTGGACTTAATATTCATCTTTTTAACTCTCTTTAAAACATCATTTCCTGGGCCTCCACAGTATATTGTTCGGTACCTGGGTGTTGGCAACATTGTATCCAGTAGGTCTCTGTACAGTTTTTTCCTTTGCACTGAACTTAAGTACTCAAGGGAAAATCGAGCCTTTAAGATTTGGAATGCAAGTACAACTTCTCGCCAAAACCCAGCTACTGCGCGTCCACCGTCATTGCATGATGACACAATAAATTCAGGTAAGGCATTGCCTAAGTGCACTTGCATTACTGTGCGCAAAAAAATAGTCTTTATGGTCCCGCAGAAAAATAAATCGCGACACAATTTGTCTTAGAAACAGGTGAGACAGGCCTAATCCACCATTACAAACAGAATGAAACAAATTCGTCCTACTAGTACGTTCCCAACTTGCCCCCCAAATGAAAACCGCGAACACTCTGTGAATTTTTTGCAGATTTGTGCGTTTCATGAACAAAAATTGGAGTACGAACCACACCTTGGATATCAAGAAAAGATTGCAGACAGTCGCGCGGGCAAACATGGACAAATTACGGCCTTGCCAGCCTTGCGTCTTTTCCCTGACCCTTTCTGTCTCTTGACGCCAGTACTGTTCGCTATCTTGATAGCTATCAAGTGGCATACCCAGATACTTCGTAGGCAACGATGTCCATCGCATGTTTGCAAACGTTTCTGGTCTTTCGTTCCAGTTACCATGCCAAAAGCCAGCCGATTTTTCCCAGTTAATCTCACAGCCAGTTGCGGTGCAAAAACCGCCAGCAACCTCGACTGCCTCACTTACGCTTTGTCGGTTCACACAGAAAATGCTATATCATCCGCGTACGCAAGTACTTTCAATTCGGATGCTTGTAGCTTGAATCCACGGATTCTTTCAATATTAATCAGGCTTAAACAAAAGGGCTGTAGATACAAGGCAAATAGAAGAGGGGACAATGGACATCCTTGCCTCACTGACGATCGCACGGCTATTGCGTCAGTAAGACTTTTATTTACAATAATACGGGTAGAGCACCCAGCGTATGCCATTTTGACTCCATCTACGATAACACTTCCGATATTTATATGCTCTAAAATGGTGAAAAGGACGTCATGTGAAACGTTGTCAAATGCTTTTGACAAGTCAAGCTGTATCATTGCTACATGTCTTCCGTCTGCATCGCAACACTCTAAAACGCATCTTGCTGTGTGTACATTCGTACAGATAGTGCGGCCCTTAATGCCGCACGTTTGGTGTGGACCTACCAACTGTTTAATGACACCTTGCACCCTCCTTGCCAACACTTTCATAAACAATTTATAATCCACATTTGTGAGGCTTATAGGCCGATAGGACCCCACCGATAGAAGTTTGACTGCGTCATCTGATTTAGGAATTAAGACAATATGTGAAGCTTTGAAAGATGGCGGCATTTGTTTAACGTGTTATGCTTCCTTTATTACGCAGTACAATGCCCTGCTGGCTTCTGATTTGAATTTCTTGTAAAAAGCAGCCCCTAATCCGTCAGGACCGGGTGATTTTCCAGCGCTTATTTCTTCTATAGCCTGCTCAATTTCAAGTACACTGATTGGTTGCTCAAGCCTGGCTTTAACTTCATCCTCAAGCCTGGGCATGGTCTGCAAAAACTGACTTTCGAATTGTTCTTTCCTTTGCTTAGCCCGCCCAAGTAGCTCACTATAGTACACTGCAAACGCTTCTTTGATAACCTCGCATTCTGTTGCAACTTCGTTATGGTAAAGTATCTTTTGAATTTTGTTTTTTTCCGCGTATCTTTTCTCGTCACCAAGTGAGCGCTTGTTCGGTGTCTCGCCAACCCATAATCGCTCTGCTCGTGCTCGCACAATAGCTCCCCTATATCTTTCTTCATCGATAAGCTCAAGTTTATTCTTAACTTCTTTAATCTGCTTCGACCACAATCCAGGCGTCCCGCTATCTAGGTTCAGCAACAAGTTGAGTTGACGGTGCAGATCTTTCTCGTTCTCTTTACTGACATGTCGTAAAATGGTTGCTCTTTCTATTGCTCTCATTTTTATATTGTTCTTAAAACTTTCCCACTCACTCATCCAGTCCCCTGATTTGGTCGCGAACAGTGCGTTGAACATTTCCTTTACTTCGTTCACATAGCTCTCATCCTCCAAAAGTTTAGAATTAAATTTCCAAAGCTCCCAGTTAAATTTAGATTTATTTTTCTTTGCTCCTATGCAAAAAACTACTAGGCTGTGATCTGTAAAAGAGACGTGCTTAACTTCATAACTTCGGCACAGAGGCGCGAGTTCTAGGCAAATGTATGCACGATCTAGCCTCGCATGACTTTCTCTTTGGAAATGTGTGTACTGGCGTTGTCCACTAGGTGATAAAAGCCAACCAACGTCTTCTAGATGATACTCTGTGGTTAACGTCCTTAATAAGTGCGCGCTAGGGTCCTTCACAGGCTGAAGTTTTACGCGATCTTCAGGCATACATACACAATTGAAGTCACCCACCATAACACATCTTTCACCCTTCAAATGCTGTTCGAGCTGCTCGAAGAACAACCTACGCTCTCCTTCCTTATTAGGTGCATAGACGCATATCATACGCCATTTCAAATTAGAGAAGGAAAAGTCAACAACAATCAGGCGTCCAGAAGGGCACACAGTGACTGCCTCCTCGACGATGCCCAGACTGTTGCAAATAAAAATTACACACCCTGCCGAATTGCCAACAGCATGACACACACATACATTGTACCTATCTCTGAATGGTTGCACCATGCGGTCCGTTTGTTCTTCGCTTTCTACCTTCGTTTCTTGTATAGCGACCAAGTCCAATTCGTTTTCAAGAAATAGCCGACTAACTTGATATTGCCGCCGCCTCGCTGCCATTCCGCGAACGTTTAATGTGGCTACACGTAACGCAGACTGGAGGTTTACTGCCATTTAATTTCAAAACAAAAGGACCGCACGGCGCTTTCCTAGGCAGTCTGGGAAGCAGTTGAGCATGTGCACTTGCTTTTTTGGTTGAGCCCGTAGCCACTGCGAAGAGACCTTGCTTCTCGGTCGAAGCACCTTGAAGGGTTTGTCCAGTTCCTTATGCACAAACTTCACAATCGCTCTTTGCTACGAGGGTGGTGTCCCGACCGTATTCCGGTCGAGGGAGATGTTTGGCTTCGGTCTGAAGCTAGGTCGCCGTGGCATGGCGGCTTTGGGGGGTGGTCCCTCGTTGTTAGTGTAGTCAAGGCCGTCTCCTGCTCCCACGCTGTCCCCGTGCGTTCTTTTTGAGTTCACAGTTAATTCCATCGGCTCCCGCTGACTTCCATTGCCTGCGGCTGACGCTGCTCTTCGGTCACTACTAGACGCAGCCTTCGTAACTCCAGGTGGCTGCACGCCGTCCTGGGCGTGTTCGTCTGGCTGGCCCTCCGACAAGGTGCTCTCGGAGGACTTCTCAGCAGCCTCCGAAGGCGTCTTTACCTGTGTAGCAGGTGTCTCGCTTTTCGTGTCACGGCTTGCGGCCTGCGTGGAGCCTTCAGAATTTTCGGAAGACGCGTTAGGGTATCGCGTGGACAATTGCAGCCTCCCTTTCGCTGCTTCCTCGGCGTCGGCTTCATCCATAATGAGGTCTGAAGCGTCCTCTTGTTGCAGTGGTCCAGTAACACTCGCGTAAGTTTTAACGCACATGTCTTCCCGATGACCAAAGCGCCTGCATCGGGTGCAACGAGGAACACGACACTCGCGTCTTATGTGCCCCGCAGTCCGGCACCGGAGACAAAGCGGAGCTCTGCCCGGCACTACCACCAGAGCCAACTCGCCTGCTACGCGGAGCTGGTGCGGGAGGTCGTCCACCGAAACACCGGATTTCAGCTTGAGCCCAATTACTCTGGTCGTTGATGCTTTGTCCGCAACGCCACTGACCCGCCACTTTTCCTTCGAAATGTCCGTTACCTTCCCAAAATGTGCAAGGGCAGATCGCACGTCGTCATGGACACCGTAGACAAGCCAGTGCAACTTCAGCCTCACGTCCTGGTTCATTGGATCGATGATGACGCATCGTCGTTCCTTCACCCTGAAATCACGCAAGGCCAACATTTTCTTCATCCCGTCTCCGCTCTTGAATGTAAGCGCCCAGACGTGATTCATCTGGTACGCCCCCAAGGCGATCACCTCGGGGAGCATATCCAGACCATCCAACGCATCACGGAAGTCTTCCACGCGATACGGCCGACATCTCACATCAGCATGCAGAAAAACAGTATTTAAAACATTCCGACCTGATGGCAGTTGAGGCAAAACGACTTGATAATCCTGGTCCGGTAAGTCCGCAATCCTGTTTCCGCGACCCAGCTGGGCCGCTGTTACCGCTCCGTCGGAGCACATGATGGCACGTCCGTTCACCTCGGCGGCCGGAAGTAGAATCTCCTCCAGGTATCCTAGTCACTAGACCACGCCGGAACACAGCGGGGAAGCTTAAACGCATGCACAGGGCGCTCTAAAATAAGATGGAAAGAACAAAAAAAAAACAGAAGAGCAGGTCTCACCGAGATTTGAACTCGGATCGCTGGATTCAGAGTCCAGAGTGCTAACCGTTACACCATGAGACCGCACATTCCGACGCCGGGAATCGAACCCGGGCCTCCTGGGTGAAAGCCAGGTATCCTAGCCACTAGACCACGCCGGAACACAGCGGGGAAGCTTAAACGCATGCACAGGGGGCTCTAAAATCAGATGGAAAGAACAAAAAAAAAAAAAACAGAAGAGCAGGTCTCACCGAGATTTGAACTCGGATCGCTGGATTCAGAGTCCAGAGTGCTAACCGTTACATCATGAGACCGCACATTCCGACGCCGGGAATCGAACCCGGGCCTCCTGGGTGAAAGCCAGGTATCCTAGCCACTAGACCACGCCGGAACACAGCGGGGAAGCTTAAACGCATGCACAGGGTGCTCTAAAATCAGATGGAAAGAACAAAAAAAAAAAAACAGAAGAGCAGGTCTCACCGAGATTTGAACTCGGATCGCTGGATTCAGAGTCCAGAGTGCTAACCGTTACACTATGAGACCGCTCATTCCGACGCCGGGAATCGAACCCGGGCCTCCTGGGTGAAAGCCAGGTATCCTAGCCACTAGACCACGCCGGAACACAGCGGGGAAGCTTAAACGCATGCACAGGGGGCTCTAAAATCAGATGGAAAGAACAAAAAAAAAAAAAAAAACAGAAGAGCAGGTCTCACCGAGATTTGAACTCGGATCGCTGGATTCAGAGTCCAGAGTGCTAACCGTTACACTATGAGACCGCTCATTCCGACGCCGGGAATCGAACCCGGGCCTCCTGAGTGAAAGCCAGGTATCCTAGCCACTAGACCGCTTTCTTTCTTTTTTTTTTTCTTTATTGCCGGACAATGCACAGTTTACAAGAGATAAAATACGCCAACCTGTCTTCAGCTGGCGACACAAATTAAAATTTCTTCAGGCACACTAACTCATCAAATACATCGATCCACTCAGGAGGTTCGGGTAATGCCTGATACACTTCTCTCATGTATACCATACTCTGAATGAAATTTTCGCGTACAGAGAGAACATTTGGATCTGCGTGACGCACTGCCATTCTTGTTTGCCACAAACTGTGAAGGCCTAGGAGCATAAGCATGTCATAGGGAATTTCATCACTTTTCACTGGGAGAAACCGGATGCCGTAGGGTGTAATGGGCAGCTGTTTCTTTAGAGTTCGTTGCAATATGTCCCAATGGAAGATAGGGTCCCAGCACTCGATGAAAACGTGTTCAATTGTTTCCGCTTTTTTGCACAATAGACAATTAATTGTCCATGGAACGAATATGCCCTTCTGGTGTAGCCATGCTTTTACGGGGAGGGTGTTCGTGTGTAACTTAAAAAAGAAGGATTTAATGTGAGGTCTAACTGGCATTCTTTTGACCCTCTTCAACACATCCCTTCCTGGGCCTTCACAGTAAATTACTCTGTACAATGGAGCTGGTAGTAGGTTTTCCAGCAAGTCAGCATACAATTTCTTTTTTGTAACAGAACACAGGTAATTCAATGAGAACTGAGCATGCAGCATACGGAAAGAAACCACAACTTCATGAAAGTATCCAGTCACGCGACGGCACCTTATATCACTGGTTGTAACAATGAATTCAGGCAGCGCTCTCGCGAGTCGAACTTGCATAACTGTGCGCAAGAAACTGTCCCTTTGATCCCGTAGAAAAAAGAAACGTGACACAATCTGCCTAATAAACAAATGAGATAGGCCCAGGCCTCCATCGCGGACTGAGCGGAAAAGATTAGTGCGGCTGACTCTCTCCCAAGTTGAGCCCCATATAAATACAGCAAAAACTCGGTGCATTTTCTGTACATTGGCACGGCTCATACACAGCACCTACAGCACGTACCATACTTTAGCTATCAAAAACAAATTGCACACAGTGGCACGCGCAAACATTGAAAGGCCACGACCCTGCCAATTTCCCATCTTCTCCCTCATTCTATCCGTTGCCTCACTCCAGTACTCTGCGGGATTCTGATAGTGCTCGAGTGGTACACCAAAATACGTCGTTGGTGTGGTTACCCAATTCATGCATGCAAACCTATCTAGCTTAATGTCCCCGTTGCCATGCCATATACCAACACTTTTTTCCCAGTTTAACTCTGAACCAGTGAGCTTACAGAACTTCTTAGCAAGATTGACGGCCCCTAACACACTCTGGCGATCTTGACAGAATACGGCTATTTCGTCAGCGTACGCCAGTAATTTTACCTCTGTAGAGTGTATCTTAAAACCTATTATGGCTGTTTGACGAATCACTGCTAAACAAAAAGGTTCAACATAAATAGCAAACAATAGGGGTGACAGTGGGCATCCTTGTCTTACAGAAGATCGTATAGGCACTCTCTCTGTAAGAGATTTATTTATTATGAGCTGTGCTGCACAATCTTTGTAGGCCATCATTACGCCATCTAAAATGGTGCGGCCAACATTCACATGCCTTAATATGCTGAACAGAATCTCATGTGAAACCCTATCAAATGCTTTCGCCAGGTCGAATTGCAGCATAGCAACTTGACCTTCCATGTCATCGCAGCACTCTAACACATTTCTGGCAATGTGCGTATTGGTAAGGATTGTTCGCCCTTTGATACCGCACGTCTGATGCGGCCCGACAAGCTGTTTAATCACGCTTTGCACCCTCTTCGCCAGTACCTTCATGAATACTTTGTAATCAGTATTTGTAAGGCTGATAGGCCTGTACGATGTTACTGACAGTAGCTTTTCACGGTCATTCGTTTTTGGGATCAGAACGATATGGGCTGCTCGAAAGGACGGTGGCACCTGACTTTTATTATAGGCCTCATTGAACACGCGGTGCAGTATATATGCCAGCTCATTGGCAAAAGCCTTGTAAAATGCGGCTCCAAGTCCGTCTGGTCCCGGTGACTTGCCTGCAGGCATTTCCTCGATAGCAGTCTCAATTTCGCGCACGCTTATCGCTTCCTCCAGGCGTTCTTTGTCGTCATCTTCTATCTTTGGCATATACGGACATAAACTCCGTCATGAAATCGTCACTGACTCGGGTAACGTTGCTAAATAACTGGCTATAATAATCCACGAAAGCTTGCTCTATCAATTTTTGTTCACCCGTCACCTCGTTTTGATAGCGGATCTGTCTGATTTCGTTTTTTGATGCATGCCTTTTCTCGTCGCTTAGAGATCGTTTATATGGTGCTTCCCCAAGCCATAAGCGTTCGCTCCGCGCTCGAATCAGAGCTGCCCTGTATTTTTCGTTGTCTATAACCTCCAGTTCACTTTTGGTTCTTCTTATTTCGGCTGCCACTTTTTCCGGTTCGGAACTCACTGTGTTTACCAAAAATTCCAGCTGGCATTGCAGTTCTTTTTCTTTCTTCATTTCATTTCGACGCTTGATGCTCCCTCTTTCAATCGCAGCCATTTCGAGTTCAGTTTTAAATTCTTCCCAGGCAAATCCGTAATTTTCTGGCTCATTATTCATTAGCCACCCCAGTTTTTTCTTGACTCCGTTAACAAAAGCTTCATCATCGAGTAGTTTAGCGTTGAACTTCCACAGGTTCCAGTTGAATCGCTGCTGCTTTGGCTTATTGCCAATGGTGAAACTCACAAGGCAATGATCGGAGAATGAAACAGGTATAACTGTATAACTATTGCAGTGTGGCACCAACGGAAGCGATACGTAAACTCTGTCAAGCCTTGCTTGACTATTTCGCTGGGTGTGCGTGAATTGTGGCCGCCCACCGATCGTTATCGTGCGACCTAGATCTTCCATGTTATAGTCAGCCACTAAGGATAGGAGCAAGTCAGCGCTTCGGTCACTTGTATATACCAGTTTAGACCGGTCTTCGGAACAACAAACACAGTTAAAATCTCCAAGCAAAATAACGTACCTGTCACATTGCATATATTGCTTAAGGTCTTCAAAAAAATGACATTGCTCACATACACTGTTGGGAGCATAGACACAAATCAAGCGCCACCCTTTTTCAGTTAGCGAAAAATCCAAGACGATAAGGCGTCCCGTTTCAGACACAGTAATCATTTCCTCTATAATTCCAACACTTTTACGTATCAACACAACACAGCCAGCAGATTTTCCGACGGCATGACATACACAGATGTTGTAATTGGTTTTAAAAGGCGACACCATACGATCGGTCTGCTCTTGCTTTTCCACCTTTGTCTCTTGTACCGCAATTAAGTCAAGCTCTTTTTTCATGCATAGGCGGCTAAGCTGATATTGCCTTCGCCTCGTTGACAAGCCCCTGACATTAATTGTCGCTACATTTATCGAGTAATTGCAGTACGCCACCCTCCCTTCCGAATTTTGATATATTTCGAGCAGATCGTAGCGAAATGAGGGGTGGGGGGGTTCTCATTGCCACTGATCGCTCATTACGTTGCTCACGTGTGACAATTTCAAGCAAATTGGAAATGGTTTGGCTCTGCTGTAATGCATGTTATCCACGTGTTCTCATTGGTATATGCTATCGCCCCCCAAACAATGATCCTTTATTTAATTCCTTGTTGCATGATGCCCTAAACACGCTAACGACCCTTTATACCAATACTCCAATTTTATTGTTTGGCGACTTCAACTTTCCATCTATCGTCTGGTCGGATCTTGCTTCCACGCTTTCAAAATCTAACCCTGAGTGTGAATTTGTTCACACCTGCCTCACGTTTGGATTAGATCAAATAATCGACCGTCCAACTCGTTTAACAGATCATTCTGCTAATATTCTGGACCTTGTGCTGACATCACAACCTAATAGCTTCTCACCCATCACTTACAATAAAGGGCTCAGCGACCACATGGCCATTCATGCTACATTTTCTTGTGATTTACGAAACGCGAAAAAGATCAAGAAAACGCTTACCCTCTATAATAAAGGTAACTACGTTGGCTTTAACCGCGATCTTGCTGCTTTCCTTGATAACTTTTCGTCTGGTTTTTCACTACGCTCTCTTGAATCTAACTGGTTACTCTTTAAGTCCGAAATGCAACGCCTAATAAATTTACATATCCCGACCATAACCGTAACAGAACGTCCTGGATCCCCATGGTATAACAAAACACTTAAAAGATTAAATAACAAAAAGAAGCGATTATTTCGTGCAGCTAAAACTACAGGCACGGCTACCGCCTGGGAGAAATATTACACTGCCGCGGCTAATTACGATACCGAGGTCATCAAAACTAAGAATAACTTCTACTCATCCACCTTGCCTAACATGCTGCATGAAAACCCGAAGCGTTTCTGGAAAACTATTTGCCCCTCCACCTCTAGCATAATTTCTCTGACTGATAATTCTGATGTTTCCTCTTCTGAATCAGAGGTTCCTAATATTCTAAATAATGCATTTTGTTCTATATTCACAAACGAACCTCTTAATAACCTCCCTGATGCACCCAGTTTTCTTCACACACCTATGGATAACATTGCATTTGAACCGCGCGGCATCGCCATGGTCATCGATAAACTAAAAAATTCTTCATCCGCTGGTATTGACGGCATCAATGCCAAAATCCTCAAAAACACCAAAGACCTCTGCAGTATCATATTGTCTCTGATTTTTCAGCAGTCATATTCTTCGTGCTCATTACCACGGGACTGGCGCATTGGGAAGGTCATTCCAGTCCACAAGAAAGGTAACAGATCTTCACCACTTAACTATAGGCCAATCTCATTAACCTGTGTTTGTTGTAAAATTATGGAACATATCATATATTCTCATACTGCCAAGTTTTTATCATCTCGTAATTTTTTTCATTCTAACCAACACGGCTTTCGTAAAGACCATTCCTGTGACACGCAACTTGTTCTTTTTCTTCATGATATACACGCATGCCTAGATCGTAACATTCCCACGGATTCAATATTTCTGGATTTCGAAAAAGCATTTGATAAAGTCCCGCACGCGCGCCTAATTCTTAAACTGTCACGCCTAAACCTTCATCCCCTAGTTCTGGATTGGATTCGAGCCTTCCTTACTGATCGTTATCAATTCGTTCATGCTAACTCACACTCGTCATCCCTCTCCCCTGTCTTGTCTGGCGTCCCTCAGGGGACCGTTTTAGGCCCTCTTCTGTTCCTTATCTACATAAATGATTTACCCTCTAACATCAGATCTAATGTCCGACTCTTTGCGGATGATTGCGTCATCTACCGCCCAATACATAATTCCTCCGACGCCACCATTCTTCAAGAAGATCTCGCACGCGTCGAAGAATGGTGTAGTACTTGGCTCATGTCCCTAAATAGCAGTAAAACGTCACTTATTTCTTTCCATCGCCGGCGCAACCACCGTGAAAATACTTATACAATTATCAACAATCCTATTTCATCCGTTGACTCATACAAGTATCTTGGTATCCATTTAAGTAAAGATTTAACCTGGTCGCATCATATTCACCACATCACCAATTCAGCCAATCAAGTTCTAGGGTATTTGCGCCGTAACCTATCACTAGCTCCCCCTCCCATTAAGCTTCTTGCTTATATAACTTTCATACGTCCTAAACTTGATTACGCATGTGCTGCATATGATCCCCACTATACTAACCTAATCACCACGCTCGAAGCAGTCCAAAACCGCGCCGCCAGATTCATTTGCTCAGACTACTCTCGCTATACTATCGTTACAGCACTAAAATCTCAGCTTAATCTCCCAACACTGGCCTGTCGGCGTAAAATCGCCCGTCTTTCGCTGTATCATAAATTTTATCACACTTCCGATCATGACACTGCCCCGATAACACGCGCTCATCGCTTTTCTCGTCATAGTCACACTAACGCCGTCTACCCTGAACGGGCCCGCACCGAAACATATAAAATGTCATTTTTTTCTTCGAACAGCCAATGACTGGAATGACCTTCCATCCGAAGTGGCGGCCATCATCAATCGTGTTCTATTCAAAACCGCCATTGAAGACCATCTGTGTTCGTATTAACTTTTTGTTTGCCCACCCCTCATGTAATGTCCCCTGTGGACCCTTGAGGAAACAATAAATAAATAAATAAATAAAGCATGCTTATAGATTCGTGTGATGTCATTACACACATGACTGCCACAACCACATCGTGCGTGTAGTAAAAACTCAAGAAATGGTACGAACAAAGAACATCCGGCAAAGTCCTCAACTGTACCTTGAAGGTGCATCTCGAAGTTCCCTTGAATCCTTCCATTTTGACTCAGGAGCGGTTAGGCGCCTTCGACGGCACCGATTCTGTACACTAAGTGGGCGTCGCCGCCGGTCTTCGGTCCGGCGGGATGTTCGGTTTTGGGCGTAATGTCGCCCGACGTCCCCCCGTTGTTTTTGCCGGGGGTTCATCATTAGCCGGTTGGCCTTGCTGTCCATCCTGGATGTCCGCCTCTTCATGCGTCCTTTTCGTGACAGTACCAGTCGTGCCTGGCTCGTTTAAATCCATTGCGCCATCATCGCTTGCCTCCATTTCATTGCCTGTGGAAGCTGAAGATCCTTCATCGCTCTCAGAGTGCGTTGAAGGCGGCTCCAGTTTAAAAGTCGGGGCAGCTGGATAATTAATGTTCTTAGCTTCGTGCTGCACTCCAGATGTTTGCTCTTGAGGCTTCGCATCTTCATTATTCGGTCCTGCTCCTTTAGAGGTTTCCTCGACGTCTGCTTCGTCCATGAGCAGGTCGGTGACATCATCCTTTGCCACTTTATGTGTTACAGAAGCGTGCGTCTTCACGCACTGTTCCTCTTCGTGTCCATAACGATGACAAAGAGCGCAGCGCGGAACACGACACTCGCGTCGGATGTGTCCCGTATTGCGACAGCGCAGGCATAACGGGGCCCTGCCCGGCACCACAACCAGTGCAAGTTCACCTGCAATACGGAGCTGATGTGGCAGGTCATCCTCCGTCACACCTGTCTTCAAAATAATAGTCACCAGGCGCGTCGAGGATGCTTTGTCGTGCACGCCTTGAACACGCCACCGTTCCCGGGACACTTCAGTCACTTTGCCATACGGCAAAAACGCCGCTCGTATGTCATCGTCCGGCACGTTGTGAAGCATCCAATGTAATTTTATGTGCAGTGCTTGATTGGCAGGATCTACCACAAGGCAGCGGCGTTCTTTCACCGTCACCTCCTTCCTAGACAAGAGCCTTTTCACACCGTCTTCATTTCTGAAGGTCACTGCCCATACATGACTCATCTGGTACGCCCCCAGGGCGATAACTTCAGACAGCAAGCCCAGGCTCGCCAATGCATCACGGAAGTTTTCAACTCGGTATGGCCTTGCCCGCACATCGGCATGCAAAAAAATGGTATTCAAAACAACTCGCCCTGTTGGTAGCTGAGGCAGGAGCACTTGGTATTCCGATTCATCAGAGTCAAACATCCTGTTACCGCGGCCCTGGTGGGCCGCTGAAGCCGCTCCTACGGAGCTCATGCTGAACACGTCCGTTCGCTAGCGCGTCCGGAAGTCACTCCACCCTAGCCACTAGACCACGCCGGAACACAGCGGGGAAGCTTAAACGCATGCACAGGGGGCTCTAAAATCAGATGGAAAGAACAAAAAAAAAAATAAATAAACAGAAGAGCAGGTCTCACCGAGATTTGAACTCGGATCGCTGGATTCAGAGTCCAGAGTGCTAACCGTTACACCATGAGACCGCACATTCCGACGCCGGGAATCGAACCTGGGCCTCCTGGGTGAAAGCCAGGTATCCCAGCCACTAGACCACGCCGGAACACAGCGGGGAAGCTTAAACGCATGCACAGGGGGCTCTAAAATCAGATGGAAAGAACAAAAAAAAAAAAAAAAAAAAACAGAAGAGCAGGTCTCACCGAGATTTGAACTCGGATCGCTGGATTCAGAGTCCAGAGTGCTAACCGTTACACCATGAGACCGCACATTCCGACGCCGGGAATCGAACCCGGGCCTCCTGGGTGAAAGCCAGGTATCCCAGCCACTAGACCACGCCGGAACACAGCGGGGAAGCTTAAACGCATGCACAGGGGGCTCTAAAATCAGATGGAAAGAACAAAAAAAAAAACAGAAGAGCAGGTCTCACCGAGATTTGGACTCGGATCGCTGGATTCAGAGTCCAGAGTGCTAACCGTTACACCATGAGACCGCACATTCAGACGCCGGGAATCGAACCCGGGCCTCCTGGGTGAAAGCCAGGTATCCTAGCCACTTTTTTTTTTCTTTATTGCCTGGACAACATAAATACATACGCAACACTACCACAGTGCAATGGTTAATAAAAGACGTCCAGCCTTCTTGGACAGTACGTCGCTTAAAAGGGCTTCAAGTTGACTAGCTTGTCCATTTCCGGTAGCCATTCAGGTGGATCACCTCGGCTTTTCAACACTTGTTTGATGTAGACCACATTTTCCATAAAGTACTCTCGCGCAGGACGGACATGTTCATCAGCATTTCTCACAGCCATACGGGTCTTCCATAGACTGTGCAGGCCCAGTAGAATAATCATGTCGAGGGGTAACCCCCCTACATCAGCTGCCGGGAGGAAGCGGATTCCCCGAGGGGAAATTGGAAGCTGCTTTTTGAGCGTGCGCTGCAGAATATCCCAAAGGAATATCGCGTCCCAACATTCAAGAAAAATATGCTCAACGGTTTCAGGCTTTCGACAGATTATACAGTTCACTGACCAAGGGACAAATATTCCCTTATCCTCCAGCCACGGTTTAACCGGCAGTGTTCCGCTGTGTAGTAGAAAAAAAATGTCTTTGTTGACGAGCGCACGGGCATTTTCTTTACCCTTTTCAGGACGTTCATTCCTGGGCCTACACCGTATATGGTGCGATACATTGGGACCGGGAGCATTACATCTAGTAAATCTTTGTACAATTGTTTCTTTGTTATTGAAGACAGGTATTCTTTGGAAAATCTAACATTTAATATTCGGAAACTCAGTACGACTTCACGCAAAAACCCACGAATACTTGTTCGCCTTAATTCAGATTTAGACACAACAAATCCTGGTAACTCGTGCCAGAGACGCACCTGTATCACAGTGCGCAATAATGGATGGCTCTGTGTACGCAGAAACATAAAGCGAGACACAATCTGTCTCAGAAACAAGTGAGTAAGACCGAGTCCCCCTTCTCTAACCGGACGGAAGAGATCGGTACGACTTGTTCTTTCCCACACTGAACCCCACAAAAAAACAGCAAAAACTCTGTGTAGCTTTTGAATACTGACTCGCGACATGCACAACACTTGAAGAACATACCAAACTTTAGCAACAATAAACAAATTACACACAGTTGAACGGGCGAACATGGAGAGCTCCCTTCCGCCCCACCCTAGTGTTTTCTCCCGAGAACGTTCAGTCTCTTGCACCCAATAATCATTTGCGTCTTTGTAATGTTCAAGTGGGACCCCTAGATATTTCACTGGTAGTGTCGAGAATTTTATGTTTTCGAGGGATTCAGGAGTGGAATCCCAACTGCCATGCCAAAAGCCCATACATTTGTCCCAGTTTATTGAACTACCCGACATCTGACAAAACTTCTTTGCTAAGTGCACTGTTTGACTAATACTTTCCTTGTCTTGACAAAAGACAGCAATGTCATCGGCGTACGCCAAAATTTTAACTTCGCTAGCCATCAGTCTGAATCAGTGTATACGTTCACAGTGAATGATCTTTTGGCAAAAGGGTTCGAGGTAAATCGCAAATAGCAAGGGCGATAGTGGGCAGCCTTGTCTAACTGATGACATCACTGGAATATTTTTCGTTAGTTGCTAGTTTACAACAACCTTAGTATAACATTCGTTGTAAGCCATTTTTATTCCATCTAATAAAATAGATCCAACTTTAATATGTTCTAGTTTTTGAAAAAGTATGCCATGCTCAACAAGGTCGAAGGCTTTCTCAAGGTCTATCTGGAGCATTGCAACGTGGTCACTCCAAGCGTCACAACACTCCAGAATGCTTCTAGCTACATGAATGTTTACACTTATTGTTCGGCCTTTAATACCACACGTCTGATGATGCCCTACTATTTCCTTAATGACCTTCTGTAACCTACTCGCAAGAACCTTCATAAAAATTTTATAGTCAACGTTAGTCAGACTGATTGGACGATATGATGTTACAGATAAGAGCTTTAAAGGATCGTCACTTTTTGGAACCAGTACAACGTGTGTTTGACGAAAGGACGGAAGGATTCAGTTTTCTTCATACGCCTGCAAAATCACTCGGTGCAAGGCGGTTGCGATTTCGCTCTTAAACAACTTGTACAATGCTGCACCAACACCGTCTGGACCAGGTGTTTTCCCATGGCTTAGTTCCTCAATAGCTTTTTTCAATCTCATTTACAGTTATTGGCGCTTCCAGACCTGCTGTAACAATTGCGTCCAATGCTGGAATTAATGCAAGAAATTTTTGTTCGAAACCTTGTCCACTGGCCGTTGGCGCCCTATCAGGTTGCGATAGTGCTCAAAAAAGGCCATTTTTATTCCCCCGCCGTCACTAGTAACCGTATCTCCGTATCTTATCTGTCTTATTTCGTTTCGCGTATCGCTTTTCATCACTTATCGAGCGTTTCGTCGGCGCCTCACCCATGAGCAACCTTTCCGCCCGGGCTCGTACTATTGCTCCCATGTATTTTTCTTTATCTGCACATTCTAACTGCGCTTTCAGTTTTCTGATCTGTGCGGTATATTTTCCGGGCTGCAGATTTTCCAAGCTTAAAACGAAACTTAACTCGCACTGCAGTTCTTTTTCTTTCTTCCTTTCTTCTTGTCTCAGGACGGTGCTCCTTTCTATAGCGCCTATTTTAATTTCTTGCTTGAATATTTCCCACGCCGCGATAGATTTCGAAGGCTCACTTTCAAGTAATCGCTGTATCTCCATTTTAACCTCATTTACAAAAACTTCATCATCAAGGAGCTTAACGTTAAACTTCCATAGGTCCCAGCAAAATTTCGAGTTTTTTTTCTTTGTGCCGATAGTAAAAGCCACTAAGCTATGGTCGCTGAAAGAAACATGTTTAACTTTATAATCCGAACACCTTGGTAGCAGAGCCAAAGGGACATAGGCACGATCCAGCCTGGCGTGACTTGCACGCTGGAAGTGCGTAAAGTGTGAAGAGCTGCAAGCCAAAACATGACCAACGTCTTCCATTTCGCATTCTTGCATTAACGTGCTTAGTAGGAGAGCACTTCTGTCTCGCACCGACCTCTTGTCTGACCTGTCCTGGGCATAGCAGACACAGTTGAAATCGCCGAGTAGAATGATGTTCTTTGAACATTTCAAGTAGACACCGATTCGCTCAAAGAAACTACGCCGATCATCCTCTCTGTTAGGAGCATACACGCACATGACACGCCACTGTACACCCGTCAAAGAGAAATCGCAGACAACGAAACGGCCATTGTCACTCACAGTCACTGCTTCTACTAAAATTCCCAAAGAATTGCGCAAAAGCGCAAAACAGCGCACAGCCACCCGAGGTACCAACCGCATGGCACACGCAAATATTATAGCGAGCAGAGAAGGGCTCGACCATGCGGCTCGTTTGCTCATCGCTCTCCACTTTCGTTTCTTGTACCGCCATTATGTCTATATCGTTATCTAACAATAGACGGCTGACTTGGTACTGTCTTCGCCTGGCTGACAACCCTCGCACATTAAGCGAGGCTACACGTAGAGCTACTTCTGGTTCAACCGCCATGCTGAAAATGAATCAAACGAGCCGCACGATCTTACCTGGTACATTGGGGTCAGGAGCGGACAAACTGTGCAGTACAGGCTGGCATGACCGAAAAACAATGCTCTAAGGCAAGGTGGCATCACTGGTTCATGCTGGTGGCGTTGAAACAGAGCGACGCTGCATTTGTCGCCGCTCCGGGCCGCATCAGGAATCCTTGAGCACCAGAAGCGGCCCGAGCAGCCACGAACTCGGGGCTCCTTCATGGCGAAGGCTGCATCCCTGGTGGGTTCCGGTCAGGCGGAATAGTGGGCTTTGGCTTGAAAGAGGGCCGACGTAGAGGGGCCGCTTTGTGGGGCGGTTCCTCTTGTCGGGGGCGCCCGCTGCGTCGGTTACGTCGCGCGTGCGTTTCGTGGTCGCACTATTAATTGAACTTTCGCGCGTGTCCATCGGTGCCTGTTCCTTTGAATACGTTGACGTCAACTTACCACTGGCACCGATAGCAGCAACACTTGCTTCGGTGGCCTCACCTGCAGCGCTCTTTTCATGTTGCAGGGCTTCTTGTCGCTCAGAATTTCCCTCGAGTTGAGGGGGCTGGTTTGTTCCCTCCTTTGAGTCCTTTGCCCTCGCACTATCTTCCGCACCGGTGACTTCCGCGACGTCCACCTCGTCCATGAGGTGTTCTGAGAAGTCGTCGGTTCTTGCAGGCCCTGTTGCACTGGCGTATGTTTTGACACACTGCTCATCCGTGTGGCCGAAGCGACGACAAAGGCTGCATTTCGGCACTTTACAATCCCGCCTAATATGACCTGTGGCCTTGCACCTCAAGCAGAGCGGCGCCCTTCCCGGAACAAGAAGAAGTGCGGGCTCACCTGCTATCTTGAGCTGGTGCGGAATGTCCTCTCTTGAAATTCCATTTTTCAACTTGAGGGCCACTGCTCTCGTAGTGGACCCTTTGTCTGCGACACCAAAGGCTCTCCAACGCTCTTTGGACACGTCAGTCACTGTTTCGTACGGCAGCAAGCCAGCACGGACATCGTCGTCACTAACGCCATGCAAAACCCAGTGGATTTTCAGGCGCACAACCTGGTTATTCGGGTCAATCAGTAGACACGGCCGGTTCTTCACCTTGACATCAGTAGCCGCCAGTAGTTTCCTCGTTGCCTCGGCACTCTTGAGCGTAACGGCCCAGACATGGTTCATCTGATACGCCCCCAAAGCAAGCACTTCAGGGAGCGCACCAGGATGAACCAAAGTATCTCTGAAGTCCTCGACGCGATACGGTTTAACCGCTGGGTCTGCTTGCATAAAAATTGTGTTCAACACAATTCTTCCTGTCGGCAAAGTTGGCAGTACGACCTGGTAATCTTCATCGACGGCAGACAAAAACCTGTTTCCGCGGCCAGACTGGGCCGCTGATACCGCTCAGACGGAGCACATGATTAAACGTCCGTTCGCTTCGGCGCCCGGAAGTAGCCTCCTAGACCACGCCGGAACACAGCGGGGAAGCTTAAACGCATGCACAGGGGGCTCTAAAATCAGATGGAAAGAACAAAAAAAAAAAACAGAAGAGCAGGTCTCACCGAGATTTGAACTCGGATCGCTGGATTCAGAGTCCAGAGTGATAACCGTTACACCATGAGACCGCACATTCCGACGCCGGGAATCGAACCCGGGCCTCCTGGGTGAAAGCCAGGTATCCTAGCCACTAGACCACGCCGGAACACAGCGGGGAAGCTTAAACGCATGCACAGGGGGCTCTAAAATCAGATGGAAAGAACAAAAAAAAAAACAGAAGAGCAGGTCTCACCGAGATTTGAACTCTGATAGCTGCATTCAGAGCCCAGAGTGCTAACCGTTACACCATGACACCGCACATTCCGACGCCGGGAATCGAACCCGGGCCTCCTGGGTGAAAGCCAGGTATCCTAGCCACTAGACCACGCCGGAACACAGCGGGGAAGCTTAAACGCATGCACAGGGGGCTCTAAAATCAGATGGAAAGAACAAAAAAAAAAAAAACAGAAGAGCAGGTCTCACCGAGATTTGAACTCGGATCGCTGGATTCAGAGTCCAGAGTGCTAACCGTTACACCATGAGACCGCACATTCCGACGCCGGGAATCGAACCCGGGCCTCCTGGGTGAAGGTATCCTAGCCACTTTTTTTTTTCTTTATTGCCGTGAAACACAAAAACAAAATACACATGATAAAACACGTCAACTACACTTGAGCTAACGCGTACGCGGCTAAAATTTTTTCAGGTTCACCAACTCATCAAATAGACATTGCCATTGTGGTGGATCCTGCTGCATCCTGAAAGATTCGCGTATATACACCGCACTTTCAATGAAGTTTTCACGCGCAGATCGTGTATTTATATCTGCGTGACGCACCTGCATTCGTGTTTTCCACAAACTATGGAGGCCAAGAAGCATAATTAAATCATAAGGTGCATCATCGTTCTGCACTGGTAGGAATCTGATACCGTACGGAGTTAGGGGAAGTTCCTTTTTAATTGTCCTTTGGAGGACGTCCCATAGAAAAACAGCATCCCAACACTGTAAGAAGACGTGTTCAATTGTCTCCGGTTTTTGGCACAACAGGCAATTCGTTGTCCATGGGACGAAGATACCTTTTTCATTCAGCCAGGTTTTAACAGGGAGCGTATTAGAGTGAAGTTTGAAAAGGAACGTTTTAGCAGATGGCCTCAAGGGCATCTTCTTGACTCTTTTCAAAACGTCCTGCCCTGGGCCTCCACAGTGTAATGCCCGGTAAAAAGGCACCGGCAGCATCACGTCAATGAGATCTTTATACAGTTTTTTTTGGGGAACATTGAAAAGGTAATCAAAAGAAAACCGCACTTCCAGCAACTTGCACGAAAAAAACAACCTCGCGCAGGTAGCCAGTCACAGTACCAGGCATGCTTTCACATGACACTATCCATTCAGGGAGCAACCTCTGCAATCGCACTTGCATCACAGTTCTTAGAAAGATATCTTTTTGATCACGCAGGAATATAAATCGCGAAACCACTTGACGCAAAAACAAATGGACAAGGCCAAGCCCGCCCCTTTTAACAGAAATAAACAAATTCGTCCGGGCGGTTTTTTCCCACGTGGATGAACAAATAAAAACAGCAAAAACGCGGTGCATTTTCTGAATTGAGGTTCGTGAGACACACAACACATTCATGAGGTACCACAGCCTCGAAATAAGAAAAACATTGCAAATAGAAGCGCGCGAAAACATTGAGAGTTGCCTTCCTTGCCACGCATCCGCTTTTTCTTTCGCTCTGGATGTTTCTTCCATCCAGTGCACGTTGGGATCTCGATAACAATCTAAAGGCACGCCTAGATATCGCGTTGGGAGAGCAGACCATCGCAGCTTACAGAAGAAATCAGGTGTCACGTCCCAATCACCGTGCCAAAACCCAGAGCTTTTCTCCCAATTGATCTTACATCCGGTTTGATCACAAAATGTTTGAACGACACCCGTGACTTCACAGATGCTCTTTCTGGTTGCACAAAAGACTGCAATGTCATCAGCGTATGCTAGCATTTTCACGTGTGCTGATTGCAGCTTGAATCCTAAAATGCGATCGCTATCAATGATAGCCAAGCAAAGTGGCTCTAAATACAGTGCAAAAAGCAGGGGTGAGAGCGGGCAGCCCTGCCTTACTGATGACCGTACTGCAATGCTGTCAGTCAGTTCACCATTCACTATAATACGGGTCGTGCAGTTCCATAAGCCATTTTAACACCCTCCACTATGACTTCACCAAGGTTAGAATGCTCTAAAATGGAAAAAAGAATTTCGTGAGAAACACGATCAAAGGCTTTCGCCAAGTCTAATTGCATCATGGCTATCTGACACCCGAGTGCATCAACACATTCTAGTACGGTTCTTGCGACATGTATATTCGTGGCAATCGATCGACCCTTGATGCCACACGTTTGATGAGACCCAACCAATTCATTTATTACGCTTTGCAGTCTTTTTGCTAAAACCTTCATGTACACCTTGTAGTCAACATTGGTGAGGCTTATCGGTCGATATGACCCCACCAACAGTCGTTTCTCCGGATCCTCTGTCTTGGGTATTAGAACAATGTGCGATGTAGAGAAAGACAATGGAACAGCATTACGTTCGTAAGCTTCAGTGATTACATCGAACATAAACTGAGCCGCATAGTGCTGAAACGTTTTAAAGAAGACAGCGCTTAGACCATCGGGCCCAGGGGCTTTCCCAGGTGACAGGTCATCTATTGCAGATTCTATCTCCTGTAACGTTATCGGTGTTTCTAGGCGCGCTTTACTTTCGTCATCCAGTGCAGGCATCAGTCTTAGAAAGTCTGTTTGAAAGCCGCCTACAGTCTCAAGCTTAGCGCTAAGCAGTTCTTCGAAGTGCTCTGCTACCGCATGCTGAATATCTTTAGCACCTTCTGTGATATGGCCGCCATACCTTATACTCCTAATTTCTTTCTGACAGGCGTATCTTTTCTCGTCTGCTAGGGCTCGTTTTGTCGGCACTTTTCCAGCCCAAAGTTTTTCAGCCCTTGCACGTATGACAGCCGCTGTGTATCTTTCGCTGTCGATTGTTTCCAGCTCACTTTTAAGCTCTCGTATTTTACTGGCGAAATGCCCTGGCACAGTACTTTCCATGCTCAAAAAAAGAGCAAGTTGTTCATTCAGTTCTTTTTCTTTTTCTTTCTCTTTGTATCGCAGCTTACTACTCTTTTCTATTGCTTTCAATTTGACCCACTCTTTGAAGCTGTCCCATTCCGCTGCAAAACTTACTGGTCGCATAGCAAGACGATTTTCAAACTCTGTCTTAACTTCAGTAAGGAACTCTTCATCGGCAAGAAGTTTGGCATTCAGTTTCCATAGGTACCAGTTAAAGCGCGATTTCATTCCTTTGCGACCAAACACTGCACTCACGAGACAATGATCGCTGAAAGACACAGGTTTGACCTCATATGCAGTACATAGGGAAACAAGATCTACCGAGGCATACACCCTGTCCAATCTGGCATGGCTATCTCGCTGAAAGTGCGTGAACTCTGGCTGGTTTCCAGTGGAGAACACACTACCAACATCCTCAAGGCTATACTCATGCACAAGTGCATTCAACAGCACGGAGCTTCTGTCGCTTCGAGGTTTACACTTGGCCGCTCGGTCCACAGCTGCGCACACACAGTTGTAGTCACCAAGTACAAGCAAGATTTTGTCGACCTTCAACCACAACTCAATAGACTGAAAAAACAATTCACGCCCACGCCCTGAATTGGGAGCATACACACACACAACACGCCAGCATAAATTAGAGTAGGTAAAATCGGTAACCAAAAGCCGACCACTTGGACAGGCAAAAACGGACTCTACGCTTACTCCCAGCGTGTTACGTATAAATAAAAGGCATCCACCCGATACACCAACAGAATGGCATACACACACATAAAAGTTTGTTTGAAAAGAAGCCACCATACGGTCAGTGCTTTCTTGGCTCTCAATCTTTGACTCTTGCACAGCTGCTATATCTATATCATTATCCACAAGGAGGCGACTGAGCTGGCATTGTCGCCTTCTCGCTCCCAGTCCTCTAACATTCAAAGTAGCTACGTGTAACGGCGAATTAAGCTTGAGAGTCATGTACTAGAGAGAGACGCCAGTACCGGCATGGTGCCTACCTTCATGGTTGCGTGGCCTCCGCTTCTGACAAACAGCGGCGTATGCATGCATGTAATGTCCTGCCAGCAGAATGTCGGGATGCATTCAAACGAAGTCCAAGCCCATTGTTTCATTTTTGCTAACACACGCACCACTTGGTTGTAGAAGGTTCGTGACGCTGGTCGGTAGGCAGCCGACCCACAAATCGTTCAGGTCTCCACAAAAACTACGGAGGCGGTTTCCCCGCCTGCCGCGTGTCAGCCGAGAAGTTCGGCTTCGGTCTTAACGTGGCTCTTCGGATGCCAGAAGTTTTCGGCGGCGGCTCACCACAAACACCGCCTGGCAGCTGAGTCTCCTCGACGCTTTCCTCATGCGGACGTTTCGCGGCAATTAAGGCTGCTGTCTCCGGCCCAACCTCCATGGCATCAGTACAGGAAGGCTCAGTACTGAGATGATCCTCAGCGTCAGAAAATTTGGTTAAGTCTTCTGACCCTTCCTTTGACTCGCTTTCATGGTCCTGGGATGGAACGTTCAAGACATACCGAGGTTCATTCTTTTCATTTGAGACCGTCACCTTATCCTTTGTTAAAACCGTCATGGAAGGCGCGTCCTGTTTCGTTGACTGACCTCTAATGTCAGCAGCCTCCTCCGCATCCGCCTCGTCCATAATTAACTCGGACGAGTCTTCGCTGGTCCCAGGTCCGGCAATGCTAGCGTAGGTTCGTGCACACTGGTTGTCTTCATGCCCGAACCGTCGGCAGGTTCCGCAGCGAGGAACCCGGCACTCTTTGCGGATGTGACCCGTACTCCCGCAGCGTAGGCACAACGGGGGTCTGCCTGGCACAATGACGAGCGCGAGCTCACCGCTAACATTGAGCTGATGCGGCAGGTCGTCGAGCTTCATGCCAGCTTTCAGCTTCAGCGTGACGAGTCTAGTTGTAGAGCCCTTTTCCAGCATACCTTTAACACGCCAGCGCTCCCGGGAAACGTCTGACACCTTTCCGTACGGCGCAAATGCAGCACGAACATCTTCATCTGGCACGTTGTGAAGTAGCCAGTGAAGCTTGAGTCGCACGTCCTGGTTCGCCGGGTCAATCACCAAGCAGCGACCGTTTTTCACAGACAGCTCACCTACACTGACAATCTTGTTGACGGCTTCAGTATCCTTGAGAGTGACGGCCCAGACGTGGCTCATCCGATACGCCCCCATAGCGATAACATCGGGGATTAGCGAGTGTTGTGCTAACGCATCCCGGAAATCTTCCACCCGGTACGGGCGGGCCCTGATATCGGCGTGCAAAAAAACGGTATTCAAAACAAACCGACCTGTTGGAAGTGCAGGCAAAACGACCTGGTAAGTGGTGTCCTTTTCAGCAGTCCTGTTACCGCGGCCTGACATGGCCGCTGAAGCCGCTCCTGAGGAGCCCTGCATCCTGCGTCCGTTCACTGGCGTGGCCGGAAGCAGAATCAGAGTCAGAGTGCTAACCGTTACACCATGAGACCGCACATTCCGACGCCGGGAATCGAACCCGGGCCTCCTGGGTGAAAGCCAGGTATCCTAGCCACTAGACCACGCCGGAACACAGCGGGGAAGCTTAAACGCATGCACAGGGGGCTCTAAAATCAGATGGAAAGAACAAAAAAAAAAGAACAGAAGAGCAGGTCTCACCGAGATTTGAACTCGGATCGCTGGATTCAGAGTCCAGAGTGCTAACCGTTACACCATGAGACCGCACATTCCGACGCCGGGAATCGAACCCGGGCCTCCTGGGTGAAAGCCAGGTATCCTAGCCACTAGACCACGCCGGAACACAGCGGGGAAGCTTAAACGCATGCACAGGGGGCTCTAAAATCAGATGGAAAGAACAAAAAAAAAGAACAGAAGAGCAGGTCTCACCGAAATTTGAACTCGGATCGCTGGATTCAGAGTCCAGAGTGCTAACCGTTACACCATGAGACCGCACATTCCGACGCCGGGAATCGAACCCGGGCCTCCTGGGTGAAAGCCAGGTATCCTAGCCACTAGATTTTTTTTTTTTCTTTATTGCCGTGAAACACAAAACAAAAATACACATGATAAAAAACGTCAACTACACTTGAGCTAACGCGTAAGTGGCTAAAATCTTTTCAAGTTCACTAACTCATCAAAGAGACAATGCCATTGTGGCGGATCCTGCTGCCTCATGAAAGTTTCACGTATATAAACAGCACTTTCAATAAAGTTTTCACGCGAAGATCGTGTATCTATATCTGCATGACGCACCTGCATTCGTGTTTTCCACAAACTATGGAGGCCAAGAAGCATAATTAAATCATAAGGTGCATCATCGTTCTGCACTGGTAGAAATCTTATACCGTAAGGAGTTAATGGAAGCTCCTTTTTAATTGTCCTTTGGAGGACGTCCCATAGAAAGACAGCATCCCAACACTGTAAGAAAACGTGTTCAATTGTTTCCGGTTTTTTGCACAACAGGCAATTTGTTGTCCATGGGACGAAGATACCTTTTTCATTCAGCCAGGTTTTAACAGGGAGCGTATTAGAGTGAAGTTTGAAAAGGAATGTTTTAGCTGATGGCCTCACGGGCATCTTCTTAACTCTTTTCAAAACGTCCTGCCCTGGGCCTCCACAGTGTAATGCCCGATAAAAAGGCACCGGCAGCATCACGTCAATGAGATCTTCATACAGTTTTTTTCTAGGAATGTTGTAAAGGTAATCAAAAGAAAACCGCACTTCAAGCAACTTGCACGAAAAAACAACCTCGCGCAGGTAGCCAGTCACAGTACCAGGCATGTTTTCACATGACACAATCCATTCAGGGAGCAGCCTCTGTAATCGCACTTGCATCACGGTTCTTAAAAAGGTATCTTTTTGATCACGGAGGAATATAAATCGCGAAACCACCTGACGCAAGAACAGATGTGCAAGGCCAAGCCCGCCCCTTTTAACAGAAATAAACAAATTCGTCCGGGCGGTTTTTTCCCATGTGGATGCCCAAATAAAAACAGCAAAAACGCGGTGCATTTTCTGAATTGAGGTTCGTGATACACACAACACATTCATGAGGTACCACAGCCTCGAAATAAGAAAAACATTGCAAATAGAAGCGCGCGAAAATATTGAGAGTTGCCTTCCTTGCCAGGCATCCGCTTTTTCTTTCGCTCTGGATGTTTCTTCCATCCAGTGCACGTTGGGATCTTGATAACATTCTAAAGGCACGCCTAGATATCGTGTTGGGAGAGCAGACCATCGCAGCTTACAGAAGAAATCAGGTGTCACGTCCCAATCACCGTGCCAAAACCCAGAGCTTTTCTCCCAATTGATCTTACATCCCGTTTGATCACAAAATGTTTGGACGACACTCGTGGCTTCACAAATGCTCTTTCTAGTTGCACAAAACACTGCTATGTCATCGGCATATGCTAGCATTTTCACGTTTGCTGATTGCAGCTTGAACCCTAAAATGCGATCGCTATCAATGATAGCCAAGCAAAGTGGCTCTAAATACAGTGCAAACAGCAGGGGTGAGAGTGGGCAGCCCTGCCTTACCGATGAACGTACTGCGATGCTGTCAGTCAGTTCACCATTCACTATAATACGGGTCGTGCAGTTCGCATACGCCATTTTAACACCCTCCACTATGACGTCACCAAGGTTAGAATGTTCCAAAATGGAAAACAGAATTTCGTGAGAAACACGGTCAAAGGCTTTCGCCAAATCTAACTGCATCATGGCTATCTGACCACCGAGTGCATCAACACATTCTAGTACGGTTCTTGCGACATGTATATTCGTGGCAATGGATCGACCCTTGATGCCGCACGTTTGATGAGACCCAACCAATTTCTTTATTACGCTTTGCAGTCGTTTTGCTAAAACCTTCATGTACACCTTGTAGTCAACATTGGTGAGGCTAATCGGTCGATATGACCCCACCAACAGACGTTTCTCCGGATCATCTGTCTTGGGTATTAGAACAATGTGCGATGTAGAGAAAGACAATGGGACAGTATTACGTTCATAAGCTTCAGTGATTACACAGAGCAAAAACTGAGCCGCATACTGCTGAAACGTTTTAAAGAAGGCAGCGCTTAGGCCATCCGGCCCAGGGGCCTTCCCAGTTGTCAGGTCATCTATTGCAGATACTATCTCCTGCAACGTTATCGGTGTTTCTAGGCGCGCTTTACTTTCGTCATCCAGTGCAGGCATCAGTCTCAGAAAATCTGTTTGAAAGCCGCCTACAGTCTGAGGCTTAGCGCTAAGCAGTTCTTCGAAGTGCTCTGCTACCGCACGCTGAATATCTTTAGCATCTTCTGTGATATGGCCGGCATACCTTATACTCCTTATTTCTTTCTGGCAGGCGTATCTTTTCTCGTCTGCTAGCGCTCGTTTTGTCGGAACTTCTCCAGCCCAAAGTTTTTCAGCCCTTGCACGTATGACAGCCGCTGTGTATCTTTCGCTGTCGATTGTTTCCAACTCACTTTTTATCTCTCGTATTTTACTGGCGAAATGCCCTGGCACTGAACTTTCCATGCTCAAAAAAAACTGGAGTTGTTCATTCAGTTCTTTTTCTTTTTCTTTCTCTTTATGCCGCACCTTACTGCTCTTTTCTATGGATTTCAATTTGACCCACTCTTTGAAGCTGTCCCATTCCTCTGCAAAACTTACTGGTCGCATAGCAAGACGATTTTCAAACTCGGTCTTAACTTCCGTAAGGAACTCTTCATCGGCAAGAAGTTTGGCATTCATTTTCCATAGGTACCAGTTAAAGCGCGATTTCTTTCCTTTGCGACCAAACACTGCACTCACGAGACAATGATCGCTGAAAGACACAGGTTTGACCTCATATGCAGTACATAGGGAAACAAGATCTACCGAGGCATACACCCTGTCCAATCTAGCATGGCTGTCACGCTGAAAGTGCGTGAACTCTGGCTGGTTTCCAGTGGAGAACACACTACCAACATCCTCAAGGCCATACTCATGCACAAGTGCATTCAACAGCTCGGAGCTTCTGTCTCTTCGAGGTTTACACTTCGCCGCTCGGTCCACAGCTGCGCACACACAGTTGTAGTCACCAAGTACAAGCAAGATTTTGTCAGTCTTCAGCCACACCTCAATAGACTCAAAAAACAATTCACGCTCACATCCTGAATTGGGAGCATACACACACACAACACGCCAGCATAAATTAGAGTAGGTAAAATCGGTAACCAAAAGCCGACCGCTTGGACAGGCAAAAACGGACTCTACGCTTACTCCCAGCGTGTTGCGTATAAATAAAAGGCATCCACCCGATACACCAACAGAATGGCATACACACACATAAAAGTTTGTTTGAAAAGAAGCCACCATACGGTCAGTGCTTTCTTGGCTCTCAATCTTTGACTCTTGCACAGCTGCTATATCTATATCATTATCCAAAAGGAGGCGACTGAGTTGGCATTGTCGCCTTCTCGCTCCCAGTCCTCTGACATTCAAAGTAGCTACATGTAACGGCGAATTAAGCTTGAAAGTCATGTATTAGAGAGAGACGCCCGTACCCGCATGGTGCCTACCTTCATGGTTGCATGGCTTCTGCTTCTGACGAACAGCGGCGTATGTATGCATGTAATGTCCTCCCAGCAGAATGTCGGGATGCATTCAAACGAAGTCCAAGCACATTGTTTCATTTTTGCTCACCCACGCACCACTTGGTTGCAGAAGGTTCCTGACGCTGGTCGGTAGGCAGCCGACCCACAAATCGTTCAGGGCACCACAAAAACTACGGAGGCGGTTTCCCCGCCTGCCGCGTGTCGGCCGAGAAGTTCGGCTTCGGTCTTAACGTGGCTCTTCGGATGCCAGAAGTTTTCGGCGGCGGCTCACCACAAACACCGCCTGGCAGCTGAGTCTCCTCCACGCTTTCCTCATGCGGACGTTTCGCGGCAATTAAGGCTGCTGTCTCCGGCCCAACCTCCATGGCATCAGTAAAGGAAGGCTCAGTACTGAGATGGTCCTCAGCGTCGGAAAATTTGGCTACGTCTTCTGACACTTCCTTTGATGCGCTTTCATGGTCCTGGGATGGTTCGTTCAAGACATGCCGAGGTTCATTCTTTTCATTTGAGACCGTCACCTAATTCTTTGTTAAAACCGTCATGGAAGGCGCGTCCTGTTTCGTTGACTGGCCTCTAATGTCAGCAGCCTCCTCCGCATCCGCCTCATCCATAATTAACTCGGACGAGTCTTCGCTGGTCCCAGGTCCGGCAATGCTAGCGTAGGTTCGTGCACACTGGCTGTCTTCATGCCCGAACCGTCGACAGGTTCCGCAGCGAGGAACCCGGCACTCTTTGCGGATGTGACCCGTACCCCGGCAGCGTAGGCACAACGGGGGTCTGCCTGGCACAATGACGAGCGCGAGCTCACCGCTAACATTCAACTGATGCGGCAGGTCGTCGAGCTTCATGCCAGCTTTCAGCTTCAGCGTTACGAGTCTAGTTGTAGAGCCCTTTTCTAGCATACCTTTAACACGCCAACGCTCCCGGGAAACTTCCGACACCTTTCCGTAAGGCGCAAATGCAGCACGAACATCTTCATCTGGCACGTTGTGTAGTAGCCAGTGAAGCTTGAGTCGCACGTCCTGGTTCGCCGGGTCAATCACCAAACAGCGACCGTTTTTCACAGACAGCTCACCTACACTGACAATCTTGTTGACGGCTTCAGTATCCTTGAGAGTGACGGCCCAGACGTGGCTCATCCGATACGCCCCCATAGCGATAACATCGGGGATTAGCGAGTGTTGTGCTAAAGCATCCCGGAAATCTTCCACCCGGTACGGGCGGGCCCTGATATCGGCGTGCAAAAAAACGGTATTCAAAACAAACCGACCTGTTGGAAGTGCAGGCAAAACGACCTGGTAAGTGTTGTCCTGTTCAGCAGTCCTGTTACCGCGGCCTGACATGGCCGCTGAAGCCGCTCCTGAGGAGCCCTGCATCCTGCGTCCGTTCACTGGCGTGGCCGGAAGCAGAATCCATCCTAGCCACTAGACCACGCCGGAACACAGCGGGGAAGCTTAAACGCATGCACAGGGGGCTCTAAAATCAGATGGAAAGAACAAAAAAAAAAAGAACAGAAGAGCAGGTCTCACCGAGATTTGAACTCGGATCGCTGGATTCAGAGTCCAGAGTGCTAACCGTTACACCATGAGACCGCACATTCCGACGCCGGGAATCGAACCCGGGCCTCCTGGGTGAAAGCCAGGTATCCTAGCCACTAGACCACGCCGGAACACAGCGGGGAAGCTTAAACGCATGCACAGGGGGCTCTAAAATCAGATGGAAAGAACAAAAAAAAAAAAGAACAGAGGAGCAGGTCTCACCGAGATTTGAACTCGGATCGCTGGATTCAGAGTCCAGAGTGCTAACCGTTACACCATGAGACCGCACATTCCGACGCCGGGAATCGAACCCGGGCCTCCTGGGTGAAAGCCAGGTATCCTAGCCACTAGACCACGCCGGAACACAGCGGGGAAGCTTAAACGCATGCACAGGGGGCTCTAAAATCAGATGGAAAGAACAAAAAAAAAAAAGAACAGAAGAGCAGGTCTCACCGAGATTTGAACTCGGATCGCTGGATTCAGAGTCCAGAGTGCTAACAGTTACACCATGAGACCGCACACTCCGACGCCGGGAATCGAACCCGGGCCTCCTGGGTGAAAGCCAGGTATCCTAGCCACTAGACCACGCCGGAACACAGCGGGGAAGCTTAAACGCATGCACAGGGGGCTCTAAAATCAGATGGAAAGAACAAAAAAAAAACAGAAGAGCAGGTCTCACCGAGATTTGAACTTGGATCGCTGGATTCAGAGTCCAGAGTGCTAACCGTTACACCAAGAGACCGCACATTCCGACGCCGGGAATCGAACCCGGGCCTCCTGGGTGAAAGCCAGGTATCCTAGCCACTAGACCACGCCGGAACACAGCGGGGAAGCTTAAACGCATGCACAGGGGGCTCTAAAATCAGATGGAAAGAACAAAAAAAAAGAACAGAAGAGCAGGTCTCACCGAGATTTGAACTCGGATCGCTGGATTCAGAGTCCAGAGTGCTAACCGTTACACCATGAGACCGCACATTCCGACGCCGGGAATCGAACCCGGGCCTCCTGGGTGAAAGCCAGGTATCCTAGCCACTAGACCACGCCGGAACACAGCGGGGAAGCTTAAACGCATGCACAGGGGGCTCTAAAATCAGATGGAAAGAACAAAAAAAAAAAAACAGAAGAGCAGGTCTCACCGAGATTTGAACTCGGATCGCTGGATTCAGAGTCCAGAGTGCTAACCGTTACACCATGAGACCGCACATTCCGACGCGGGGAATCGAACCCGGGCCTCCTGGGTGAAAGCCAGGTATCCTAGCCACTAGACCACGCCGGAACACAGCGGGGAAGCTTAAACGCATGCACAGGGGGCTCTAAAATCAGATGGAAAGAACAAAAAAAAAAAAGAACAGAAGAGCAGGTCTCACCGAGATTTGAACTCGGATCGCTGGATTCAGAGTCCAGAGTGCTAACCGTTACACCATGAGACCGCACATTCCGACGCCGGGAATCGAACCCGGGCGTCCTGGGTGAAAGCCAGGTATCCTAGCCACTAGACCACGCCGGATTTTTTTTTTTTTTTTATTGCCTGCTTTGACAAATACACTGCCAATATATACAGATAAAACACGGTGACCATGCCGTGGTCAGCGTGAATGCTTAAAACTTCTTAAAATGAACAAGTTCATCTAGGACGCCAATCCAGTCTGGAGGTTCTGGCAATGTACGGTAAACATCTCGTAAGTACAAAATGCTTTCAATGAAATTCTCCCTGACTGGACGGACGTTTACATCGGCGTGCCTAACAGCCATCCTTGTTCGCCATATGCTGTGGAGCCCCAGAACCATGATTAGATCATAAGGAATGTCTCCATCGTTTTCAATTGGTAGAAAACGGATTCCGTACGGTGTTATTGGTAGGTCTTTCTTTAGAGTCCTTTGCAAGATGTCCCAGTAGAAGACTGGATCCCAGCAATCAATAAATACATGATCTATTGTTTCTGGTTTCTTGCATAATATACAGTTAGTTGTCCATGGAACGAATATTCCCTTTTCCTCTAACCAAGTCTTAACTGGGAGCGTGCCTGTATGAAGTTTAAAGAAGAAGGTTTTAATGCTGGGCTTAATATTCATCTTTTTAACTCTCTTTAAAACATCATTTCCTGGGCCTCCACAGTATATTGTTCGGTACCTGGGTGTTGGCAACATTGTATCCAGTAGGTCTCTGTACAGTTTTTTCCTTTGCACTGAACTTAAGTACTCAAGGGAAAATCGAGCCTTTAAGATTTGTACTGCAAGTACAACTTCTCGCCAAAACCCAGTTACTGCGCGTCCACCGTCATTGCATGATGAAACAATAAATCCAGGTAAGGCATTGCTTAAGTGCACTTGCATTACTGTGCGCAAAAAGTAGTCTTTCTGGTCCCGCAGAAAAATAAATCGCGACACAATTTGTCTTAAAAACAGGTGAGACAGGCCTAATCCACCATTACAAACAGAATGAAACAAATTCGTCCTACTAGTACGTTCCCAACTTGCCCCCCAAATGAAAACCGCGAACACTGTGAATTTTTTGCAGATTTGTGCGTTTCATGAACAAAAATTGGAGTACGAACCACACCTTGGATATCAAAAAAAGATTGCAGACGGTCGCGCGGGCAAACATGGACAAATTACGGCCTTGCCAGCCTTGCGCCTTTTCCCTGACCCTTTCTGTCTCTTGACGCCAGTACTGTTCGCTATCTTGATAGCTATCAAGTGGCATACCCAGATACTTCGTAGGCAACGATATCCATCGCATGTTTGCAAACGTTTCCGGTCTTTCGTACCAGTTTCCATGCCAAAAGCCAGCCGATTTTTCCCAGTTAATCTCACAGCCAGTTGCGGTGCAAAAACCGCCAGCAACCTCGACTGCCTCACTTACGCTTTGTCGGTTCACACAGAAAATGGCTATATCATCCGCGTACGCAAGTACTTTCACTTCAGATGCTTGTAGCTTGAATCCACGGATTCTTTCATTATTAATCAGGCTTAAACAAAAGGGCTCTAGATACAAGGCAAATAGAAGAGGGGACAATGGACATCCTTGCCTCACTGACGATCGCACGGCTATTGCGTCAGTAAGACTTTTATTTACAATAATACGGGTAGAGCACCCAGCGTACGCCATTTTGACTCCATCTACGATAACACTTCCGATATTTACATGCTCTAAAATGGTGAAAAGGACGTCATGTGAAACGTTGTCAAATGCTTTTGACAAGTCAAGCTGCATCATTGCTACATGTCTTCCGTCTGCATCACAACACTCTAAAACGCATCTTGCTGTGTGTACATTCGTACAGATAGTGCGGCCCTTAATGCCGCACGTTTGGTGTGGACCTAGCAACTGTTTAATGACACCTTGCACCCTCCTTGCCAACACTTTCATAAACAATTTATAATCCACATTTGTGAGGCTTATAGGCCGATAGGACTCCACCGATAGAAGTTTGACTGCGTCATCTGATTTAGGAATTAAGACAATATGTGAAGCTTTGAAAGATGGCGGCATTTGTTTAACATGGTATGCTTCCTTTATTACGCAGTACAATGCCCTGCTGGCTTCTGATTTGAATTTCTTGTAAAAAGCAGCCCCTAATCCGTCAGGACCGGGTGATTTTCCAGCGCTTATTTCTTCTATAGCCTGCTCAATTTCAAGTACACTGATTGGTTGCTCAAGCCTGGCTTTAACTTCATCCTCAAGCCTGGGCATGGTCTGCAAAAACTGACTTTCGAATTGTTCTTTCCTTTGCTTAGCCCGCCCAAGTAGCTCACTATAGTACTCTGCAAACGCTTCTTTGATAACCTCGCATTCTGTTGCAACTTCGTTATGGTGAAGAATCTTTTTAATTTTGTTTTTTTCCACGTATCTTTTCTCGTCACCGAGTGAGCGCTTTTTCGGTGTCTCGCCAACCCATAATCGCTCTGCTCGTGCTCGCACAATAGCTCCCCTATATCTTTCTTCATCGATAAGCTCAAGTTTATTCTTAACTTCTTTAATCTGCTTCGACCACAATCCAGGCGTCCCGCTATCTAGGTTCAGCAACAAGTTGAGTTGACGGTGCAGATCTTGCTCGTTCTCTTTACTGACATGTCGTAAAATGGTTGCTCTTTCTATTGCTTTCATTTTTATATTGTTCTTAAAACTTTCCCACTCACTCATCCAGTCCCCTGATTTCGTCGCAAACAGTGCGTTGAACATTTCCTTTACTTCGTTCACATAGCTCTCATCATCCAAAAGTTTAGAATTAAATTTCCAAAGCTCCCAGTTAAATTTAGATTTATTTTCCTTTGCTCCTATGCAAAAAACTACTAGGCTGTGATCTGTAAAAGACACGTGCTTAACTTCATAACTTCGGCACAGAGGCGCGAGTTCTAGGGAAATGTATGCACGATCTAGCCTCGCATGGCTTTCTCTTTGGAAATGGGTGTACTGGCATTGTCCATTAGGTGACAGAAGCCAACCAACATCTTCTAGATGATACTCTGTGGTTAACGTCCTTAATAAGTGTGCGCTGGGGTCCTTCACAGGCTGAAGTTTTACGCGATCTTCAGGCATACATACACAATTGAAGTCACCCACCATAACAACACATCTTTCACCCTTCAAATGCTGTTCGAGCTGCTCGAAGAACAACCTACGCTCCCCTTCCTTATTAGGTGCATAGACGCATATCATACGCCATTTCAAATTAGAGAAGGAAAAGTCAACAACAATCAGGCGTCCAGAAGGGCACACTGTGACTGCCTCCTCGACAATGCCCAGACTGTTGCGAATAAAAATAACACATCCTGCCGAATTGCCAACAGCATGACACACACATACATTGTGCCTATCTCTGAATGGTTGCACCATGCGGTCCGTTTGTTCTTCACTTTCTACCTTCGTTTCTTGTATAGCGACCAAGTCCAATTCGTTTTCAAGAAATAGCCGACTAACTTGATATTGCCGCCGCCTCGCTGTCATTCCGCGAACGTTTAAGGTGGTTATACGTAACGCAGACTGGAGGTTTACTGCCATTTAATTGCAAAACAAAAGGACCGCACAGCGCTTACCACGGCAGTCTGGGAAGCAGTTGAGCATGTGCACTTGCTTTTTTGGTTGAGCCCGTAGCCACTGCGAAGAGGCCTTGCTTCTCGGTCGAAGCACCTTGAAGGGTTTGTCCAGTTCCTTGTGCACAAACTTCACAATGGCTCTTTGCTACGAGGGCGGTGTCCCGACCGTATTCCGGTCGAGGGAGATGTTTGGCTTCGGTCTGAAGCTAGGTCGCCGTGGCATGACGGCTTTGGGGGGCGGTCCCTCGTTGTTAGTGTAGTCAAGGCCGTCTCCTGCTCCCACGCTGTCCCCGTGCGTTCTTTTTGAGTTCACAGTTAATTCCATCGGCTCCCGCTGACTTCCATTGCCTGCGGCTGACGCTGCTCTTCGGTCACTACTAGACGCAGCCTTCGTAACTTCAGGTGACTGCATGCCGTCCTGGGTGTGTTCGTCTGGCTGGCCCTCCGACAAGGTGCTCTCGGAGGACTTCTCAGCAGCCTCCGAAGGCGTCTTTACTTGTGTAGCAAGTGACTGGCTTTTCGTGTCGCGGCTTGCGGCCTGCGTGGAGCCTTCAGAATTTTCGCAAGACGCGTTAGGGCATCGCGTGGACACTTCTAGCCGCCCTTTCGCTGCTTCCTCGGCGTCGGCTTCATCCATAATGAGGTCTGAAGCGTCCTCTTGTTGCAGTGGTCCAGTAACACTCGCGTAAGTTTTAACGCACATGTCCTCCCGATGACCAAAGCGCCTGCATCGGGTGCAACGAGGAACACGACACTCGCGTCTAATGTGCCCCGCAGTCCGGCACCGGAGACAAAGCGGAGCTCTGCCCGGCACTACAACCAGAGCCAACTCGCCTGCTACGCGGAGCTGGTGCGGGAGGTCATCCACCGAAACACCGGATTTCAGCTTGAGCCCAATTACTCTTGTCGTTGATGCTTTGTCCGCAACGCCACTGACACGCCACTTTTCTTTCGAAATGTCCGTTACCTTCCCAAAAGGTGCCAGGGCAGATCGCACGTCGTCGTCATGGACACCGTAGACAAGCCAGTGCAACTTCAGCCTCACGTCCTGGTTCATTGGGTCGATGATGACGCATCGTCGTTCCTTCACCTTGAAATCACGCAGGGCCAACATTTTCTTCATCCCGTCTCCGCTCTTGAATGTAAGCGCCCAGACGTGATTCATCTGATACGCCCCCAAGGCAATCACCTCGGGGAGCATATCCAGACTATCCAACGCATCGCGGAAGTCTTCCACGCGATACGGCCGACATCTCACATCGGCATGCAGAAAAACAGTATTTAAAACATTCCGACCTGATGGCAGTTGAGGCAAAATGACTTGATAATCCTGGTCCGGTAAGTCCGCAATCCTGTTTCCGCGACCCAGCTGGGCCGCTGTTACCGCTCCGTCGGAGCACATGATGGCACGTCCGTTCGCCTCGGCGGCCGGAAGTAGAATCCCACTAGACCACGCCGGAACACAGCGGGGAAGCTTAAACGCATGCACAGGGGGCTCTAAAATCAGATAGAAAGAAGAAAAAAAAAAACAGAAGAGCAGGTCTCACCGAGATTTGAACTCGGATCGCTGGATTCAGAGTCCAGAGTGCTAACCGTTACACCATGAGACCGCACATTCCGACGCCGGGAATCGAACCCGGGCCTCCTGGGTGAAAGCCAGGTATCCTAGCCACTAGACCACGCCGGAACACAGCGGGGAAGCTTAAACGCATGCACAGGGGGCTCTAAAATCAGATGGAAAGAACAAAAAAAAAGCAGAAGAGCAGGTCTCACCGAGATTTGAACTCGGATCGCTGGATTCAGAGTCCAGAGTGCTAACCGTTACACCATGAGACCGCACATTCCGACGCCGGGAATCGAACCCGGGCCTCCTGGGTGAAAGCCAGGTATCCTAGCCACTTTTTTTTTATTGGCTGTTTTGACATTCGCATCGTTCAAAAAAAAAAAACAGTCTTCACAATAATGGTAAAACTCGCAACAACCAGACTTCGGCTGTCACGAAAGTTTTAAACTTTCTTGAGGACAGCCAGTTCATCAAGCACATTGATCCAGTCAGGTCGATCAGAAAGCGCCCGGTACGGTTCTCTAAGGAGCACTACACTCTCGATAAGGGTCTCGCGTACAGGACGCGTGTTGACATCAGCATGCTGCACTTGTATCCATGTTATCCACAGGCTGTGGAGGCCCAAAACCATGATTTCATCCAAAGGAATACCCTCATCCTCGACTGGAAGGAACCGTATGCCATACTGATCTAACGGAAGGTCTTTCTTTAGTGTTCTGTGGTGAACATCCCAGTGAAAGACTGGGTCCCAGCAATCCAAAAAGACGTGCTCGATTGTCTCTTCCTTTTTGCATATGGTACAGTCTGTTGTGCAGGGAACGAATGAGCCTTTTTCATGTAACCGGGTTTTAACGGGTAATGTATTGGAATGTAGCTTAAAGAACGTTTTAACTGAAGGCCTAACTGGCATCTTTTTCACACGCTTTAAGACATTTTCTCCGAGGCCTGCCCGGTGTGGTGCACGGTAGATCGGCAACGGTATCGTCACACCCAGAAGAACTTTGTACAGCTTCTGCTTACACACTGTGCTCAAGTATTCCATTGAAAAACGCGCATGCAACATTCTCAAAGACAAGACAACTTCGCGCATATACCCTTTTAAGGCGCCACTCATATTCTCACCAGAACACACCACACAACATACTCAGGAAGCATTTTACACAGTCGTACTTGTATGACCGTCTTCAAGAATTTGTCGTTTTGATCGCGAAGGAAAAAAAAAACGCGAGACAACCTGTCGCAAAAATAGATGCACGCGAGGCCCAAGCCCCCCGCCTTAAAAGGAAGAAACAGGTTGGTTCTGCTGCACTTTTCCCATGTTGATGCCCACATGAAAACGGCAAGACGCGGTGAAGTTTTTGGATGCTAACACGCGTCGCCGAAAGCACAATCATAACGTACCATATGATGGCAACAAGGAAAACATTGCACACATAAGCGCGTGAGAACATGGAGAACGGCTTGCCCTGCCATGAGTCAGCTTTCTCTCTCGCTCTCTCTTCCTCAATCTTCTCAACACCTTCCTCAATCACTCGTCCTACGTTTGAGTGTGCCAATACTTCAAACAAGGTATCGTTCGAAACCCGATCGAATGCTTTGGCAAGATCCAGCTGTATCATTGCCACTCGAGCTCCAATCGCGTCACAACACTCCAAAACAGTTCGTACCACGTGCACCTTAGTTGCGATGCTTCAGCCTTTAATGCCGCACGTCTGGTGTCGCCCAACTAGACTCAGTATTACACTTTGAAGCCTTTTCGCCAGCACTTTCATGTATATTTTGTAATCCACGTTGGTGAGGCTTAACGTTATATCCTGTGCACAGTGAAACAAGTTCAACGGAGACATACATTCGATCTAATTTCGCGTGGCTATCCCTTTGAAAATGCATGTATTTTGGATGTGCATAGTAAGAGAAGAAATGGCCAACGTCTTCGAGATTACAATAATTAATTAGTGAAGCAGCTCAGCACTCTTATCCCTCATTGGCGAATTGTTCGAGTGGTCCTGAGCGGAATAAATATAGTTAAAGTCTCTGTCAATATTGCTACCTTGCCGCACCTAAGATGCATTATGAGACTTTCGAAAAAGGTTTTGCGCTCGCTCACCACATCGGAGCATAAACACGGACAACACGACAACTATAATTCGAAAACAAAAAGTAAATGACAAGAAGGTGACCGCATTTTGAAGCCACAACAGAAGCAACGTTGATGCCTAAACTTTTACGAATAAAAAAAAGCGCAGCCACCCGACGCGCCGACGTAATCGAGACGCATACGTCATACAAAGAAGAAAAGGACAACCCCATATGATCAGTTAGCTTATCGCTTTCAATCTTAGTTTCTTGGATAGCGATTAGGCCAAGGTCATTTTCAAAAAAAAGGCGACGCAGTTGGCTTTGTCGCCTCTTGCTCCCAAACCCCGCACAATTATGGATGTTAAACGAAATGCTATATCGAGGTTAACCGCCATGTTTCTGTAACAAAAGCTCCGCTAATTAGAGTTCGTAGTGGACAACAAAACGACACAAAGCTCACAGTGCATGAAGCCTCCTTGCAGCGCTCCCCAATCCAGTCTTCCGCAGGCGTCGTACAGGTCACAGCCAGCACCGTCTTCGCCGAGTCCGCCTGGCCACACACGCCAAAGGATTACGGATGCGGTTTCCCCGCCTGCCTTCGCTCGGATGGGACGTCCCGTTCGGCCGTCTCATGCCGCTTGTGTTTGGTGGCGGCTCCCCGCTGCCACTACCGTTCAGTTGGTCACTCTCGGTATCACTCTGGTCACGCGGCCGCTTTCCGGAAAGTATACCGGCACCGACGCCAGCTGCTCCATGAGTAACGTCCACTGCGGTTACTTTGGCACTCTCGATTTTTCGATTCGTAGTCGTTCGTCGCGTTATTTAACGCAGATTCCTCTTGGTCGGTGTCTTTTGGTTTGCATGGTGGGCTGGCGTGAACGCTAGGCGTCTGCGGCACAAGGACTTGAAGATTAGGCTGTAATACTTTCTTGGCCGCTGGTCCTATTCCTGCTTTCGAAGTCCAGCTCATCCATGTATAGCTCCGACACTTCATCGCTTTTTCCGGGCCCGGTGACGATTACGTATATGCGAGTGCACTGGCTCTCTTCGTGTCCGAACCGCCGGCAAGAACTGCATCGTGGAATGCAGCACTCACGCCGTATGTGACCTGTAGCGCAGGCAAAGCTGGGCCCTGCCAGGCACTACCACTAGGGCCAATTCGCCACTGACGCTCACCGATACCGAAGGTCGTCGAGCTTGACCCCTGCATTCAACTGGAGTGTCACAAGTCTTGTGGTTGAACCCTTATCCGACACGCCCTGCGCTATCCACCTCTCCTTTGAAACATCTGTCACCTTCCCGAAAGCAGCAAACGCGAGCCGCACGTCGTCTGGTACACTGGGAAGCAACCAGTGTACCTTCATTCGGATGTCTCGCTTAGCAGGACCAATGACAAGACACCGAGCACCTTTAGGTTGCAGGTCTTCAAACCGAAGAATCCTCTTCATCGAGTCAGCCTTCTTAAAGGTCACGGCCCAGACGTGGTTTATACAGTATGCCCCCAGGGCAACAACATCCGGCATGAGCGAAAGCGGAGCAAGCGCATCACGAAAGTATTCCACCCGGTTTGAGCGGACTCCGATATCACCGTGCAAAGAAACAGTGTTTTCAACAAAACGGCCTGTAAGAAAACTTCGCAGTACAACCTGATAATCACTGTCCGAAACAGAAAGCCGGTTTCCGCGGCCAGACATGACCGCTGTACCCGGTCCAACGGAGCCGAACATAGCACGTCTGTTCGCTGTGGTGGCCGCCCATCCCATAGACGCCCATGCGTACAAAACATGGCGGCTCATGGGCTCCAGCGACCAATGAAAATTGGGGGGCCATGACGTCAAATGACGTCACCCATACGTTCACTTTGGCGCGAATTATAAACAAGCTTTTTTTTTTTAAACCTCCGCGTCGCATTGACGATGCCTGCATTTTTTGAAGGTTGTTGCCTTTCAGCGCGCGCCAACCTTTGCCATTTAAGAGAACTCTACTTTCTGTTGTTTACGCCCTTGTTTATAAGCAGTTGCTCCAGCACAATGAAAGTGGTTGGCAAAGGTGGCGGCATAGAAAGGCAGCAACGCTTCCAAACAGATCACGCATGCAAATTCATAATACAAATATTGCTGCAATTCATGCAAGTACTTTGGCCATTTACTTTGTCCCTCAGCACAGTAAGGTGCGGTCCAGAAACACTGGTGCAACGGGGCAGTCGTGCCCAGTTCGCCACAGAGTGTACCAAGTGAACAATTATGGTTTTCATGTTTATGGTTTATTGCATCAACCAATAAAATACAGCAACAAATCACAACAATAAAAATGCATGTCGCTGACAGCACGAACAGTAGCGCTGTTTAAGCGCGCTAATCATCTCGATCACAGCCGAGGCATGGAAAAGGCTTGAAGTGGCTGCCACAAAACATCACCAGATAAGAAACATGCATGTACAGAAAACAAAGCTATGGCAGCTGCAATTAAAATAAAAATGTCATGAATTAGTAGGTCCATCAAAACATACGTGGAGCACAGAGCACTGGGATCACTCTTCAAATTTAAATTCTTCGGAAGAAATTATACAGCAGTTCTCAAGGCAATTTCAAGGTCGCACCAGTCCAGACAGCTTTAGAATCAACAAACGTGCTTAACACAGGAGCATTAGAGCATACATTGAGTCTGTGTGCAACCTCCGGATCTGCTCACCGGTAAAAGTCAGCCAGGAAGCGGTAAGACACCGCCGGTTGAGCCCACGCTGTCGCAACGTGCCACAGAGCATCGCTTCCTCACTTTGTGCCTTAAAAAAAAAAGGCTAAGCGCAATACACTGCTGCAAAAAGACTTCGCACTGCCCGCACGACGAAGGGGACGAAACCAAAAAAACACGGCTGCAGGGAAATATTAAGTCTCACCAAACGGCGACAGAGCAGCGACCAGCAAGGACGTCGAAACTTCGCGAAAGGGACATTTTCAGACTTGCGAACTAAATTACGCTTTTCCGGGCGCACCAAGGCCCGCACCACGGCAGACGAGCAGCAGACAGCGATAAGAAACCGTTTCGTGCTTCGTCAGCTTCGTTATCTCCTTTGCCTTGGTTACCTCTGGCAGCGCCTCCTGACCGATGCAACATCAAGGGGCTGGGGCGATAAGAGTGTTGCAAGATTTTTTTTTTTTTTTAAAGTTAAGAATGTATTTATAAAATACTTTACCTCATGCACAAACGAAGTTATCAAAATGTCTATTCTTTTTATGTTGATTGATACTTTTTAATTTGTAGTAATATAATTTCCTAATCTGAGTGGTTGGCCCCCCGACCTGTGGCTATGCTGCGGTGCCGCTGAACCGCTTTTGGACCCAGCCTTCGCCACTATTCTACTTCCGCCATGGACTACGCCGGAGCACGGCGCGGAAGCTTAAACGCATGCAGAGGTGGCTGCGAAATGAAATGGCAAGATTAAAAAGTACGTCTCACCGAGATTTGAACTCAGATCGCTGGATTCAGAGTCCAGAGTGCTAGCCGTTACACCATGAGACCGCTTTTTTTTTTTCCTTATTGCCGATTCAGACGTTCAAATCAAGAGGCTACAAAAATTAAAACATGTTGGCCACACTTTGGCTAACACGACTTTAAAATGTTTTGAGTGACATCAGTTCTTCAAGTGCAGATACCCATTTTTTTTTATTGCCGGGCTCCGACAACCACCTCACGATACATCACGATACACTATATACAAACACAAGCAAGACGTGGAACAAAAAGGAAACGCGGTCAATTTTGTACTGACATTGTCACTTAAAATTCCTTTAGCCCTGCCAAGGCTTCCACCCTTGGCAGCCACTGCGGCACACACTCAAGTGTCTTCTGCACCTCAACGAAACGGGAAATGTTCTCCCGAAAATACAACCGTGCAGGCCTCGCATCAGGATCACAATAGAAGCCGGCCATGCGGGAGCGCCATACAGAGTGGAGGCCAGCCAACATTACGAGATCGAAAGGAAAACCATCTGCGTTATCTATCGCCAAATATCTGATCCCATGTGGATCTAGAGGGAAATCCTTTTTCACTGTTCTCTGCAGAACATCCCAGAAATACACTCATTCCCAGCAGTGAAGAAAAACATGATCTATAGTTTTGGGTAGCTTGCAGATTAGACAAGTTAGTTCCCCATGGCAAGAAAAAAACCTCGTTGTTCAAAAAATGTTTTGACTGGAAGTGCTTCAGTATGAAGTTTAAAAAAAAGGACTTCATGCCTGGTGTCACCTGCATTTTTTTCACCCGTTTTAACACATTCTGGCCCGGCCCTCCACTGTGCATGGCTCTGTACATCGATACAGGAAGTATGCTGTCGCACACATCTTTGTACAGTGTTTTCCTTTTCACCGCAGACAAATAATCGTTAGAAAATTGTACTGACAATTAAGAAACATACGCTCATCACCACCTCCTTGAAAAAGCCCTTAATTGGCACTGGCATTTCATTCGTGCCGATCACAAAGTTTGGCAACGCCCGTCTTAATCTCATTTGGCACACAGTTCGTAGGAAAGAGTCTTTTGTGCCCCGAAGAAACAGAAACCTGTTAATAAGCTGTCGCACAAAGAGGTGCGCCAGACCAAGACCTTCATCCTCCACCTTTCTGAACAAATTTGTTCGGCTGCACCTTTCCCACTGCGATGCCCAAATAAAGGTGGCAAACACTCTGGCAGCTTTTGCACATTTAGCCGCGAGCAATGCAAAACCTGCATTAGATACCATAATTTGCTTATAAAAAAAAGATTATACACAGTGGCCTTGGCAAAAAAACGTAAGAGGAACCCCCTTCCATCTGTCCGCTTTCTCACGTATTTCATGCGCCTGGCTTCTCCAGAGGTCATCATTGCTTTCGTGGAATTGCAGAGGGACACCCAGATACTTCATTGGGGTCTTCACCCACGTTACGCCTGCAAACGTGTCTGGGGTTGACGACCATTCTCCATGCCAAAATCCCAGGCATTTTTCCCAATTGATCAAACTCCCTGTGATGTCCCGAAAACATTTTTTCTCTTCGACCACTGCTATAATACTTTCTTTGTCAATGCAACACACTGCGACGTCGTCGGCATATGCTAAGAGCTTCACTTCGGCAGCTTGGAGTCGAAAACCGTGAACAGAATCATTTTTAATAATAGTCAAGCATAGTGTTTCGATGTACAGACAAAATAAAAGTGGGCTGAGGGGACAGCCTTGGCGTACCGCACGCTGCACGGCAATGGGGGCCCCCAGTGACTTGTTTACAATAAGCCGCGTTGAGCAACTCCTGTACGCCATGGCCACGCCCTCTCTGATGACCGAACCAACATTAAAATGGTCAAGAATGGCGAACAGGATAACATGTGATACACAGTCAAAGGCCTTCTCTAGGTCGAGCTGCAAAACCGCGACGCCAGATTGCATGACATCACAGCACTCAAGCACGCACCGCATCTTGTGTATGTTGCTTACTATAGGCCTTCCCTTGATTCCACATGTCTGGTGGCACCCTACTATGTCCTTAATCACTGTCTGGAGCCTAGTTGCTAAGACTTTCATTAGTATTTTATAGTCAACATTGGTTAAAGAGATGGGCCTGTAACTTGTTACAAGGCGAAGTCTTTCTGTATCGTCAGTTTTTGGTATGAGAACAGTATGTGATGTACTATATGACGTGGGTAATTCTTTCAGTTGGTATGCCTCATTGAATACAGCTGTAAGCACTGCAGACAACTTATCTTTGAAAAACAATATCGGCTAATAAATCTGTGCTCTTATCTCGGAAAGCCGTGCCGTGGTCTGTAGAATTCAGAACACAGTCATAGCCCCTCAAAATAATGAGGCATTTTTCAGGGTCCACATATTGCTGAACCATAGCGAAAAACTTATATCTCTCATCCACTGCATTTGGTGCGTATATGCAAATATCCCGATATTCCCTTTGGCAATAACTAAAATCACAAATAACGAATCTTCCTGAGGAACTTGATGTGATGCTCTGCACAGTAAGACCCGGTAACTTTTTGACAAAGAGTACGCATCCTGCTGACAACCCAACAGCGTGGCTAACCACAGCGTAGTACCTTGAGCTAAAACGCAGCACCATGCTCCCGATCTCCTCTTTTCCCTCGACTTTTGTCTCCTGAACAGCTAGTACGTCAATCTCATAATCTGTTATCAGCCGATACAATTGACTTTGTTTTCGTTTGCTCGCTAGTCCTCTGACATTCAACGTGTCTACACTTAGAGACGGTTCAGGTGCCATCTTTGCTTTAACTATGAGGTACGCCCAGGAGCATGGTGCTTACTTTTAACGTCTAGCAAATAGCTAGACGCCTCCGGAGCCGCCCGGCTGGCCGGTCTCGCTTTTCGGCGGGGGTGGCTTGTCGCCAGGTTTCATTTCCGCTGCGAAGTTAGGTCGCGGCTTGATGGACGGCCGCCGTCCCTGCAGCGCCTTCACAGGCGGCTATGTCAACACTGCTTGCATACAGCGTGTCGTCGAGATCGGCGGCTGCATCATGGGAGCGTTTAGTTGCAGTTCCGGAACCCACAGAACTGGCATTGACATTGTCTGGGGGTTCCTGGCCCTTCACTGCTGCTGGCTGCTGCGCTTGACTGGATCCATCTTCGTTGATGTCCGACTCTGCCGATGATGGGTTTTCCACCATTTCACTTGCCCTGTCCGTGCTTTTATCCTAGGCTCCTTCGCTAAGGAGAGGCATTTCTGCTCCCGAAGAAGTCGCTATATCACCAGTCCCCTCCGCAGCGTCCTCCGCCCAAGTCTCGTCCATGAGGTGCTCGGTGTCATCACTCGCCGCCGTTTTCGTTGCCGCGGCGTAGGTACGGACGCACTGCGAGTCCTCATGCCCAAATAGCCTGCAGATCGAGCAGTGCGGCACCTTGCACTCTCTTCTCACGTGGCCCGAGCCATGGCATCGCAGGCACTGCATCGGGTGACCAGGTGCGACCACTAGTGCCAGTTCTCCACCGACCCGTAACTGGTGCGGCAGGTCTTCTATTTTCATGCCGTTCTTCAGCTTCAAAAGCACTAACCTCGTTGTGGAGCCCTTGTCACTCACACCCTGCACTCGCCAGCGCACTCATCTGGCATCTATTACAGTCCTAAAGGCCGCAAGTGCGGACAGGACGTCCTCGTCCGCCACTCCATGCAATAGCCAGTGAAGCCTCAGCTTCACCTGCTGTTCCTGCGGGTCGATGATGACACAGCGACGCCTCTTCACCGTTAGCTCCTTCACGTCAAGCAGCCGTTTTGTAGCCTCGGCCCCATTAAGGGTGACTGCCCAAACGTGGATAACCTGGTAGGCTCCCAAGGCCACCACATCCGGCAGTAAGCCTGTAGGCACGAGAGCAACTCTTTCTCTATGCGAGAGCATCTCGTAAATCTTCAACCCTGTAGGGCCTTGCTCGCACGTCGCCGTGCAAAAACACGGTGTTCTGAACGATGCGTCTGGTTGGCAGCTGAGGCAGAATACGCTGATAATCGCTGTCTTCGCTATCTTAGACCCTGTTTCCGCGGCCGGTAAAAGCCGCAGTCGCCGCTCCGTCGGAGCACATGATTTCGCGTCCGTACACGGTGGTGGCCGGAAGTAGAATGGCTTTTAAGCTTCCTCCTTGTGTTCCGGCGTGGTCTAGTGGATACCCTGGCCTTCACCCAGGAGACCCGGGTTCGATTCCCGGCGTCGGAATGTGCGGTTTCATGGTGTAACGGATTCCACTTCTGGCTTCTGAGCACGACAGATGTGTGTATCATGAGCTCCGTTGGAGCGGTCTCAGTGCCTCTAGGCGGAGGCAGTATCAGCTAAGCAGACGTTTCGAGGACTATGCTCTCGATATTATTGCAGTGCAAGAAACAAAGGTGGACAGTGAAGAAGGCACGGACCGCATGGTACTGCCTTTCCGTTCGTTGTTCAATGTGTGTGTGTCGCATTCTGTAGCTCTGTCCGGTGGTTGCGCGCTCTTTATTAGAAGGTCGTTGGGTGTTGTTGAAAGTGCAGTAACCAGTAGTGCCTCTGGGCGGTTTGTGGTGTGCGATTTTTCTTTCTCGGGTGCGGAGTGGCGAGTGATATCTTTGTACGCGCCGAATCAAGTGAGTGAGCGGACAATTTTTGTTAAAGAAATAGGTGGGTTGCTTGATTGCAACAAGCGGATTTTTTTGCTCGGCGACTTCAACTGTGTTTGTAGAGAAGAAGATCGCAACAGTAGTGTCAGGCGACGTGACCAAAGCGCTGTCTTACTGAGCGAACTTCTCTCTGGAAAAGGCTTGGAAGATGTTGCATTATGCCTGTCAAATGCAAGAGCACAGTTTACGCATTTTCAGGGGCAGAGCCATGCACGATTAGACCGAGCTTACATATCGCTGGAGATGGTGATGTTCTGTGTTGATTATTGTGTCCGGGCAGTGAGTTAGAGTGATCACAGCTTAGTGTTCTTCACACTTGGTTCAAAGATGCGAAAGCCAAAGTTTAATTGGTCTCTATGGAAATTAAATAGTACCCTTCTCAAAGACGGAATATTTTTAGAAACTGTGACAGGCTTTACGAGAACTCCACGACAGCACAGGAGCTGAGTGGTGCGAAAAATGGGAAGCTTTTAAGCAAAATGTAAAAATAAAAGAGATAGAGCGCGGTAGTGTGCTAAGTTTTGAAAAGAAAGAAAACGAGATGAAATTAAAAGGCCTATACTCCAGGCACTTCTGAAGGAATAAAATGTGCAACCAGGCCTACTGACTCAGGAAATTAGGGGCGTGAAGAATAAGCTAGAACAACTTGACAAGGAAAGATACAGAGGAGCGGTTGTAAGAGCGCGAAGTGAAAAATTGTGGTTGGGCGAATCACCAACAAAGAGGGCGTTGGGTGAAGAAAAGAAGTACGCTCAAAAGAACGATATAAGAGAAATTTTATACAATGGCCACACGACGAATGACAGGCAAAAGATAATGGATGCTTTCGTCGAACATTATCGCGGATTGCTCGGGCAAACTGTGCCAATGAGTGGCGATTTTGTGAATTTTTTCCTTGCGGCGATGCCAAAACTTGACGAAACATTGCAAAACAGGCTAGAAGCACCGATAAGCGTAAAAGAAATCGAGACGGCAATAGAAGAATTAAGCAGTGGCAAGACACCTGGCCCGGACGGCCTGGGAGCAGAGATTTATAAGGCGTTCAAGCAGGACATTGCAGTTGCTCTGCAAAGAAGTGATCGTAGAAGGGTATGGGAAAAACAAACTGCCACAATCGTTCACAGAGGCGCACACTGTGCTTATTCCTAAATCGGACGACCCCATTAAGCTTTTGTCGGTAACATCTTATCGACCAGTTAGTCTCGTGAACACCGATTACAAAATTTTTATGAAGGTTTTGGCAAAGAGGGTGCAATCTGTCATTCAAGAACTGGTAGGACCGCATCAGACATGCGGAATAAAGGGGTGTACTATAGCGACAAACATACGCATTGCAAGAAGCGTGCTAGAAATTTGTAATGCCTTCTCGGGCAGAGTCTCCATGTTACAGCTCGACTTACTGAGACTCGACCGTGTCTCACACGAAGTTTTGTTTAGAATTTTGGAGCACGTGCAAATTGGTTGTGTCGTTTTGGATGGCCTCAAGATGGTGTCGAGACGCCGGAGGCACAGGACCGGAGCCGAGGGTAGCGTTGACCGGCGAGGCGTCGAGGAACCGCGGAGACGTGGAGCTTTCATTAGAGCTGAGTACAAGTAGTTTATTTACATGTGTACACTTTGGAGATTTCTGAAGGAAGCCCTCTCCAGATGTAGGACACCAGGTTTTCTTCTCTTGGGTCTCTCTAGATCCCTAGGCAGGGAATTAGTTCATCTTTGGCACGGGCCAATCGCAAAGCGCGAGGTGACAGTTTGCGCACTGCATCACTGAGCCCCGCCCCGCACATTCTTGCACGTGTGCCACTACACTTTAACAAACACGTCGCCAGTTCCATCGTTCTATGCTCACGCTTGCCTCTGTTTTTGTCCGTTCGGCCCGGCGCCCTGTGGGTCTCCCCCTCAGCAGCAAACACTTCAGCCAGCTGGCCAGAGCTCGCGCGAAGCCGACGATGGCTTCTCCCTCCGCTTTTGTCCACCCGACACCGCGCGGCTCCGACGAAGGTCGCTTGCTCCGCCGCCGCCCCTCTGTAGGTCATTAACAGGACAGGCTCTTCTTGAGAAGCCAGGCCGTTTCCTCACAAAGCGACCAAATCGGTGCTTCGAAATGGCCATGGGTGAGGACAGCGGCTGTTGAGGCGTGCGTGCAGACCGGGTGGACATCTGCAGACGAAGCTTGCTGAGATGCCCGTGGAGCGAACACAGACACGCCGACGCCTTCTGAGCAATAAATTAGCTCGGACACAACAATGGCTTACTTCAACTGCATCATGCAGGTCATTGTTAATAAGGAAGTAAGTGCGGATATCCTGGTCCGGAGCTCTGTGCGACAGGGCTGTCCCCTGTCGCCTCTACTGTTCAATATTTTTTTGGGAACCTTTGTGCTTGGCAATAACTGCAAGCGAAAAAATAAACCGTTTTCGGCTGGAATCCTCTGAAGTTAAAATACTCGCCTACGCTGACGATGTGGCAGTACTTTGTAATGATCGTGAAAGTGTCAGCGAAGTAATCGGGCTAACAAAGTCCTTCTGTGCCCAGACAGGAAGTGCAATCAATTGGGAAAAAAGCGCTGGGTTTTGGCACGGAAACTGGGACGTAACGCCAGAGGTGTTCGAAGGTGTGCAGTGGTCGCCTATACTTTGCAAATATTTAGGAGTGCCCCTAGAAGTCTACGAGGACACCAAAGGGTACTGGAGAACGGAAACGGAAAAGTTAAAAGAGAAAACCACCGCGTGGGATGGCCGTGACCTGTCTGTGTTCACGCGCGCAACAGTGTGCAACCTTTTCTTGGTGTCAAAAATATGGTATGTGCTACAAGTCGTCTGTATGGCGCGCGTGAACGTGCAGAAACTGCACAGGGTGTTCGCTGTTTTTGCGTGGAATTTCACATGGTAAAAGTATAGCCGCACAAACTTATTTCGTTCTGTTCGAGCGTTCTGTTTACAAAACAACTCGTATCGCGTTTTTTTTTTTTTTCCTACGTAATCAGCAGAGCGCTTTTCTACGTACAGTTATCCAGTTACGTTTGTGCAGCCATGTGCCAGGATTTGTGGTGTCATCGAAAGAACTGATGGGCAGCCGCATTGCAGGTTACCTTCGGGAAGTCGCACAGACGGCTGAAATCTTGAGTGTACGGTTTTCAAAAGATTATCTCTCTTCTGTGACACGAAAGAAATTGTACAAAGATTTGGTTGACATAATGCTACCGATACCAATGTACAGATCGCTGTACATTTCTAGGCCTGGACAGGACGTGCTATCGAGGGTGAAAATAATGATCGTAAGGTGAGGAGTTAAAACTTTCTTTTTTAAGCTTCATAGCGGCACCCTCCCAGTGAAGCAGTGGCTAGCTGATAAAGGCATATATGTCCCATGGAAGACGAATTGTTTGCTATGCAAACAACCCGAAACTGTGGAACATGTGTTTATAAACTGGGACCCTCCCCTCCTTTTTCTGCATGGCGGCGACGGTGTTCTATGCAGTCACGTTATCTTGACTCTCTAGCGGCGTCAGCGGCATCCAGCGGTATCAGTCGGTCGCTGCTAGCGCTGGGGGGATGAAAGGGGGGCGGAGCTGGTTAAGAGGCCGACGCCGACGCGAAACCTAGGAACGGACGCCAAAGAGCTGCGCTCTAAAAAGTCTCATGGTGTAACGGTTAGTTAGCACTCTGGCTCTGAATCCAGCGATCCGAGTTCAAATCTCGGTGAGACCTGCTCTTCTGCTTTTTATTCTTGCCATCAGATTTTTGAGCAGCCTGTGCATCCTTTTAAGCTTCCTCGTTGTGTTCCGGCGTGGTCTAGTGGGGGATTCCACTTCCGGCTTCGCTAGCGAACGGACGTGTGCATCATGGGCTCCGTAGGAGCGATTACAGCGGCCCAACTGGGCCGCGGAAAAAAGTTTTCTTGCTCAGGTGACCAAGCTTACGAAGTTATTTTGCCCCGACTTCCAACACTCTTTTTTTTTTGCACGCCGATGTGAGAGCGAGACCATACAAGGTTGAAGATTTTCGCTACGCGCTGGCTCAGTTGGGAGTGCTCCCCGAGGGGATCGCCTTGGGGGCGTACCAAATGAATCACGTTTGGGCCATCACGTTCAAGAGTGACGATGGAATGAAGCAGTTGCTGTCTTGCCGTGAACTAGCCGTGAAAGACCGTCGATGCATTGTTGTCGATCCTAATGACCAGGATGTTAGGATGAAAATTGACTGGATTTTGTACAACGTTCCCGATGAAGATGTGCGGACCGCCCTGGCTCCGTACCGCACAGTCACAGAAATTGCCAAGGAACGCTGGCGCGTGCAAGGCGCACTGGACAAAAACTCCTCAACACGGTCAGTGTCCTTGAAGTTGAAGCCTGGTGTGACAATTGATGATTTACCGCACCAGCTGCGCATTTGTGGAGAACAGGCTCTCATAGTCATTTCCGGCAGAGTTCCACTTTGCCTGAGGTGCCATACCACAGGACATGTCCGACGTGAGTGCAAAGTTCCTCGTTTTACCCTATGCCGCCGCTTCGGCCATCATGAAACTGAATGTGTCAAAACGTATGCAAATGTCACAGGGTCTATGATAAGGCAAGACACCTCGGAGCTCGTCATGGACGAGGTTGAAGCCGAGGAAGCAGCGAGTACCGAATCGAGCACACCGCAGTCAAATGCCAAGGGTATACGGATGACACTGGGGGCGGGGCAGTGAAGTGTAGTGAAGACCGCGCCTCTGTGCCTGCTCAGGCATGTGTAGCCGAGACTGTGGGGGCATCAGATCGAGAAGGCAGCCAAGGCACTATAAGCATGAGAGAAAATGCCGCAGTTATCGAAGGAGGTATGGACTACGACCAATCATCCACGAACGTGGCACCAACAAAAAAGACCCATGACAAGTCCTGTGTTGAAGATTCGTCTCTTTCTACCCCCAGCGCCGACGACCCACCTCCCAAAACGCCAGGACAGCGTCGGGCGACGCTTCGCCTGAAGCCCAACATCCCGCCGGACAGAAAGCCATCGACGACTACACCGACGTAGAAAAAATGGATCGCCCCAGATTGACTCAAGGACGAGGGGCGACTCACGACGGGTCTGCCAGCGAGGGTGTGCTGACGTTCAGTCAGTACACGCCGGACGACCCGTACACCTCTCGAGTGGACTCGAAATTTCGTAAGCGAGAACGTTTACTGTATTCTTCATCTGGGTATACGGTAGAAGGTCAGCACCGAGCGGTTTGGGTATCTTGTGTCCCTCAACGAAATGGCAGCTCAACCTGAAGCAACACTTCGATTTGCCACGCTAAATGTAAGAGGCCTTGCAGCGAGGCGACGTCAGTATCAACTGAGTCGCCTCATGCTGGACAACGATTTGGACGTGATAGCAGTGCAAGAGACTAAGGTCGAAAGTGAAGCTCAGATAAACCGCATGGTCGAACCATTTAGAAATCGCTACAGTGTGTGTGTATGCCATTCTGTTGGTACATCGGGAGGGTGTACTATCTTCACTCGCAATTCTTTAGGTATTGTTGAAGAATCTATTGTAGTTTGTAATACTGGACGTTTTGTTATGTGTGATTTTTCATATCTTGATTTACAGTGGCGCGTACTGTGTGTGTATGCCGCAAATAAGGAAAATTAGCGCAAAGCATTCTTCAAAAATATTGAAGCTTATTTGAATTCTACCAGATATACGATCCATCTAGGTGATTTCAATTGCGTGTGTATGCCCGAGGACAGCGACTAACGCGATCATTCGGGATCAAAGTTCGTTGCTTTTGAGCTCAATTGTCTAAGAGAACAATCTCGAAGACGTTGGGAGTGCTCTGTCAGGAGGAATCCGTCCTCAGTTCACGCACTTCCAACAAGCCAGCCACGCGCGACTCGACAGAGCTTATGTGTCGGCTATCTTGGTGCCAATGATTAGTGAATACTTGGTTAAAAGCATCGCATTCAGCGATCATTGCATGGTGATGTTTACAGCAGGAACAAAGCCCAAGAGATCTAATTTCAACTGGAACCTTTGGAAACTAAATGTAAAGCTGCTTAGTGATGAAAGTTTTGCGCGTGCAGTACAACAAAAACTTGATAGTTTGTTTATGGGCGACAATAGGGACGTTATAAAGAAATGGGAGCGTTTCAAAGAAGAAATAAAAATGAGCGCAATCGAAAGAGCGTCTGCACTACGACATGAGAAAACGGAGGAAAAAGAGCTTCAAAGCCGATTAAATTCATTTTTGTGGCTAGAAAACGCACAGCCAGGCCAGTTTGCAACAGAGATAAAAGAAACAAAAAATAGACTAGAACTGATAGACAAGGAAAAATACAAAGGTGCTATCATACGCGCACGCGCAGAGTGGTTGTGGCTAGGTGAGTCTCCAACAAACCGCGGTCCCTTAGCGAAGAAAAACGATATGCCGTCAAGAATGAGATTAAAGAGATAGACTACAAGGGAGAAATAACTCGTGATTTCAAGACTATTCAGCGTGCGCTTGTTGATTATTATGAAGAACTGGTGGGTCACGAGGCAAACTTGCAAGAAGGCTTTGAGTCAGATTTTTTGTCGCTGTTGCCTATACTAGGTGATGATGTTAAGCTTAACCTAGAGGCACCTATTAGCGTTATTGAAATCGAGCGTGCTATTGACCAGTTGAGCTCTTGCAAGGCACCGGGACCAGACGGGCTTGGCGCAGCTTTCTACAAAGCCTTCAAGAGTGATATGGCGTATATTTTGCACCGAATAATTCAAGAAGTGTATGAAACCCCCATATGATGCCTCCGTCTTTACGAAAAACCCACATTGTTCTCATACCGAAGAGTGACGATTCCACCAGGCGACTATCAGTAAAAGCTTATAGGCTCATAAGTCTCACAAATGTAGACTATAAGATTTTCATGAAGGTTTTAGGAAGAAGATTGCAGAATGTAATAAAGTCTATTGTTGGCCCGCACCAAACGTGCGGAATAAAAGGTCAACGATACATACAAACATTCATGTAGAACGTAGTATTCTAGAATGCTGTGATTCATTTGAGAAACGTGTAGCCATGTTGCAATTAGACATGGAAAAAGCCTTTGACCGCGTTAGTCACCATATCTTGTTTTCTATCCTTGAACATGTGAATGTTGGCCGCGTTCTTGTTGAAGGTGTTAAATGGCGTATGCTGGTTGTACGGCGCACATCATTATTAATAAGCAACTGAGTGAAAGCATTACTGTTCGTTCTTCAGTTAGAAAAGGATGCCCTTTGTCGCCCTTGTTGTTTGCCCTGTATCTCGAACCATTCTGTCTAAAAATTATGTCAAATGAGAATGTGCATGGCTTCGCGATATTGTCCACTGAAGGTGAAATCCTTTCTTACGCGGATGACATTGCAATCTTCTGCGCAGATAAAGATAGCGTAACAGAAGCAGTGAAAGAGGCAACTAGGTTTTGCAAAGTCTCAGAATGCGTGATAAACTGGGAAAAGTGCTTCGGCTTTTGGCATGGTAACTGCGACTCTGCGCCTATCATGCACGAAGGCTTTCAATGGGCAATGTCATCTGTTAAATATTTGGGAATTCCGCTAAACGATTATAAAGAACCAGCAAGGTACTGGGAAGCAGAAATAGAACGTGCGCGTGAAAATACGCGCAAATGGGGTGGCCGAGATTTTTCTATTTTTACTAGAGCCACAGTACGCAACCTGTTCCTAGTGGCCAAAGTTTGGTATGTGCTTCCGGCATTGTGCATGTCACGAACCAGTGTCCAACGATTGCATCGAGTGTTTGCAGTGTTTATTTGGGGGTCGAGTTGGGAGAGGACAAGCCGCACAAATCTTTTTCGATCTGTGAAAAGCGGCGGCCTGGATTTGACTCATTTGTTCATTAGGCAACTTATGTCGAGATTTATGTTCCTTCGGGACCAAAGAGACGCTTTCTTGCGGACAGTAATGCAACTGTGGCTCGGTGCGGCACTGCCAGACTTCGTTGTATCATCCAGCCCTGTTAAACACACGAGGGTCAGAGGTTTTCTCTGGGAGGTTGTTCGAGCTTATCAATTTTTGAAAGTTCGCTTTTCAGTGCAGTACTTTACTGAAGTATCGAGGAAAGAACTTTACAAAGCACTCATTGATACTATGTTACCTGTTCCTGTCTACCGGGCCATGTACAGTGTAGGTCAAGGTAAAAATGTGCTGAAAAGAGTAAAGAGGATGCCTGTGCGGGCCTCGGTGAAAACATTCTTTTTTCAGTTGCACAGTGGCACTCTGCCAGTGAAGCCCTGGCTCCAAGAGAACGGTATTTTTGTCCCATGGTCCGTAAATTGCCTAATTTGTAGAGCACCGGAGACGATAGATCACATGTTCTTTCACTGTACAGACTCGGTATTTCATTGGGACATCTTACAACGAACGGTTAAAAAGTTGCTTCAGATATCGCCATACGGATTACGATTTCTACCTGTAGAGAGTGGGGACGACATACCATATGACGTGTTCATGCTTTTTAGCCTACACAGTATTTAGAGAAATGGAATGGCATTCAGGCATGCAGACGAGACTGTACTCCCCGTCAGGGAGTACTTTATCGAAAGCATGTCTTATATAAGAGATGTGCTTAGGGCCCAAAATGAGCCCCCCGAGTGGCTCTCAGTAATGGACGACATTGTACAGCTGAAACGCTTTTGATCCTGTTGCGTCAGCGAGGCAGATTTCCGCTCGCTCCTTTTACTTGTCAAGTGATGTAGATGCGTTTTTGTTATATTCCAATGTGGTAATAAAGAAAAAAAAAATCCGGCGTGGTCTAGTGGCTAGGATGCCTGGCTTTCACCCAAGAGGCCCGGGTTCGATTCCTGGCGTCAGAATGTGCGGTCTCATTGTGTAACGGTTATCAGTCTGGGCTCTGAATCCAGCGATCAGAGTTGAAATCTCGGTGAGACCTGCTCTTCTGCTTTTTATTCTTGCCATCAGATTTTTGAGCCGCCTGTGCATCCGTTTAAAGGGGGCATGAAACGGCTAGAAAGGTCACTGACAAACGTTTTCAATGTGTAGAAGAAATGCTTCCGAGCATTCGTTCAAAGTAAAACTCATCGGAAAAAATCCAGCGATTTATTATTTTCAAAACCCGCGTTTTTTGAAATTCGCGGGCTGCGCCATTTCCGCGTGGCGGCGAGATTTGGGACTATTCTGCCGTGATTACCTACGTCACAAGTCACAGAGTGACAGGCCCCGACAGGCTGCCGTTGGCTGCAGCCGCGAAGCCCTCTACGTCACTGACACACTTCCGGTAGCTGCGAAAGTCGTCCGCTCGAGTGCTGCAATGCATGCGTGAACCCGAGCTTGGCGCTTTGGTTCGCGATATTAACAGAAATTGTGGTAGCGTCCGACTGAAAGTGCGCGTCGGTGCAGGAGTGCGAAAAGAGCGCTATCTGGTCCGATTTAACACCGTACCGATTAAATAGGCAGCATCGACCTTCATGTACCGACCGACGGCGCAGCAGCGTACTTTTTGTCTCGTCTCGTCTTTGCCGCATCGACCATTTGTACAGCGTGTTAATAATTGAATGGAACGTGCGTCAAAAAAAGGTGTACCCTCAGCTTCATCGCGAAAGTACGTAAATTCGCACCGCTTAAGTGCAGCACCCGATGCCGCCAGGCGCGGGCGCTGCGGCCGACGGCACTCCGGTCGTGCGCTGCTCCCTGCTCGTCGCTAGGCCTTGTTTCTTTTGCATCGCAGCCACGGCGGACGGCGTTTTAGAATCGTCCGCTTCGCTGCGTCTCTAGTGTAGTCGCTCGCGTGCTCCTGTGCACGATTCTTGCGTGTAGCTTCGGAAAACAGTGACAACCTGCGGTGCCGAACTGCATGTGGCGAGCTGCTTTGCTCATGTTTTGCGCCGTTGTTTCTGGTTCGGCCGATGCGTACACATGAGATAAAAAACGCGTGCACGTTACGCATTGACACTTCCTAAACGATGTGCGTCCGACTGAAAGTGCGCGTCGGTGCGGCAGTGCGAAAAGAGCACGCGGGTCCGATTCAACACCGATACCGATTAAAAGGGCAGCATCAACCTTCGTGTAAATGAAACGTGCGTCAAAAAAGGTCTGTCCTCAGCTTCATCGCGAAAGTACACAAATTCGCACCGCTTATGTGCAGCACCGGATGTCGCCAGGTTCCCCCAGAGATGCCGTCCGCGGGCGCTGCGGCCGACGGCACTCCGATCGTGCGCTTCTCCCTGGTCGTCGCTAGGCCTTATTTGCGTCGAAGCCACGGCGGACAGCGTTTTGGAATCACCCGCTTCGCTGCGTCTCTAGCGTAGCCGCTCGCATGGTCATGTGCGCGATTCTTGCGTGTCGGTGCGAAAATCAGTGACAACCTGCGCTGCCGAACTGAATGTGCCGTGCTGCTTTGCTGATGTTTTGCGCCGTCGATTCTGGCTCGGACGATGCGTACACATGAGATAAACACGCGTGCACGTTGCGCATTGGCACTTCCTAAACGATGTGCGAAAGGACGTCAAAAAAAAAAAACGCTACACTATTCTTTTTGTTAATCTCAATTTTAAGATTCGCGGACGAATAACTCGTGATCACCTGTCATCCGATAATTAAACTCTGTAGCGATCATCAGTCCGTGCTCTCGTCGGTGATACGTACGCGTATACATTCCATTCGTTATGCACAATAGATGCCTCTCGCCGACCATAATGTAAGCAGCTCCGGACTAAAAGCGACGACGACATATGTTTGCACGCGGACAACTCGCACGCTCGATCGTCTGCCAGCATCCATGCAGAGTCGATGCTATCTCGTCAACTCCGCGAGGGGTATACGTCACCGGCCGCCGTTGGTCAAACCGCAGAAGACGGTACCAAAGAGACTGACCCAGGCAGTGCGAGATAAGAAAGCGGTCTTGTAGAAAGCCGTGCTCGGCAGGAGTGCACGCTAATTTGCGCTGAATGGGACAGGGATATGAAGGAAAGTGCTCCCTCCGCGGCGGCCGCCGGTATGTGTGGCCTCCCACCTGCAGGTATGCGCTCGCGAACGACCCGACTCGTTCGGGCTGCTGTCGCACACAATTCCGAGAGGTCAAGAAAGTGAAGACACTGGCGGCCGAGGAAGACAGCAGACAAGGTTAAAAGCTATGCAAACGCAGACGGGACGGGAAAGGCAGAGACCTTAAATGCATGGGCGACGCTCGGGGGAAAACAGGCACGGCGACCGGAAGTCTAAGAAGCGAGCGTTACCCGATGACGCTTCGTGGGCGGGGCGGAGTTTCCGAGCTGTTTTCTTCGTTTTTTTTTTTTCTAGTGTCTCAGAGTGTTGAGTTGAGGGGAGCGAGGAGGAGCGTCATTTTTATTCGCTGATATCTCTGGTGTTAATGAAGCTAGCTAAAAAATTCTTGCGGTGAATTGACCTGTGAGGGAGTACCTATCTCTCGACCGATTTGCTTTACCCCATTTTAGTCATTGCATGACCCCTTTAAGCTTCCTCGTTGTGTTCCGGTGTGGTCTAGTGGCTAGGATACCTGGCTTTCACCCAGGAGGCCCGGGTTCGATTCCCGGCGTCAGAATGTGCGGTCTGATGGTGTAACGGTCAGCAGTCTGGGCTCTGAATCCAGCGATCCGAGCTCTAATCTCGGTGAGGCCTGCTCTTCTGCTTTTTATTCTTGCCATCAGATTTTTGAGCCGCCTGTGCATCCGTTTAAGCTTCCTCGTTTTGTTCCGGCGTGGTCTAGTAGCTAGGATACCCGGCTTTCACCCAGGAGGCCCGGGTTCGATTCCCGGCGTCAGAATGTGCGGTCTGATGGTGTAACGGTCAGCAGTCTGGGCTCTGAATCCAGCGATCCGAGCTCTAATCTCGGTGAGGCCTGCTCTTCTGCTTTTTATTCTTGCCATCAGATTTTTGAGCCGCCTGTGCATCCGTTTAAGCTTCCACGTTGTGTTCCGGCGTGGTCTAGTGGCTAGGATACCTGGCTTTCACCCAGGAGGCCCGGGTTCGATTCCCGGCGTCGGAATGTGCGGGTTCATGGTGTAACGGTTAGCACTCTGAGCTCTGAATCCAGCGATCCGGGTTCAAATCTCGGTGAGACCTGCTCTTCTGCTTTTTATTGTTGCCATCAGATTTTTGAGCCGCCTGTGCATCCCTTTAAGCTTCGTCGTTGTGTTCCGGCGTCGTCTAGTGGCATTCTACTTCCGGCTACCGTTCGGTGTGGACGCAGGATCATGGGCTCCACCGGAGCGGCGATAGCGGCCCAGGCTGGCCGCGGAAACAGGTACGACGCAAGTACTGATAGCGAGTATCAGATCGTTTTGTCTCAGCTGCCTACAGGTCGTGTTGCGTTAAACACGCTTTTTTTGCACGGACATGTTAAAGCTAGACCCTTCCGAGTCGAGGATTTCCGCGATGCGCTCGCAGGGACGGACGCGCTCCCCGAGGTTGTCGCCTTGGAAGCGTATCAGGTAAATCACGTATGGGCTGTCACTTTCAAGACCGCTGAAGCCACAAAGCGCATCTGTGCTTTGAAAGAGCTTAACGTTAAGGGGCGACGATGCATTATTTTCGACCCTCAAGACCAGCAAGTCCACCTCCGACTTCACTGGATGCTCCACGGTGTCGCTGACGAAGTTATTCGGACGGCTTTCGCCCCATTCGGCAACGTAACCGAAGTCACCCGTGAACGATGGCGCGTCTAGGGTGTAAACGAAAAAGGCTCCACAACACGGTCCGTACTCCCGAAGTTGAAGACAGGGATGAAATTGGATGACCTTCCCCATCAACTGAGGGTAGCAGGCAAGTTGGCCCTCGTCGTAGTGCCCGGAAGGCCTATGCAATGTCTACGTTGCCACGGCTCCGGACACGTGCGACGCGAGTGTAAAGTGCCTCTCGCTGCCGGCGCTTCGGACACGCGGAAGTGGAGTGTGTGCGCACGTACGCGGCGGCAACGGTACCAGCTATGAGAGAGGAGACGCCCGAGGACGTGATGGACGTTGCCGAGGCTGAAGAAGCAGCGAAGGGAACCCAAGACAACACGGGAGGTTCCGCAGTGCCAGATAATGTGGCGACATCGCATGGCACGGATAAAGAGGGGTGCGTGGACACCAGCACTCAAGAGCCAGCGTCGGCTGTATCGGAGTTGTCCTTGAAAGAGGGCGTGTTCAGTCAAGGCGCCGCACAACAGGGACCAGCAATGAGTGTGAGTGCTATCACGGAAGTCGGAGCTCAGCCAACGGGCACCGCTTGTGCGCCAAAGCGTCCGCATGCCGAGGCCGGCAACTGTGCTGACAAAGGGAACCCTAGCAACAACGAGGAGCCACCAGCGAAAGCGACACAGAGCCGACGACCACCGCTCAGGCCCAAACCTAATACCTCGGCAGACAGGAAAACCGCTGAAAAGCCTTCCCCGCAGCAAGTCGGGCCCACCACAAGTGATGGCGGTGGGACCTCTGGAACTGTCTAGCGGCACGCTAGACATGAAAGGTAAGCGCCTTGCTCCCGGTGTCCTCCTTATGCATGAAAATGGCGATGAAACAGGCCCTGAGAGTAGCAACGCTTAACGTCCGTGGGTTGGCAGGGAGACGAAAACAAGTCCAAGTACATCGCCTTTTGACAGAGCTAGACATAGACGTGCTAGCGGTTCAAGAAACCAAAGTGGAAGGGGAGGAGGCGACTGGGAGCATGGTGCCGCGTTTCACGTCAAGGCATGATGTGGCTGTTAGTCACGCGGTGGGTTCATCGGCTGGGTGCCTTCTGCTTGTTAGGCGGTTGCCAGGACTGACAGTGCAGGCCGTGACCTCATCCGCATGTGGAAGGCTCATTGTCTGCGACGTCCTTTTTCACAATATCGAATGGCGCGTTCTGTGTGTGTATGCGCCCAATACTGTTGAAGAAAGGTTCAACTTCTTCACAAGCATGCAACAATACTTAAGTTCAGAGAGGAAACTCGTGGTGATGGGGGATTTTAACTGCGTGTTAAGCGCCAGAGATAAGACCTCAAACAGTGCCTACAAAGACACAAGCACTGACTGTTCGTCCCAGCTGATTGGTGAATTTTCGCTGGAAGACGTTGCGGAGTGTTTGGATGGTGCGCGCAGTGTGCTTTACACTCATTTCCAGGGATCCAGTCATGCGCGACTCGATCGGATTTATGTATCGTTGGATGCGATACCAAACTGTCAAAATTATGCCGTTATCGCGATTTCGTTTTCCGATCACTGTCTTGTGAAGGGCAGTATTGGACCTAGAAATCAAAGCAAACATTTTCTCTGGGAACTCTGGAAGTTAAATTCTAAACTCTTAGATGACCAGATTTTACGTGACACTATATTAGAGAAGATAAAAGAAATAGAGAAGCGACCTAACAGTAACATTGGGGAGCAGTGGGAGCTATTTAAACAAGAAATAAAGATGAAAGCGATAGAAAAAGGTAGTTGCATTCGTCATAATGAAAAGCGAGAAGAGGCAGGACTAAGGTAAACACTAAACATGTTAGTTGCTCAGGAAAGCAAACAGCCGGGGGTGTATAAAGATGACATCAAAAATATTAAAAAGAAAATAGAGTTAATGGATGAGGAACGATATCGTGGAGCGATCGTTCGTGCAAGTTTTGAAAGATTGACAGCTGGCGAGGCCCCCACTAAGCGGGCCCTCAGTCGCGAAAAAGCACACGCTCGTCGAAACGAAATACTAGAAATAGAATGGAACGGCAGCCGTATGACGGATAAGGATGACATAGCACGTGCGTTCTATGATTACTATCAGCAGCTATTCGCAATAAGGGACATTGAGTTGGAGAAGTTTAAGGGGGTGTTTGTTTCTTCATTACCCCGACTGGACAACTGCACAAAAGAAAGACTAGAGCAGGTAATTTCCGAGCAAGAAGTAGCACAAGCAATAGAAAACCTAAACCCAGGGAAGTCGCCTGGGCTTGACGGTTTGAGCGCAGCTTTCTACAAAGCATTTAAGGAAGAGCTATCCCCGCTGTTGGCAGAAGTTTTTAACGAAGGTTTCCACCTTAAAGTGTTGCCGCCTTCGTTTGCCACGTCACACACTGTGCTAATACCTAAAACTAATGAAACGGAGAAATTAAGATTTGTGACATCCTACAGGCCTATATCACTAACGAATGTTGATTACAAAATCCTAGTGAAAGTTCTTGCGGCCAGGTTTCAGACAGTAATTCAAGAGATAGTCGGCACCCATCAGACTTGTGGCATCAAAGGACGGTCCATAACTACTAATATACATATGGCGAGGTGCGTGCTGGAGTGCTGCGACGCTGTTTGCGCTAGGGTCGCGGTTCTCCAGCTCGACTTGGAAAAGGCTTTTGATTGTGTTTCTCATGGTGCTTTGTTTTCTATTTTGGACTATATCAACGTGGGTTCTGTTATCAGAGAGGGCGTGGCCCTGGCGTACCGAAACTGCACCACGAGATTGATTGTCAACAAGGAACTGGGCGATCCAATAAATGTGCAACGCTCGGTGCGCCAGGACTGCCCCCTCAGCCCTCTTCTGTTCTGTATTTATATAGAAACTTTGTGCTTGCCTATTATACGAAGCGAATTTGTCCAGGGCTTCCAACTGCATATGTGCGAGGTGAAACTCTTGGCGTACGCAGATGACGTAGCAGTTTTCTGCTTGGACAAAGAAAGTGTACTCAAGGCTGTTGAGATAGTGAAAGAATTCAGTGCGATCTCAGGAAGCCCAGTAAACTGGGGAAAGTGCTTAGGGTTCTGGCATGGGGAGATGGTCATCGACACCCAATGTTTTTGCCAGCGTAACCTGGGTCACAACACCGGTGAAGTATTTGGGCGTACCTTTGGAATGCTATGAAGACAGTGATTCATTCTGGCGTGCCCAAGCTCAAGAAATATGCGAGAAGGTCGACAAGTGGAAAGGGGCGCCGCTATCTATCTTCGCACGAGCCACTGTGTGCAATCTGTGTTTTGTGGCAAAGTTGTGGTATGTCATGCAGGTACTTCATTGTTCCAGGTTAAATGTACAAAAGTTTCATCGAGTTTTTTCAGTCTTTATTTGGGCATCCAAATGGGAAAGGTGTAGCCAAGATAACTTGTTTCGCCGGGTTCGAGAAGGTGGACTTGGGCTTGCTCATCTATTTGTACGCCAACTGGTTAATCGTTTTATTTTCCTCCGCGACGTCTCAGACCCTTTCTTACGTACTGCGTGCCAAGTAAGGCTCGTGAGGGCAGTGCCCAATTTTGTTGTCTCTCCGAGAAGTATTCCAGGGCGAATTTCCAAGTTTTTTCAAGAAATAGTAAGCAGTGTCCGAATTTTAACTGCTCGTTTTTCGGTAGAATACTTGAGTACAGTCAAAAAGAAGAAACTGTACAATGATATTTGTGACAACCTTTTTCCTCTTCCTATGTACAGAGCCTTGTACAGCGAGAGTCTAGGTCAAGACGTATTAAAACGCGTGAAAAGAATGCCAGTTTCTCCGGGGGTGAAGACGTTTGTCTTTAAGCTACATACAGGTACATTATCGGTGAAACATTTTTCGAAGACAAGGGTTTTTATCTGCCCTGGGGTTCACAATGCCTAATATGTAAACAACCAGAGACAATAGACCATGTTTTTCTGCACTGCTGGGAGGGGGTTTATTTTTGGGACGTATTACAAAGAACACTTAAAAAAGAATTACCTTTAGATCCACACGGAATCAGGTTCCTGCCGACAGATAATGAAGATGATGTACCCCTAGACACCGTAATGTTGCTAGGATTACACAGTCTTTGGCGGTCCCGATTGGCGGGTTTCCATGTTGGCCCCGAAGCTCGCCCTGCAAGGCTCTACTTTCACGAGTGTATGTACACCTTTGTTGAAATGCACAAAGCGATGAGTGCAGTCCCAGCATGGGTGGTGAAAGTTGAACCATTGGTAGAGTTGAAAGAATTTTAACTCGACAACGTCTACCCCAATAGGGTCAACGGCTTTTTTTTACCTGGTTCATATTTATGTGAACATCACGAGCTGGAGTGCTGAGTTCAATTTGTGTGTCAACCATGGTTATGTGTATGACAGCCGGCAATAAAGAAGAAAAAAAGAAATAGCTCAGTTGGGAGAGCATTAGACTGTAGATCTAAAGGTGCCTGGTTCGATCCCGGGTTTCGGCACTTGCTTAGTTTTGTTTTCGCATAAGAGCGTGAGCAAGGATGGTATCAAAGCGAATCCATGGCTACACCGTAAAAAAAAAAAAGAGAGAGAGAAAGAGCTGTCGGCTAGTGGCTAGGATATCTGGCTTTCACCCAGGAGGCCCGGATTCGATTCCCGGCGTCGGAATGTGCGGGCTCATGGTGTAACTGTTAGCACTCTGGGCTCTGAATCCAGCGATCCGAGTTCAAATCTCGGTGAGACCTGCTCTTCTGCTTTTTATTCTTGCCATCAGATTTTTGAGCCGCCTGTGCATCCGTTTAAGCTTCCTCGTTGTGTTCCGGCGTGGTCTAGTGGCTAGGATACCTGGCTTTCACCCAGGAGGCCCGGGTTCGATTCCCGGCGTCGGAATGTGCGGTCTCATGGTGTAACGGTTAGCACTCTGGGCTCTGAATCCTGCTATCCGAGTTCAAATCTCAGTGAGACCTGCTCTTCTGCTTTTTATTCTTGCCATCAGATTTTTGAGCCGCCTGTGCATCCGTTTAAGCTTCCTCGTTGTGTTCCGGCGTGGTCTAGTGGCTAGGATATCTGGCTTTCACCCAGGAGGCCCGGGTTCGATTCCCGGCGTCGGAATGTGCGGTCTCATGGTGTAACGGTTAGCACTCTGGGCTCTGAATCCAGCTATCCGAGTTCAAATCTTGGTGAGACCTGCTCTTCTGCTTTTTACTCTTGCCATCAGATTTTTGAGCCGCCTGTGCATCCGTTTAACCTTCTTCGTTGTGTTCCGGCGTTGTCTAGTAGCTAGGATACCTGGCTTTCACCCAGGAGGCCCGGGTTCGATTCCCGGCGTCGGAATGTGCGGTCTCATGCTGTAACGGTTAGCACTCTGGGCTCTAAATCCTGCTATCCGAGTTCAAATTTCGGTGATACCTGCTCTTCTGCTTTTTATTCTTTCCATCAGATTTTTGAGCCGCTTGTGCATCCGTTTAAGCTTCCTCGTTGTGTTCCGGCGTGGTCTAGTGGCTAGGATATCTGGCTTTCACCCAGGAGGCCCGGGTTCGATTCCCGGCGTCGGAATGTGCGGTCTCATGGTGTAACGGTTAGCACTCTGGGCTCTGAATCCTGCTATCCGAGTTCAAATCTCAGTGAGACCTGCTCTTCTGCTTTTTATTCTTGCCATCAGATTTTTGAGCCGCCTGTGCATCCGTTTAAGCTTCCTCGTTGTGTTCCGGCGTGGTCTAGTAGCTAGGATACCTGGCTTTCACCCAGGAGGCCCGGGTTCGATTCCCGGCGTCGGAATGTGCGGTCTCATGGTGTAACGGTTAGCACTCTGGGCTCTAAATCCTGCTATCCGAGTTCAAATTTCGGTGATACCTGCTCTTCTGCTTTTTATTCTTTCCATCAGATTTTTGAGCCGCTTGTGCATCCGTTTAAGCTTCCTCGTTGTGTTCCGGCGTTGTCCAGGGATTCCACTTCCGGCCACCGAGCGTGACGGACGTGATTATCATGGGCTCCCAAGGAGCGGATTCAGCGGCCCAGCTGGGCCGTGGTATCAGGAGCACGGAAAGGCCTACCAAGGATTATGAACTGGTTCTACCGCATCTGCCTACAGGTTCGAGTGTTTTACATACTGTTTTTTTGCATGGCGACATAAAAGCCAGGCCGTACCGGGTGGAGCACTTTCGAGACTCCCTCGCTCGTCTTTCACTGCTGCCGGAAGTGGTTGCCCTCGGGGCATACCAAATGAATCACGTGTGGGCGGTAACGTTTAAAGGTGAAGAGGCGAAAGCGAAGATTTTGGAAGCCCAAGCTATTGAAGTGAAGGAGCACCGCTGCGTGGTCATTGACCCCTGTAACCAAGGCATCAGGTTGAAGCTTTTCTGGCTGCTTCACGGCGTGCAAGACGATGACGTGCGAGCGGCGTTGGCAGCTTTTGGAAAAGTTACGGAAATTTCAAGAGACAAGTGGAGAGTGCAAGGTTGTGTCGACAAGGCTTCAACGACACGAACGGTCACGCTGAAGCTCAAAGTGGGCGTTACCATCGAGGACCTGCCGCATCAGCTTCGGGTCGCCGAGGACGTCGCACTCGTCCACGTCCCAGGCAGAGCCCCGCTTTGCCTCCGGTGCCGCGGGAAAGGACATATACGTCGTGAGTGTCGTGTGCCGCGCTGCGGGCTGTGTCGTCGCTACGGCCATGACGAGTCGCAGTGTGTGCGCACGTATGCCAACGTTGCAGGCCCCGTGCCGAGTGAAGTGGCAGGCGAGCACTTGATGGACGCAGTGGACGCCGAGGAAGCGAGCAGTGGAATCACTGAGGAGGCAGAACAGAACGGACAGTCCTCTGAGAAGACCCCTGCCCCTAAAGAACACTGTGAATCAGAGTTGATAGTTCCGTTGCCGAATGTCGCTGGGACCGAGACACCCACGAAAGAAAACGGCAATGCCAGTGCAGCAAGCCCAGCGTCGGCTACGCAACACAGTGAGGAACAGGGGGACACTGAAGCTGAGATGCCAGCTGCTTCTACCTTGCCTGTGAAGCGGGTGCACGAAGACAGTGTCAACGAGGAATCAACCCAAGGAGGAGCGGAAAGCGGACAGCCTCCACTGAAGGCAGCCCCCCTTCGCCGGGCGTCCTTCAAGCCAAGGCCAAACGTGCCCCCAGACCGGAGAACTGTGTCACCTGTGCCTCCGCCATAGCGGGGGTACCCTTTCCGGTCGAGACGTTACAAGCCCGGTCCATGATCGGGAGCAGCGCTTGGAACGACGGACGGACTCGCCAAAAAGGAAGAATGGTCATCCCATGCAACAGATCAACCGCAATGCTGTCTTTCTGCAAAAGCGATGTGAGTGATATATGTTTCGCGATATATAATTTCTTGAGATGGCGACGAATTTAACCACTAGCTTGCGCGTAGCCACGCTAAATGTGAGAGGGCTGTCAACGCGTCGGAGACAACTGCAGCTTAACCGCATTCTGCTGGAAAATGAAATTGATGTGCTAGCAGTTCAAGAGAGCAAAATGGAAAGCGAACAACAAACAGAGAAAATGGCTGAAATATATCGTTCTAGATATAGTGTTTGCGTTTGTCATGCGGTTGGAAGATCGGGGGGATGTGTCATTTTCATTCGAAATTGCATAGAGTGTGTGCAGTCTGTGTTCTCGTGTGAGAGTGGGCGGCTATTGATATGTGATTTCACTTTTTCTGGATTGGACTGGAGAGTGATCTGCGTTTATGCGCCGACTAGAACGTTTGAGCGGGAAGAGTTTTTTCACTATATGAAATCCTTCCTAATACATGAGAGGCGTGTTCTCCTGCTTGGAGACTTCAACTGTGTCCGTAGACCAGAAGATAGAACAACAGACCGTGTCCTTCGTGACAAGAGTGCAGAGTTACTTACTGACATTGTTATTGAGGCAGAGCTTGAAGATGCTGGCTGTATAATGACGCATGAAGGCCAAGCAAAGTTCACGCACTTTCAAGGTAGCTGTCATGCAAGGTTGGACCGAATATACGTTCCCATTGATTGTGTGCCCTTGTGCTCGGAATATGAAACACTTCCCATGAGCTTTAGTGACCACTCCCTCGTAATGATTACTCTAGGCATGAAAAGTAAGGCAACAAAGTTCAATTGGGAGCTATGGAAATTTAATGAAAAACTGCTGCTGGATGAAGAGTTTACCACTAAAGTTAAAGAATATATTAGGCATATGTTACAAAATGACTCTAATTTTATACAAGCATGGGAGCAGTTTAAGTGCGAGATAAAGATAGCTGCTATTGACCGAGCATGCACTCTCCGACGTAAAGAAAGAGAACAAGAAAAAGAACTTCGTAGCACACTTGAATACATGCTTAGCATGGAGACCGTTAAGCCTGGCTTGTTCGCCCAAGATATTAAAAAGATAAAAACCAAACTTGAGGTGATGGACGAAGAGAAGTATCGCGGTGCGGTGATAAGGGCACGCAGCGAAAAATTGTGGCTCGGAGAGACGCCCACGAAAAGGGCACTTAGTGACGAAAAAAGGTACGCAGTGTCAAAAGAGATAAAAGAAATCTGCTATCAGAACGTAGTTACCTCGGAAAAAAAAACGATTGAACGGGCGTTTGTAGAATTTTACAGCGAATTGTTTAGCCTGAAAACACCGGACATTGAACGCTTCAGAAAAGACTTTCTTTCGCTGATGCCAAGAGTAGAAGACGAAGTGGCGCAGACACTTGAAGCAAGTATTACTTCCGAGGAAATTGAGGCCGCTATCGGGGAATTAAATTCCAATAAGTCACCCGGACCAGATGGTCTTGGTGCTGCCATATACAAGGCCTTTCCAACTGAAATGGCTGTTTTACTGGAAAGAGTTATTAGTGAATGCTACGAAAAGAACGTACCTCCTCCGTCTTTTCGAATGTCACACATTGTACTAATCCCGAAAACAGATGACCATGTTAAGCTTCAGTCTGTAGCGTCTTACCGTCCTATAAGTCTAACGAATGTTGACTATAAAATTTACATGAAAGTATTACGACGACTCCAAAGTGTAATTACTTCTCTTGTAGGCCCACATCAGACATGCGGTATAAAAGGAAGGACCATTTTTACTAACATACACGCAGCAAGGAGTGTACTCGAATGTTGTGACGCGATGCATGACCACGTAGCCATGATGCAATTAGACCTCCACAAAGCATTTGATAAAGTGGTACATGAAATTTTGTTCTCTGTTTTAGAGTATGTCAATGCTGGTTCCGTGATTACAAAGGGCGTGAAAATGGCTTACGAGTGCTGTTCAGCGAGACTGGTCGTGAATAAGCAGTTAACTGATCGTATACCTGTTCAGTCGTCAGTAAGGCAGGGCTGTCCTCTGTCTCCCCTTTTGTTTGCGCTTTATCTGGAGCCTTTCTGTCTAAGATTGCTTACAAGGCCAAACATACGCGGTTATAGATTTTTTCAAAGTGAAATTCGGGTTTTGGCATACGCGGACGATATTGCGGTTTTTTGTACTGACCATGAGAGCGTGCAAGAAGTTGTAAAAGAAGCCACTGCCTTTTGCACTGCAAGTGGAAGTGAAATTAGTTGGCCAAAGTGTTTAGGATTTTGGCACGGAAACTGGCAATACGCGCCTGAACTGTTCTCCAGTATGCAATGGACAATAACGCCAGGCAATTACCTTGGTGTGCCACTAAAGCACTACCGTGAAAGCAAGGAATGTTGGGCCGGTGAAATTGAGCAAGTGAAAACCCAAACAAACAAATGGGGAGGACATAACTTTTCTATGTTCGCAAGAGCTACCGTTTGCAATATGTTCCTAGTTGCAAAAATTTTTTACATGCTGCAAGTGTTATCTATGTCAAGAATCTCTGTTCAAAAACTGCATAGGGTATTTGCCACGTTTGTGTGGGCTTCAACATGGGAGCGTACCAGTCGATGCAATCTTTTTCATACGGTGCATAACGGTGGACTGGGCTTGTCACATTTATACTTAAAGCAGATTGTAACCAGGTTCTTTTTTTTGCGCGAACAAAGCGATGTTTTTCTTAGAACGGTAATCCAAGTGCGATTGCGTGATTCACTGCCGGAATATGTAGTTTCGACTATGTCTACAGGGCCAATGGCTCTAAGTGCTTTTCTTCGCGAAGTTGTCGCGTCCTTCCAAATAGTGAAGGCGAGATTTTCAAATGAGTATATGTGTACTGTTACGCGAAAACGGCTGTACAAAGATTTATTGGAAACCTTTTTACCTGTGCCTCTTTATCGCGCTGTATATGCTTTGGGTCCGGAGCGGGACGTGTTGAAGAGAGTGAAAAGAATGCCCATCAGATCGTCCGCTAAATCTTTCTTTTTTCAATTGCATACCGGCACTCTTCCGGTGAAGCCATGGCTGGAAAGCAAAGGCCTTTTCGTGCCTTGGTCTGCTGACTGTTTAATTTGCAAAAAGCTGGAAACCATAGAGCATATTTTCCTTGATTGTCACGATGCGGTTTTTTTGTGGGACGTGCTACAACGCACTATTAAAAAGGACTTACCAATAACGCCGTTTGGCATACGCTACCTTCCACGCGGCCAGCCAGGAGAAGTGCCCAGTGATTTATTGATGGTCTTGTGTATGCACAGCATATGGAGAACGCGGATGGATGTTCGCCATGAGCATGTTGTCGTACACCCAGCCCATCAATACTTTGTTGAAAGTGTAATGTACACGCGTGATGTTTTCGGAGGGCAATCTGAACCCCCGGAATGGCTGCCAGTCTTGGACAAGCTCATGTCACCTTATCCATTCTATCACAAGAAACCTGTAAGAAAGTGACTTGTGTTTTTAATTCCATGCGACTTTTCATCGTTCTTTGTAGTTGCCAAGTCGGTAATAAAGAAAAAAAAAAATCCGGCGTTGTCCAGTAGTTAGGATACCTGGCTTTCACCCAGGAGGCCCGGGTTCGATTCCCGGCGTCGGAATGTGCGGTCTCATGGTGTAACGGTTAGCACTCTGGGCTCTGAATCCTGCTATCCGAGTTCAAATTTCGGTGAGACCTGCTCTTCTGCTTTTTATTCTTGCCATCAGATTTTTGAGCCGCCTGTGCATCCGTTTAACCTTCTTCGTTGTGTTCCGGCGTGGTCTAGTAGCTAGGATACCTGGCTTTCACCCAGGAGGCCCGGGTTCGATTCCCGGCGTCGGAATGTGCGGTGTCATGGTGTAACGGTTAGCACTCTGGGCTCTGAATCCAGCTATCCGAGTTCAAATCTCGGTGAGACCTGCTCTTCTGCTTTTTACTCTTGCCATCAGATTTTTGAGCCGCCTGTGCATCCGTTTAAGCTTCCTCGTTGTGTTCCGGCCTGGTCTAGTGGCTAGGATGATTCTGCTTCCGGCCACGCCAGTGAACGGACGCAGGATGCAAGGCTCCTCAGGAGCGGCTTCAGCGGCCATGTCAGGCCGCGGTAACAGGACTGCTGAACAGGATGGTACTTATCAAGTTGTTTTGCCTGCACTGCCAACAGGTCGGTTTGTTTTGAATACGGTTTTTTTTGCACGCCGATATCAGGGCCCGCCCTTACCGGGTGGAAGATTTCCGCGACGCGTTGGCACAGCATTCGCTGATCCCCGATGTTGTTGCGATGGGGGCGTATCGGATGAGCCACGTCTGGGCTGTCACTCTCAAGGATTCTGAAGCGGTGACTAAGCTTGTTAGTGTAGGCGAGTTGTGTGTGAAAAACGGTCGCTGCTTGGTAATTGACCCGGCGAACCAGGACGTGCGGCTGAAACTTCACTGGCTGCTACACAACGTGCCAGACGAGGATGTTCGTGCTGCCTTTACGCCGTATGGAAAGGTGTTAGAAGTTACAAGGGAGCGCTGGCGTGTGAAAGGTATGGTAGAAAAAGGCTCAACTACTAGACTTGTCACGCTTAAGTTGAAAGCTGGCGTGAAGCTGGATGACCTGCCACATCAGTTGAACGTTAGCGGTGAGCTGGCGCTCGTTGTTGTGCCAGGCAGACCTCCCTTGTGCCTACGCTGTCGGAGCACGGGTCCCATCCGAAAGGAGTGCCGGGTTCCTCGCTGCGGAACCTGTCGACGGTTCGGTCATGAAGACAGCCAGTGTGCGCGTACCTACGCAAGCATTGCCGGACCTGGGACCAGCGAGGACACGTCCGAGTTGATAATGGATGAGGTGGATGCGGAGGAGGCGGCCGACATTAGAGGACAGTCAACGAAACAGGACGCGCCTTCCATGACGGTTTTAACTAAGCATAAGGTGACGGTCTCAAGTGAAAAGAATGAAACTCGGCACGTCTCTTACGTTGCATCGCAGGACCAACAGGACCACGAAAGCGCGTCAAAGGAAGCGTCAGAAGACGTAATCAAGTTTTCTGACGCTGAGGAGCATCAGAGTACTGAGCCTCCTTGCACTGATGACATGGAAGTTGGACCGGAGACAGCGGCCTTAATTGCCTCAAAACGTCCACACGAGGAAAGCTTCGAGGAGACTCAGCTGCCAGGCGGCGTTTGTGGTGAGCCGCCGCCGAAAACTGCGGGCATCCGAAGATCGACTTTGAGACCGAAGCCGAACTTCTCTGCCGACACGCGGCAGGCGGAGAAACCGCCTCCGTAGGTTTTGTGATGTCCTGAACGATTTGTGGGTCGGCTGCGTACCGACCAGCGTCAGGAACATTCTGCAACCAAGCGGGGCGTGTGTGAAAAAAGAAAATGAAAAACGGTGCTTGGACTTCGTTTGAATGCAGCCCGACGTTCTGCAGGGAGGACAATACGTGCACACATATGCCGCTCTTCTTCAGAAGCGGAGGCCACGCAACCATGAAGGTAGGCACCATGCGGGTACGGGCGGCCCTTTCTAACACATGACTCTCAAGCTTAATTCGGCGTTACACGTAGCTACTTTGAATGTCAGAGGGCTGGGAGCGAGAAGGCGACAATGCCAGCTCAGTCGCCTCCTTGTGGATAATGATATAGATATAGCAGCTGTGCAAGAGTCAAAGATTGAGAGCCAAGAAAGCACTGACCGTATGGTGGCTTCTTTTCAAACAAACTTTTATGTGTGTGTATGCCATTCTGTTGGTGTATCGGGTGGATGCCTTTTATTTATACGTAACACGCTGGGAGTAAGTGTAGAGTTCGCTTTTGCCTGTCCAAGTGGTCGGCTTTTGGTTACTGATTTTACCTACTGTAATTTATGCTGGCGTGTTGTGTGTGTGTATGCTCCCAATTCAGAATGCGAACGTGGATTGTTTTTTGAGTCTGTCGAATTGTGGTTGAAGGTCGACAAAATCTTGCTTGTACTTGGCGATTACAACTGTGTGTGCGCAGCTGTGGACCGAGCGGCGAAGTGTAAACCTCGAAGAGACAGAAGCTCCGAGCTGTTGAATGCACTTGTGCATGAATACGGCCTTGAGGATGTTGGTAGTGTGTTCTCCACTGGAAAGCAGCCAGAGTTCACGCACTTTCAGCGAGATAGCCATGCTAGATTGGACAGGATGTATGCCTCGGTTGATCTTGTTTCCCTATGTACTGCATATGAGGTCAAACCTGTCTTTCAGTGATCATTGTCTCGTGAGTGCAGTGTTCGGTAGGGCAGGAAAGAAACCGCGCTTTAACTGGTACCTATGGAAACTGAATGCCAAACTTCTCGCCGATGAAGAGTTCCTTACGGAAGTTAAGACCGAGTTTGAAGATCGTCTGGCTATGCGACCAGTAAGTTTTGCAGCGGAATGGGACAGCTTCAAAGAGTGGGTCAAATTGAAATCCATAGAAAAGAGCAGTAAGGTGCGGCATAAAGAGAAAGAAAAAGAAAAAGAACTGAATGAACAACTTCAGTTTTTTTTTTAGCATGGAGAGTACTGTGCCAGGGCATTTCGCCAGTAAAATACGAGAGATTAAATGGTAGCTGGAAACAATCGACATCGAAAGATACACAGCGGCTGTCATACGTGCAAGGGCTGAAAAACTTTGGGCTGGAGAAGTGCCGACAAAACGAGCCCTTGCAGACGAAAAAAGATACGCCTGCCAGAAAGAAATAAGGAGTATAAGGTATGCCGGCCATATCACTGAAGATGCTAAAGATATTCAGCGTGCGGTAGCAGAGCACTTCGAAGAACTGCTTAGCGCTAAGCTTGAGACTGTAGGCGGCTTTCAAACAGACTTTCTAAGACTGATGCCTGCACTGGATGACGAAAGTAAAGCGCGCCTAGAAACACCGATAACGTTACAGGAGATAGAATCTGCAATAGAGGACCTGACACCTGGGAAAGCCCCTGGGCCGGATGGTCTAAGCGCTGCCTTCTTTAAAACCTTTCAGCAGTATGCAGCTCAGTTTATGCTCGATGTAATCACTGAAGCTTATGAACGTAATACTGTTCCATTGTCTTTCGCTACATCGCACATTGTGCTAATACCCAAGACAGATGATCCAGAGAAACGACTGTTGGTGGGGTCGTATCGACCGATTAGCTTCACCAATGTTGACTACAAGGTGTATATGAAGGTTTTAGCAAAAAGACTGCAAAGCGTAATAAAAAAAACTGGTTGGGTCTCATCAAACGTGCGGCATCAAGGGTCGATCCATTGCCACGAATATACATGTCGCAATAACCGTACTAGAATGTGTTGATGCACTCGGTGGTCAGATAGCCATGATGCAGTTAGATTTGGCGAAAGCCTTTGACCGTGTTTCTCACGAAATTCTTTTTTCCATTTTGGATCATTCTAACCTTGGAAAAGTCATAGTGGAGGGTGTTAAAATGGCTTACGCGAACTGCACGACCCGTATTATAGTGAATGGTGAACTGACTGACAGCATCGCAGTACGTTCATCGGTAAGGCAGGGCTACCCGCTCTCACCCCTGCTTTTTGCACTGTATTTAGAGCCACTTTGCTTGGCTATCATTGATAGCGATCGCATTTTAGGGTTCAAGCTGCAATCAGCACACGTGAAAATGCTGGCATATGCTTATGACATAGCAGTGTTTTGTGCAACTAGAAAGAGCATCTGTGAAGTTACGGGTGTCGTCCAAACATTTTGTGATCAAACCGGATGTAAGATCAATTGGGAGAAAAGCTCTGGGTTTTGGCACGGTGATTGGGACGTGACAACTGATTTCTTCTGTAAGCTGCGATGGTCTGCTCTCCCAACGCGATATTTAGGCGTGCCTTTAGATTGTTATCGAGATGCCAACATGCACTGGATGGAAGAAACATCCAGAGCGAAAGAAAAAGCGGATGCGTGGCAAGGAAGGCAACTCTCAATGTTTTCGCGCGCTTCCATTTGCAATGTTTTTCTTATTTCAAGGCTGTGGTACCTCATGAATGTGTTGTGTGTCTCACGAACCTCAATTCAGAAAATGCACCGCGTTTTTGCTGTTTTTATTTGGGCATCCACATGGGAAAAAACCGCCCGGACGAATTTGTTTATTGCTGTTAAAAGGGGCGGGCTTGGCCTTGCCCATTTGTTCTTGCGACAAGTGGTTTCGCGATTTATATTCCTGCGTGATCAAAAAGATACCTTTCTAAGAACTGTGATGCAAGTGCGATTGCAGAGGCTGCTCCCTGCATGGATTGTGTCATGTGAAAGCATGCCTGGTACTGTGACTGGCTACCTGCACGAGGTTGTTTTTTCGTGCAAGTTGCTGGAAGTGCGGTTTTCTTTTGATTTCCTTTTCAATGTTCCCAGAAAAAAACCGTATAAAGATCTCATTGACGTGATGCTGCCGGTGCCTTTTTACAGGGCATTACATTGTGGAGGCCCAGGGCAGGATGTTTTGAAAAGAGTCAAGAAGGTGCCCGTGAGGCCATCTGCTAAAACGTTCCTTTTCAAACTTCACTCCAATACGCTCCCTGTTAAAACCTGGCTGAATGAAAAAGGTATCTTCGTCCCATGGACAACAAATTGCCTGTTGTGCAAAAAACCGGAGACAATTGAACACGTCTTCTTACAGTGTTGGGATGCTGTTTTTCTGTGGGACGTCCTCCAAAGGACAATTAAAAAGGAACTTCCCCTAACTCCGTACGGAATCAGATTCCTACCAGTGCAGAACGATGATGCACCTTATGATTTAATTATGCTTCTTGGTCTCCATAGTTTGTGGAAAACACGAATGCAGGTGCGTCACGCAGATATAAATACACGATCTGCGCGTGAAAACTTCATTGAAAGTGCGGTGTATATACGCGAAACTTTCAGGATGCAGCAGGATCCACCACATTGGCAATGTCTATTTGATGAGTTGGTGAACCTGAAAAGATTTAGCCGCGTACGCTTTAGCTCAAGTGTAGTTGACGTGTTTTATCATGTGTATTTTTGTTTTGTGTTTCACGGCAATAAAGAAAAAAAAAAAGTCTAGTGGCTAGGATACCTGCCTTTCACCCAGGAGGCCCGGGTTCGATTCCCGGCGTCGGAATGTGCGGTCTCATGGTGTAACGGTTAGCACTCTGGGCTCTGAATCCTGCTATCCGAGTTCAAATCTCGGTGAGTTCTGCTTTTTATTCTTGCCATCAGATTTTTGAGCCGCCTGTGCATCCGTTCAAGCTTCCTCGTTGTGTTCCGGCGTGGTCTAGTGCCGCCGGGTACCCACCGGTCTCCGATGGGTACAACATTTCCCCGGCCTGGTGCTCGGGTCTTCTTTGATGAAATGCTTGGGAAAAAAAAAGGGTCCATGAACCAAAAATGTTGGTTTCTCTCGCCTATCCATTGGGACAATAGTGACAGAGAGAGCCTAGAAAAGATGCATAAACGTATTAATGACAGGCGCTGATATCCACTGGCCCCTTACCGGTCTCAGCAGTCTCTGAGCATGCGTGCATTCTCTTTCCCCCTTCCCCAGTGTGTAGCAGCAGGCCAGGGTCACTTTACCGCTGGCCGAGCCCTGCATCTTTCTTCTCATTAAATTATTCCCTCTCTGTCTAACTCTCTCTCTCTCTCTATTTCTCTCTCTATCAATGAGCATACTAACAAGTGAAAAAAAAAAATTATTGAGGAAAGTGCTGACGCGTGAAATCACCTGGGGCCGCTCTGGACTGGGGCATGGCTCAGGAGTACATCTGGCAAATCCTCGCCCTGGTAAGGCCCATAATCTTTTTTTGCTCTTTGTGCGATGTTGTAGAAACCTTCACGCAATAAATATGGGTATGCGCGTCCTCGACTACTGAGGTGATTTCCAATTTATGCTGGCCTTCGACAGTGCGGTCTTCAAGCGCGAGGTGGGAGCGAACATCGACACAAAATGCCATACATCAAGAGCAAATGTGGCGCATTCAAATAGGCGTATTTCTAAGTTGCAGAATAAAATTATCATAAAGCTGTCAAAGTAATGTTGATGAAGGGGCAAATTATTTTATACGCCTGGATTTCCTGAATAGCCCTTTCATTGTGTACAGCACACCATGCATGGCATCTTTGTTTAGGGTATTCGTGGGATGCATGCTAAATCGCATGTCTATCTCCTTACTGAGTGACGGCACGAAAGATAAGAGTCCTCAGGAAAGCTGCGGCTGTGAATATTTATGCTGTGAATTGAGCATAAAGACAATTCGAGCGTTCATTGTGTGAAATCGAGTGCACTGTTGTTCTTCAGCACCTGCGAGCATAGCATTGCGTATAGCAGGTGTCTGCCACAGGCGCGTGAGGTGCCAGCTTTCGTTCTTTGGCGTTCCCACTTTGGCAGCAAAAACGTAAACTAGCTAGGGCTTGAGACCTATAATTTCTTCAGTGTAGCATACCTAATTCATGCTTAGCTGTGAAATGGCCGGCATATGGAAGGCACCAAAGCCTCAGCCCAATCGCCAGTCCAGTTGTTTCCTGTTTGCCATTTCGCTTGTAATAATGCTTACAGGAAATCAACACTAACTATAGGCAAACTTACGCTTCAAGGCAAATGCCGTAGAAACGCATCCCTCTTCTTCTTCTTCTTCTTCTTCTTCTTCTTCTTCTTCTTCTTCTTCTTCTTCTTCTTCTTCTTCTTCTTCTTCTCTTCCTTCTTCTTCTTCTTCTTCTTCTTCTTCTTCTTCTTCTTTTCTTCTTCTTCTTCTTCTTCTTCTTCTTCTTCTTCTTCTTCTTCTTCTTTCTTCTTCTTCTTCTTCTTCTTCTTCTTCTTCTTCTTCTTCTTCTTCTTCTTCTTCTTCTTCTTCTTCTTCTTCTTCTTCTTCTTCTTCTTCTTCTCTTCTTCTTCTTCTTCTTCTTCTTCTTCTTCTTCTTCTTCTTCTTCTTCTTCTTCTTCTTCTTCTTCTTCTTCTTCTTCTTCTTCTTCTTCTTCTTCTTCTTTCTTCTTCTTCTTCTTCTTCTTCTTCTTCTTCTTCCTTCTTCTTCTTCTTCTTCTTCTTCTTCTTCTTCTTCTTCTTCTTCTTCTTCTTCTTCTTCTTCTTCTTTCTTCTTCTTCTTCTTCTTCTTCCTTCTTCTTCTTCTTCTTCTTCTTCTTCTTCTTCTCTTCTTCTTCTTCTTCTTCTTCTTCTTCTTCTTCTTCTTCTTCTTCTTCTTCTTCTTTCTTTCTTCTTCTTCTTCTCTTCTTCTTCTTCTTCTTTCTCTTCTTCTTCTTTCTTCTTCTTCATTTCTTCTTCTTCATCTTTTCTTCTTCTTCCTTCTTCTTCTTCTTCTTCTTCTTCTTCTTCTTCTTCTTCTTCTTCTTCTTCTTCTTCTTTCTTCTTCTTCTTCTTTTCTTCTTCTTCTTCTTCTTCTTCTTCTTCTTCTTCTTCTTCTCTTCTTCTTCTTCTTCTTCTTCTTCTTCTTTCTTCTTCTTCTTCTTCTTCTTCTTCTTCTTCTTTCTTCTTCTTCTTCTTCTTCTTCTTCTTCTTCTTCTTCTTCTTCTTCTTCTTCTTAGTAGTAGTAGTAGTAGTAGTAGTAGTAGTAGTAGTAGTAGTAGTAGTAGTAGTAGTAGTAGTAATTTTTATTATCATTAATTCCGGATTCTTAGAG